>NC_044036.1:81656555-81958387 GCF_901765095.1 Microcaecilia unicolor
ACATTTGTACCCCACATTTTCCCACCTATTTGCAGGCTCAATGTGGCTTACATTATATTGCAAAAGGCATAATTATGAACAGAGTAATAGATTTTTAAATTTAACATGTTATTGTGTAAAGAAATAAGGAAGATAGGTGTGTAGAATGAATTACATAACACATAATAAAAGCAGTAAGATATAAGGACCAATAATGATAATATGACTAATGTAATCAGTTCAATGGGATCAGTTCGTGGTTGGTTCAGATATAGAATAATAATCAAGACATTAAGGAGGATTCTTATTGTAAGTCTCTTCGAATAAGTGCGTTTTCAATAATTTCTTGAAGGTTGCCAAGTCACGTGTTGTTTTTAAAATATTCGGTAGTTTATTCCATGCTTTTGTGCAGAGGTACGTGAAGGTAGATGCTGCTGGTTGATGGGCACAAATATCCCACAGGTTCTGGAATAGTGGAAAGGATTAATGTAAGACCTAATTTCTCCTTGCTAGACGTTTATTCCAGGAATTACTTGATACACTTGGGCTCATTTTCGAAAGAGAAGGGCGCCCATCTTTTGACATAAATCGGAAGATGGACGTCCTTCTCCCAGGGTCGTCCAATATATTCCATCACTGTTTCATTATTGCTACCAAGTATTACATATTAAGGGCATTTGCTTTAAAGTTTGTTTTAATTAGTTTATTCAGTACTTACGTGCACATGGTTTTGCTTTTTAAACCCAGAGGGAAATCCTAAGGGTGGTTGAACAATTAGGGTATAAACTGTGTTATTTGTTAAATGTTTCACACATATCCATTTATTTGTTCCCATGATATAACTGAATTCTATTATTCTGTCTCACTGTATTTTCAAATGTAAGCCACATTGAACCCAGGTTTTCTTGGGATAGTGTGTGATATAAATGTTAAAAAAAAAAATCCTTTATCCTCCTCCTTTTAAACACTGCCTATCCAACTGGATGGTGATGGCACGAGGAAAGTAAGTTTAATCCAGTGAAGTCTAACTTAAAGTAACCTATTTCTTAGCTGGGCTCTAGTATTACCATATTGAAAATGCAACCATACCATGCCTTTGTGGTTATACTTCACTAATAAGTTAAATGATTAACTGGGGGAGGGTCACATGATGCCACGCTAGCAAGCAGGCGCTGGTGGGATGAGCTCCAAATTTAATTATTAGAGGATACATTTTTGGAAAAACAGTTGGAAATTACAACGCCATATTGTTATCTGTGCACTGGCTCCAGTCGGTTGGGGAGGATGGCTGTGAAAGCGCTGCGATGAGAAAAAGAGAGACCACGTCATAGCGAATGCAAGATGGTGGTGGAAGGAGAGACCAAGCCAACCTCTAAGTTCTGTATGGATTACGGAGATCATGACAGAGGCCATTGATGCCTCGCTGGATAAGCGTTTACAAGACATAACTGATAAACTGGACATTGTTGATGGGCTTGAATCATTGAAAGGAGAATTCTCAGCACAATGCCAGCGCGTGTCCGACCTTGAAGATCACGTGCAACAGCTTTCTACTTCCAACGAGGACCTGCATAACAAACTTTGAATACTGGAAGACTATATGCCTTAATTTTATATTTTTTCATCTCAAAAAGACAGCAACAGCAGCAACCCATGGCCTGGGTGCCAGCTTTTTTGTTTGAAAGCTTCCCATATGTAGTACATCTGTGTACATCCCTATGCAGCACAAGCCAGCATGTTTTTAAATATAACTGAGATAAAACAATGCACAACGACAACGTGGATGCAGCTGCTGATAGTTTGTTTTTTACATACCAAGATGGTGGCTGCTGGGGGAACCGGCTTCAGCTTTTTGATGTCATACCATCTCCTATCATTAAACTTCTTGGCCTACGTAAATACTGAGGAGCTGAACTGGATGCCAAAAGAGAGACGTCTCAGCTCAGTTTTCAGTTCTCTATCTCCACCTGCTGGTTGATGAGCACAAATATTCCACAGGTTCTGGAATAGTGGAAAGGACTAATGGAAAGAAATGAGTAAGACCTAATTTCTCCTTGCTAGACGTTTATTCCAGGAATTACTTGATACACTTGGGCTCATTTTCGAAAGAGAAGGGCACCCGTCTTTCGACATAAATAGGAAGATGGACGTCCTTCTCCCAGGGTCGTCCAAAACTGTATAATCGAAAGCCGATTTTGGACATCCCCAACTGCTTTCCGTCACAGGGACGGCCAAAGTTCAAGGGGGCGTGGCGAAGGCGGGACTTGGACATGCCTAAAACTTGGACATCCTCGACCCATAATCGAAAGAAAAAAGGACATCCCTGATGAACACTTGGACGACTTTACCTGGTGGTGTTTTTCTTACGACCAAGGCACAAAATGTGCCCGAAATGACCAGATGACCACCGGAGAGAATCGGGGATGACCTCCCCTTACTCCCCCAGTGGTGACTAACCCCCTCCCACCCTCAAAAAATATCTGTCAAAATATTGATTGCCAGCCTCAGATGTCATACTCAGTTCCATCACAGCAGTATGCAGGTCCCTGGAGCAGTTTTAGTGGGTGCAGTGTACGTCGGGCAGGCGGACCCAGGCCCCCCCCCCCCCCACCTGTTACGTTTGTGGAGGAAACAGCGAGCCCTCCAAAACCCACCACAAACCCACTGTACCCACATCTTGGTGCCCCCCCTTCACCCCTAAGGACTATGGTAGTGGTGTACAGTTGGGGGTAGTGGGTTTTGGGGGGCTCAGCACACAAGGTAAGGGAGTTATGCACCTGGGAACAATTTATGAAGTCCACTGCAGTGCCCCCTAGGGCGCCCGGTTGGTGTCCTGGCACATCAGGGGGACCAGTGCACTACAGATGCTGGCTCCTCCCATGACCAAATGGCTTGCATTTGGTCATTTCTGAGATGGACATCCTTGGTTTCCATTATCGCTGAAAATCAGAAATGACCAAGTCTAGGGACGACCAAATTTAAGGATTTGGACGTCCCTGACCATATTATCGAAACGAAAGATGGACATCCATCTTGTTTCATAAATACGGGTTTCCCCGCCCCTGGATCAGGACGTTTTGCGAGGATGTCCATATCAAAACATGGACATCCCTTTCGAAAATGCCCCTCACTGATTTATATCATGGGCTCCTGATTTCCAGCTATGCTTTAGCATGAACCACAAGATCTTTCTCTTGTCATAGGCCTAGTCCTGTTAGAATCATGGAAAATTCTGAGCTGAGGGTGGATGGTTTACCTCTCTTCCCTCCTCCTCCATTCCTCTCGACTGGTGCCCAACTTACACCTTGAGCCACACAGTATTATAGGGTTTCTTATCCTTCAAAACATTCCTGCTTGCCTCCATGCATCAGAGAGGGAGGCATGTGTGTGTGAGAGGAGATTGGTGAAGGCAGGAATTGGTCCAGAGGGTGGCTACTAAAATGGTCAGTGGTCTTCATAAAATGTATGGGGATAGATTTTAAGATCTCAATATGTATACTTTGGAAGGAAGGTGGGAGAGGGGAATATAATAGAGATGTTTAAATACCTACATGGTATAAATGCAGCAGGAAGTGAGTCAATTGAAAGGAAGCTCTGGAATGAGGGGGGCATAGGATGAAGGTGAAAGGGGATAGACTTAGTAACCTGAAGAAATACTTCTTCACAGAAAGGATGATGGATTCATGAAACTGTCTCCCGGTAGAGGTGGAGACGAAAACTGTATCTGAATTCAAGAAAGCTTGGAACAAGTACACAGTATCTCTAAGGGAGTGAGAGGGAGAGTAGGTGGTATGGATGGGCAGACTGTCTTTATCTGCCTTATTTATTTATTACATTTATACCCCGCACTTTCCCACAAAAGCAGGGCTAACATAATAAACAGAATTACAATTGTTAGAGTCAGGAGAATATTACAACTGTAATGTAACATAGTAATAGAAGGCTTTGAGAATGTGTGAGTTTTAACATGGGAAGGAGTAATGAAGATAAGATAAAGCGATAGGGATGAATATGGCGTAGGAAGGATTGTGAAGGGAAGCATTTGTGCTTAAAAGAAGACCAGGATGTGGGGTAGAATGCAGTGAGCAGGACCCAAAGCCAGAGGAGAGGTGTACCTCCCTCTACCCTAATAATCCCTTTTCCACAACCTTAAGAAAGCAAAATAAAATTGTACAAATACACAAGCAATATTGGCAAACTGTTATTATCATAATGTGAAATATGTTTTAGAATATGTAAACAAAATTATGTAAATGTGTTGCAGAATTGCCTCAGTCTACTTCTGCACTGCCACAGAAAACATTAGAATCAGAAACAGTGAAAAAATGTTAAACCTCATTTGAAGTAATACATTTACTATGTTAAACAGTGTCCTGAGCCTATTGTGGATTATTTTTCCAGATTATTTTCAGGTATCATTGTCATATTTCTCTTTTTAGTAAGCTTAGTAGACTGATGTGCATATTCCCTTTTCCTACTTTTAGGTTATGGAATTCTCACCTGAAAGTGTTGCTGCATTTATAGCCGTCTTGGGGATTCTCTCCATTATTGCACAGGTGATGAGCTAGTAATTTTACTTCAGTGATATTGTGTCCTCTGCAAATTCTTAATCCAAACATTCCCACCCCCCCCCCCCCCCCCCCCCCCCCCCCGTCTTTTTGTTGTTTTTTTTTTAACAATGAAAGATAACAGGTCCAAACAGTGTTGAACAAAGGAATAATAAATAATGTCAAATGTATTACAGATATATATTAAGCATAAAGAAATATATTTAGATCCATAAGAAGTTAAGAAGGTGAAGATGTTACACATTCAAATGGTGCCCAAGCCTTTTTAAAGCTGGGGAGGTGATGGGATTTTAAGACTGCATTTTCTTCATTTGATAGTGCAAAGGTGACTCCACCATTCATGGAAATTTAGATGTGAGGAATTCTTCCAATGCAGGACTATCAAGTGAACTGCTAAAGCCATCATGGTATTTAAAAGATTTTGATATTGTTCATGCAGTGAAAGGTTTGGAGAGGAAGAGCATAGTATTAACACATAGTATGATATGGTTGTAGGTGACAAAATTGTAAAAAATCTACTAATTCTTTTCCATATTTGAGTCCAAACTTTTTTAACATGAGCGTAATTGAAAAGCATATGAGCCAGATCACCACCAGGTATAGAACATGATCAGCATAGCGATGGAAGTGTTGATCTTGTTATTTTCACTAATTTAGAAGGCATCCAGTAGGCTTTGTGGAAAATGAAATAAGAGGATTGTGAGGTGGCATCAGATAATGTGGGACAAATAGCTTTTGACCAGAAAACTGTCCAGTCTATTCTCCAGGTTGAAAATTCAAGGTAGATTCTCAATGATTTTGCAGGAGTCTTGTAAAGGAGTCTTGTAAAAATCTATAGAATTTGGAAGCTTTCTTGTTATAGAGTTGGAAATTGTGACACAATGATAGAAAATCAGAAGAAATGTCGTGCTTACAGTTCTGGGGGAAAGAGTTCTGTATAAATGTTGATAGTTCTAACCAGGATTTTGCTTCAGTGATAGGTAAATCAAGCAAGAAACATGAAGGTACAGCAGTATTTAAGTTATTGCATTTTGTGATTTGGGATATTGACCAGATACCATTTTTTTGCCATAGTGGCCAATTCAATATAATACAATGCTTGACAGGTCGTTGTAGATTAGAAAAAAAGAAAACTGGAATATAATTTCCTGGAAATACACCCTTACTAAATAAAAATAACCAAATTAAATTCTATGAAATTTCTCAAACAAAGTTTTCAAGAATTTGCAAAAAACCACATAGTTTGATTTACCACGAATATCCTCAGGTAACTTATTTCATAATACAACAACCTGATAAAATAATGAAGTATTAAAGATAGATTTGTATCTGAGTTGCTTAATTGAAGGAAACTGAAGCAACATTAAGTTATTCAATTTATAAGACAGGTTGAATGAAGTAAATTTGCCCAATTAACCAAATAAAAAGGGGCTAACCCGTTTAGTATCTTAAATACAAAACTACAAAGCTTAAATTGAGCCCTTGCCTCAATTGGAAGTCAGTGCAGCTTTCTTAAGAAGGGAGTGACTGATTAAACCTGGAGACCAATAAATATCAAATGTTCAGCAGTATTCTGCAATAACCGCACTCTTTTTACCAGCTTCTTTGAATAGCAGACAAATACAATATTATAATAATCTAGTTTACTCAATACTAATGCTTGAACCAACAGCCTAAATTCGTCAAAACCAAAACATTTGCGAATAGTTCTTAACTTTCTCATAGTATAGAATGAGTTTTGTACTATTAATTTGACATAAGTAGAAAAAGCCAATAGGCTATTTACTTCAACTCCCAAAATTCATGTAGATAGCTCAAAAACAAGAATCCAAACCCATGTGAAAATTTTGAGGAAAACGTTTTTCAGGTCCAAGCCATAGAATTGTAGTTTTTTCACAGTTTAATTTCAGATTATTAATAACCCAACTATCAATGAGTTGAACACACACTTCCAATTTATTCAGAATGGAAATCCAATCTCCCAACAATAGGCAACAATAACATATCATCTGCATAGATATAAAATGGTATGTTCAACTTCTCCAGTTCCTTACCCAGAGGCTGATGCAGAACATGAAACAGAGTAGGCAACAATGCCGTCTCCTGGAGCACCCCACCACCTAGCCTCCAGCTCCAAGAAAAACAATTCTGCCTTTTCACCATATAGCTATGTTCGGCCAAAAAGCCTTTAAACCAAGAAAGCACAACCCCACCCAAACCTAGCTCGCTCAATCTAACTAATAAAAGATCATGATCAACCAAATCAAATGCCGAAGAAAGATTAAAGTTTGCAAGTTTAATTGAGGAATTAAACCAGAGACCAGTGTCAGTGGGGGAAGTATTAATGAATTTTAAGAGTTAAAAAGGAGGTGATCATAGTTGAAGTAGCTTTAGTTAGGTAAAGTCCAGTAGAGTATGGAAGCTTATCCCTTGAGGGTAATAGATGTAGTGGGGTAGGGGAGACTAAATCCAAGCATTTTAATATAAAATCAATTTGAGGTTAATGATGTGGTTTGGTCTTCTATGCAGAAAGATGCATTCATCCTTTGTTTAGAAGCCTAGAGATCAGCCATTTTTGTTGCGTCAATTGAGCTGCTTGGGATATTGACACTTGGGGATGATCTAGAAGTGACTTGCTGCGGTCTAACAGAGTAAGGAATATTTAGCACTTCCTGCTTGGGGGTGTTGGACAGGGCTTTTTAACTCAGTTTTGATGCCTAATTGACTTTCAGGATGCCCTCAATGAATGTACATGATTTGGATACACAGCATCTGCTATTTAATGCCCAGACGATCAAAAGCAAACACAGAGGTACTAGAGGCCATTAGCGACAGACTAGCACCCACGTTTGCCGGCGAGTGCTTGAAACAATGAGCTTGATGGCTCTGAACATAATTAACATGCAGATGCATGCAAAAGAGGGTCTCCTGTATTCCTCCCCAACACTCAGTGGGTAGGTCACTAAACAAAGGCGCTTCTCCTGTGGCAAACCCTACAACAGCTCAGCGTTGTACTGAACAGGACAGGAATAGGGAAGACTGGCCGTCACAGCCCCGGTGGTCCAGTGGACCTCAGACCCCCTACCCCCCAAACACATAAGGGCCTGGAGGTCCGATGGACCCCCCTCCCACACACACACACACACACAGGCCTGGAGGTCCAGTGGACCCCCAGACGTGTAAACCCCCACCCCTCAAAAATAAATAAAACCCTGTGGTCCAGTGGAAACCTTAGCCAGGACCCCTCCCCTCCTGAAGGCTAGTCCTGGTGGTCTATTGGTGGCCCTCAACCCCTTCCTACCTTGAAAAAGGAGGAGGGACTAGAATTCCCTCCCTCCCCCTCCTGCTGGGCGCTGCCTCAAAGTGGCGGCGCCCTGCCCAGTCCAGTGCATCCTAGGTGCCCCAGCAAGAAGAGGAGGGAGAGAGTCCTAGTCCCTCCTTCTTTCTTCAAGGTAGGAAGGGGTTGGGGGTCATCGCTAGGCCACCAGGGCTAGCCTTCCTGGGGGGGGAGGGAGGTCAGGATCCACTGGACCACCTGGTTTATTTTTTTTTGGTGGGGGGGAGGGGTTATGTCTGGGGGTCCACCAGATCTCCAGGCCCATGTGTTGGGGAAGGGTGGGGGTCCAACAGACCTCCAACCCCTTACATGTTTGAGGGATTGGGGGGTCGAGTCCAATGGATCGCCATGGCCTTTGACAAATTTGGGCTTCTCTCTTGTAGGAGAAAACCTGGACCTGTCAAACCTCTTCTGTGGGAGAATGGTGCCTGGGCATTCTCTTGAGCACATTTCCAGGCACAATCCTCCCCTTAACGCTCTAAAACCTTTCTCATAACGCTATGATAGCAGTTAACTTTGCATGTCATTAGCATTGATTATTAGAGAGTTCATTCCCTGCGCTTTTCTGGCAGTGTTTTTTACAATGCTGTTCGGAACAGCGAGGTGGTTCTGATCATCGGGTCCCAAGTGTGTAAGTCTGGCACTTCTGTCTTGTGTGTATGTGCAGATGTGCATTCCTTGTCTTGCTAGATTGGTCCAAACACCTTGGTTTATGCTTCCCTGCCAGCAAATGGACATTAAGGATTGCAACTTGACATCACTGCAGTAAAGCAGTGACGCAGACAAGGCAGTTGTTAATATTCTTTGTTTCCATCGGATAGTGGCGCATGCGTTGTGCTGCAGTAGGATTTCCAGGCTCCCAGGTCTTGAGGCTGGCCTCCCTTGAGGGAACAGGATTTGTTAATGCTTCCAAGGGGCAATTCCACAAGTAACAGAATCAACAAAACAACTCACTTACGAGGCTGCCGCTTTTGAAATTGTTAGTACATAAAGAAGACAAAGTGTAGTGAGGGGAATAAAATCAGTTTTCTGATGGAACTTTAAGACTGTGAACTGCCTAGTGGATATACTGGTAATGAATCGGCAATTTCAGACATGAGATTGAGGGTTCATATACTGTACACTACAACCAAACCAGAAAAGAGACAATATTTAGGTATTTTTTAGGACACATAGTATTGAATTTTGAATGAGTCTCAAATGTGTAACTGTATGAAAGAAAAATGGAATTTAGTTGCCGGTAACGGAATCACCATGCTGGTAGCAGAATCGCCTCGAAACAGAACTTTTATTCATAAGATGGAAAAACTTATAAAATATTGACAAATTAGTCAATTTAGTGTTAGTCAAACTTAACAAATTTGATCAAAGGAATATTTTTCATTTTTAGTATGATCTCTTGTGTTCCAGAAGTAAGACTTCATAATTTTATACAAGTACTTGTCAGTAGCTCTCCATCATACAATAGATCAGTATTACTGCATTTTCAAAAGAGATCAGTGTTTTTAGACCATCAATTTCATTTATATGTTTAGGTGTAATGTGCAGCACCCACTGGCTTGCTAAAGCAATAGTAATCACACTCATCTTTGGCTGTTCTGGCTTTTTCGTAATCTGTTCACGTTCAGTCCAGCTGATATCCTCTCATACTGGAAACGAAAATACAGTATCTTCTTTATCTTGTTTCCTTAAGAATGCAACTTCGATTGAATCTCTATCTACAAATTTTGCATGGCCAACATACAACTTTATGCTTTTTTTGCAGTCAAACTGCACCAGAAGAATATCTCCTGGGTTGACTGCATCGGCTACAGGTAAAGGGATTTCAATTGAATCATTGGATTCTTCTGTTGTCTCTGTTAGTGCAATATCACTGAATTTCCTTAACTGAAGGATTCTTTCTCTTGACCAGATTTAATAAGTGAGAAAGAAATGTATGGCCTACATATTTGTCATGGTCCACGTAATCACTTATGAATGCTGCTGAAATGTCAGCTTTGTCTAGCAGTCAAACGTATGCAGTGAAAACAGTTGCTTGACTGTTGGTCCAGTGTGCACTCTAAATTTCATTTTGTTGCTCAAAGGCATAATTTTCTGAAAAATCAACTTGGATAACACCAGTCTCATTTGAAACCTTCTGCTGGGCATTTTCAAAGTACTGACTTTTTCTCTTTACAAATGAACAAACGAGAGAGGCATCCAACTGTGCCTTCAACATCTCAAAGCAAGTTGTCAGCTAACTGACTTTACAGGACTTGGTAATCCACTGATTCAACATTTCCCACTGATACTGTGCGTCATCTAAAGATTTATGTTCATCAGTCAAACAAAATTCATTAACAAATAAATAAATTTGGCACATTTGTATCCAACATTTTCCCACCTATTTGCAGGCTCAATGTGGCTTACATAGTGCTGGAACTGCGTTTGCAGACTCCGGTGTAAACAAATACAAAGTGGTGATGTGGTAAGGTAAAGTTCATATGGCGCAGCCACATTTGGGAATCGTACAACGGAAGAGTTGAGTCATGTCCTTTACGTACTTTGGTTTTGGTGCATTGCAGAGATCGTCATTTATGTTGGATTGGTGGGGTAGGCCTTTTTAAACAGGTGAGTTCTTAGTGATTTCCTGAAGTTTAGGTGGTTGTACGTGGTTTTCAAGGCTTTTGGTAATGTGTTCCACAGCTGTGTGCTTATGTAGGAGAAACTGGATGCGTAAGTAGCTTTATATTTGAGTCTTTTGCAGCTTGGGTAGTGCAGATTTAGGTACGTTCGTGCCGATTCGGATGTGTTTCTATTTGGTAGGTTGATCAGGTCTGTCATGTATCCCGGGGCTTCACCGTAGATAATTTTGTGAACCAGAGTGCAGATTTTGAAGACAATGTGTTCTTTGATTGGGAGCCAGTGTACTATTTCGCGGAGGGGTTTTGTGCTTTCAAATCGCGTTTTTCTGAAGATAAGCCTAGCTGCCGTGTTTTGAGCAGTCTGAAGTTTCTTTAATGTTTGTTCTTTACATCCCGCATAAATTCCATTGCAGTAGTCTACCTGTCTTAGTACCATTGATTGTATCAGGTTGTGAAATGTTTCCCTCGGGAAGAATTGTTTCACGCGTTTGAGTTTCCACATTGAGTGGAACATTTTCTTTGTTGTGGATGTCACTTGGCTCTCCAGTGTTAAGTTGCGGTCCATTGTAACGCCAAGGATTTTCAGGCTGTCTGAGATAGGGAGTGTGTAATCTGGGGTGTTGATGATTGTGGGGTTGTCCATGCTGTGTTGTGATGAGAGGGTGAGACTGTGTGTTTTTTTTTCTTTAAGTTTTAGTTGAAATGCATTTGCCCAAGAGTCCATGATGTTCATGCTGTTCTTGATTTTGTTGGTGATTTCTGTCAGTTTAGATTTGTAAGAAATGTATATTGTAACATCGTCTGCATAGATGAAAAGGTTAAGGCCTTGGTTGGATAAGGACTTGGCTAGTGGGGTCATCATTAGATTGAAGAGGATCAGTGATAGTGGTGATCCTTGTGGTACTCTGAAGTCTGCTTTCCATGGTGATGATATGTTTGATTTTACTTGATATGTTCTTGTGGTTAGGAAACCCTTGATCCAGCTAAGTGTGTTTCCACCAATTCCGAACTTATCTAGTAATCTTATTAGACATAAGCATCGCCACACTGGGACAGACCAAAGGTCCATCTAGCCCAGCACCCTGTCTCCGACAGTGGCCAGTCCAGGTCACAATCACCCGACAAGATCCACGGAGCAAAGCATTTTGTACTGCTTGTCCCAGGAATAGTGGATTATTACCTACGTTCCTTTAATAACATTCTATGGCCTTTTCCTTCAGGAAGCCGTCCAAACCTTTCTTAAACTCTGCTAAGCTAACCGCCTTAACCACATTCTCCGGCAACGAATTCCATAGTCGAATTACGCGCTGAGTAAAGAAAAATGTTCTCTTATTTGTTTTAAACTTACTGCACTCCAGCTTCATCGCATACCCCCTTGTCCTAGTATTTTTTGAAAGCGTAAACAGATGCTCCATATCTATCTTTTCCACTCCACTCATTATTTTATATACCTCTATCATATCACCCCTCAGCTGCCTTTTCTCCAAGCTGAAGAGCCCCAGCCGCTTTAGCCTTTCCTCATAGGAAAGTCATCCCATCCCCTTAATCATCTTTGTCGCCCTTCTCTGCACCTTTTCCAATTCCACTATATCTTTTTTGAGGTGCGGCGACCAGAATTGAACACAGCACTGTAGGTGCGGTCGCACCATGGACCAATACAGTGGCATTATAATATCCTCATTTTTGTTTTCCATCCCTTTCCTAATAATACCTAACATTCTATTTGCTTTCTTAGCCGCAGCAGCACACTGAGCAGAAGATTTCAACGTATCATCAATGATGACTCCCAGGTCCCTTTCTTGTTCCGTGACTTCTAACGCTGAACCTTGTATGACATAACTATAGTTCGGGTTCCTCTTTCCCACATGCATCACTTTGCACTTGCTCACATTGAATGTCATCTGCCATTTAGACGCCCAGTCTCCTAGTCTCGCAATATCTTCTTGCAACTTTTCACAATCTTCCCATGATTTGACGACCTGAAACAACTTTGTGTCATCATGTCGAATGCACTAGACATATCGAATTGTTTATTAGAACAGGTGTAACACTTTTTGTATATGCATCATTCTGAATCAGGATCACAAGTAACTATGAAAGAATGGAACTGCTTTGGCAAAGAGGGTATATTTGTTCAGAAATTCCAGCAGGAGTTGAATACTTTCTTGATACTTAAAGACGTATACTGTTTGAGGCAGTTCATTCACAAGACAAACCTCCTGTGGTCTCAGATCATAGAACTTGCTAAAAGCCAATAGGCTTAGCACATGATTCTACCGATAAAAATGTTTCACAAAGTATGTTGTAGGCCTCGTTCAGCATAGTGTAGAAACTATTTCTGAATCTTCCTTTTTCTCAATTCCCCCTTGATAGTCACACTGTCCTTCTTTCCCGGTGCCTGCCATGATATGCCATCTCACATGTAAAAAGAAATAAGAGTTTTTAATATCCTCTTCTAAACGGTTTTGTTTGTGAAGTGTGGAGTCAGACTCCGTTTTCAATCAATGTTGGCTGGCTAATGTAAATAAAACTTTTTGTCCCTTTCTAGGTCTGTGTGTCAGATGATAAATCGTTCACTTCACTGCCTTTGCCAGAGTGGCTGGTGACTTGTATGGACTTTCTGTGTGAGGGGTGGGAGCGCTGACAGCATTAGCAATGCTGAGTTGTTTTTGATGTGCTCTTTTTATGCGATTCTTGAAAAAAAACATTTAAACCCTTTGGCATCATTTTGGCATGACTTGCAGCTTTTCGTTTCCTTTTTTGTCTTGAACTGCAACTAGCAAGCCCTTTGACTTAAGATGTTCGTGGTAACAAATCTGTTTTTTAGCAGCTGTTAATTTGACCATGTTTTGGAAAGTCTGTTAATTTGTCCATGTTTTGGAATGTGTACTGAAAGACATGAGTACAGAAAAGCATAATAGAGGACTCAGCACTTTCTAACCATTGATGAACCATTATTTACAGAATTAATCTAGAATTCAGAAAATGCTTCAGTTTTTAGATTTTCCTTATCCAAAGTATATCTACAGAAAAAGACACTTATTCAAGATCTGAATACTATTTACTTAGTGTATTTAAATATCAAAATTTAAAACATGTATGCGGCATTTAAAATCATGTTACAGGTACACAAAATGTAAGTAAGCAAGTCATTTGAGAGAGAATCTTGAGATGTAATGAGCAGTACAGTGATGATTCCGTTACTTTTAGAAGCCGTAATAAGCAGTACAGTGATAAGTACATAAGTATTGCAACACTGGGACAGACCAAAGTCCATCAGGCCCAGCATCCTGGTTCCAACAGTTGTCAATCCAGGTCACAAATACCTGGCAAGATCCCCAAAAGGTTCACTACATTTTATGCTACTTATCCCAGAAATAGGCAGTGGATTTTCCACAAGTCATTTTAATAATGGTCTATGGACTTTTCCTTTAGAAAGCCGTTCAAACCTTTTTTAAATCCCGCTAAGCTAACTGCCTTTACCACGTTCTCTGGTAACGAATTCCATTACTTTTAGAAGCTGTGATTCCATTAGCAGTGTTTCTCCCCTTTAGTGACAAGAGACAAACTTAAAATTTCTGGGGCAGGATACTATCATGGAACTGTTTTTGTGCTCAAGTTTTGACACTTGTACCATTACCCTACTTCATGTGAAACTAATTCATGTGTACAAAGGTAACAGAATTATTGTAGTCCCCGTGGGCAAGTTTGAAAGGAATTTTAGTATACTTCAAGCTACTGGACGTGGATATAATTAATTTTTTTCAATCAAACATATGTATGTATAAGAGAGCAAAAATATCAGTTTCCTCTAGTGTGTGAAGTGCCATCCCTTATTCATTCCAAGAGCTATGGTAAGCTATTCCATTTTATGTAAAAAAAACATAGAGCTTTGTCATGTAATAACTAATTTTTACTTGAGAAATTTTTTTTCCTGCTCACTTCTGAAAAATTGGAAGAATTTTTTGCAAAATGATGTATAATATGACCCTATACACCTCATTTGAATTTTTAAGCATCATGTCAATTCTTTTGTGGAATTGCCCAAAGGCAACAGTGTACAGGGCAGCTTCCCCTGATTCTTGGGGCAGCAGTTATTGAACTGCTTCCTTGTTTGTGCAAGTATCCAGCATTTAACCTTCTGCTGCACCTGTTAGAGCAGAGTCTGATAGGTGTGCAAGTATTCAACCTCCAGTTGAGCAGGCTGCCCCTGGTATGTGTTCTCCCAGGGCCCCAGTCTTCCATTGAGTAGGCCTTAAGGACTCAACGTTTGGCTGTCCTGGAACAGCAAAGTTCAAGTAGGTGTGCTGTCAGAGCTCCTGCGTCCAGTGGCCGCCTGGTTGAAGACCTCACATGAAGATTTTGTGGTCTGGGATTTGACTTCAGAACTCCCCTTCTGTGGTTCCCCTCATCTCCCCAGCCTTTCTGCAGGAAAGCCCCTTGTCTGGGAAGTTATGTTGTAGCTCAGTTTTATGGGGGCAGTTAGAATGGATAATGCTATCACTTGACGTTTGGATACTTACAAGTGCCTTGCCTGTAGCACTCTGTTGATGATGTCACTGAAAAGTATTCCATTTGCTGGTAGGGCAGCATAAACCTGTACATCTGTACTGGTCTAGCAGGATTCAAAGAAAGGTAATCAACAGGTAAGGTTAAATTTCTTTTCAGATTATCTGGAACCCCCCAAGAATAAGTATTAAGATTGGTGGGCTATAAATTTATTAGTAAATTTATAGTGTTCCAATCCTAAATGGTTGCATGAAAATCTTATCATGCATATTCATTGAGGATGTATTGAGAACCAGTCCAAGTAAGAGATAATTGAGGGCTGGGTTGAAAACGCCTGGTTTAGGTGGACAGTTGATGGGGAAATCTGACATTTTTGGAGAACAGCTTCACAAGTGTTTGTGTCTGTGTGGATTGTTACAAAACTTGGTGGTAAGATATGAGAGGGCCGGAGTGTTGAATTAAACATCGGTCTTACAAAAATCAGAGAGGAAGCAAAGCCTGAAATAATCTAGCAGCAGAAGTGATGGAAATCAGCACTGTAATAGCTTTTGACATGTCTGGCACAGATAATGGATAGCAGTAGAAGGAAAAAGATGGTGAGAACAAAGGGAAGGGGGCGGGGGACCATTTGTACATATGGCAATTTATATACTCATCTACCCAAAGTAGAAAATGAGGAGGAAGAATCTTAACTAGGCAGACTGCAAGGGCTAAATGTTCTTTATCTGCCATCATCCTATATAATAATTCTCACCTCCAACAGGATGTGCTTGGGACCGTGCCTGCCGGAAGTGGTCTGCTAGGCAGGCATGCACTGACCTCAGTGACATCAGTGACAGACAATTTGGCAAAGCAAAACAATCTGAGTGCTGGCCATTAGGACACAGGGTTGATAGGAGAGTTTTAAAAGACTGAAGGAACCGAAAGTGTTAAATGGGGGGAGTTCTGAACGACTGAAAGACATGCAAATTTGGGAAAGGAAAACAATCTGAGTGCTGGCCATTAGGACACAGGGTTGATAGGAGAGTTTTAAAAGACTGAAGGAACCGAAAGTGTTAAATGGGGGAGGGGGGAGTTCTGAACGACTGAAAAACATGCAAATTTGGGAATGGAAAACAATCTGAATGCTGGCCATTAGGACACAGGGTAGATAGGAGAGTTTTAAAAGACTGAAGGAAACGAAAGTGTTAAACTAGAGAAGGGGGGGGGGGGGAGTTGAGAATGACTGAAAGACATGCAAATTTGGGACAGGAAAACAATCTCAATGCTGGCCATTAGCACACGGGGTACATAGGAGAGTTTTAAAAGACTGAAAGAACCAAAAGTGTTCGGGGGGGGGGGGGGGGGGGCAAGTTCTGAATGAGTGAAAGAAATGAAAATTTATGAGAGGAACACAATCTGAATGCCCGGCATTTGTACACAGGGTAGATAGAACACTTTTTTAAAAAAATGAAGGACGTGAAAGTATTACATCTTGGGGGAGGGGTGAGGAGGAAAGCGGTGGGGTATCCGGATACTGGGCGTTAGGGCCACGGGGGTACATAGACTTTTGAAAGCCTTAAGGAACCCAAAGTATGGGAAGGAGGAGGAAAAAGAGGGGAGGGAACGGGGTGAGGGGCATTAGGAACAGGGGGGGGGGGGGGCCCTGTCACACACTCTCATTCTCACACACACACTGTCACACAGACATTCACTCTGGCTCTCTCTCAAACATACACACTCCCAGGAAACCTTGCTAGCGCCCGTTTCATTCGTTCGAGAAACGGGCCTTTTTTTACTAGTTTTCTATATTGTATACATTCCTCTATATCTCTGATGCCATGCATGCAGTTGTCTTAAGTATATAAAGAGGCATATTTTCAAAGCACTTTGGGAGGCTAAGTTCCATAGGTTTCTATGGAACTTTGGGAGGCTAAGTGCTTTGAAAATGAGCTTGCAAGTGTTCCTTCTCTGTGATTTCCAATTTTATTTATTTAAAAATATAAATACCGCACAATCCAGATTATGTTGGTCAGGAAACAAATGGCGCTTCAGAAGCCATTTTGTTCATTCGGGTTATAAGATCAAATAATTCTCCCTTAATTGTTCTGTCTGTCTGCCTGTCTTATCTAGATTGTAAGCTGTTTGAGCAGGGACTGTCTTTTTTGTGTATGGTGAACAGTGCTGCGTATGCCTTGTAGCGCTATAGAAATGATAAGTAGTAGTAGTTTCCTTGTAAAGAAACATGACTCAACAGTAAAACTATATATGTGAAAAGAGCATATTGCAGCAGATGACATCCCCTACCATCTTGTCCGTTATAAAACCCGACTGCCCTTGAGAGTCGAATTTCATGATTCCGTAAATGAATAAATAGAGATTTTCATGCAATGGAGGAAGTACACACATATTTGTATCTCAGGAATATCCTGAAAACCTGATGGGTTTTTGCAGCACCCAATGAGTGGAAACAAATACTACAGCACTGAACTTTGAGACCACTGAGGACTGTGTAGTCAGATGTTTTGTGGTGAATTATTTTGGTATTCCAATGGCTTTTTAATGTCATTTAGTGGTACCCTATTTAGATTTGTTCTAGTTAATGATTTCTTAAAGCATACACAATATTGTATCACAAGAGAATGACTAGAAAATAAATCGAACCCCACATCAGTTAGAACAGATCTCAACAACTAAGATAGCAACTCAGTATTTCCTCTCACATTCCTTTCAAAGGCAACATGAGAAGAAGAATAGGAGACATCCTAAAAACAAACTAAAGAAAAACGGAGCTTGGTAATTTGGAAATAGCTGCTGTTTGTAGTTTGTGCTGGTGGACTAGCCAGTGCTATTTCTTCAGTTTGCATTTCTTTGATTACTGCACCACTGAAGAAGATGAAAGCAAAAATTCACAAAAGTGATGGAAATACTGTAAAAGCTTTGAATTTGAACTTAGTGTAAACGCATCCCTGTGCCTTTGCTTAAGTCTTGGCTTTCATTTTCCTCTGTGGTCTTGTGTTGCTGCAACAGAACTAGCTCATCCGCCTTAAGGACAGCTGAGATATGTTACTTCAGCTTGAGATACCATTACTGCTAAAATGGAATCTTAAGTGAGGCTGTTGATCAGCCAGTGATTGATAATTAAGTTTGTTTGCAGATATGGATATATACCACTCCTGTATTATATTCAGTATCTGTACTGTGTTTTCTTTCCAGACCATAGTTTTGAGCTTACTTATGAGATCCATTGGAAACAAAAATACTATACTGTTGGGTCTGGGATTTCAAATATTGCAACTTGCCTGGTATGGATTTGGCTCTGAGCCATGGTATGTAGAACTCATTTAATTAAAATTTTCCCTCAAAGATTGTCTTGTGTAAAGCATTTCCTAAATCAGCTGTATGGTAAACTTTAGCCTCTGTAGCAGACTACATCTTGATTGTCCTGATCAACTTGGGTCTGTTTATGGATTGCTTTTGTTCAAATGTCATTGATACAAGATACCCAGTTCTAGGGAGGTTACATGCTTGCATAGTTTGCTTAATTTGTTGTTAGGATCACCTCAAATGCACAGGAAGATAGCCCTCCTTCAAAGAAGCATTCAGAAGTTCAACCAAACCATCTTATCAGAATATAGCTATAAAATAGTCTTTTATAAAAAGCACTATACAGTATCAAAATACAGTTTTTTTTATTATCAGATTTCTCTTCAGTGAGTTTTTTGTCTGTGCCTTCTAGGATGATGTGGGCAGCAGGCGCTGTGGCCGCAATGTCTAGTATTACCTTCCCAGCAGTGAGCGCTTTGGTTTCAAGAACTGCTGATGCTGATCAGCAAGGTAAACACACAAAAACTTTCTGTGGGATACTCAAAAGACAGGCAAGAAGAGTTAACTGGTTCTTCATATTAACTGTGATGGTGACATTATGGGAACACATTTACCATTTACATTTTACTACTGCATTTACCATTAAAACAGTCTCAGGATTCACTCACTTTATATAAACAAAATGTAAAATTATAGGTGCCAAAATCCTGTCTCCTCTTTCCCTGTTGAACTTTGTCAGTTTAATAATAGTGAAAGATAAGATATTGCTGTGCTCCAGTGCATCCATTTAACATCACCAGAGTCTGTAGTGGGAGCAGCTTCTGATCATGGTAGAAGTCCAAAAGAAAAAGGCAGCTGTCCCTTCCTGTATAAAAATGCACTTGCATGTTTATAGATTTTTTTTCCCAGACATGTACATTAGGCTTTCCTAAGGGGAAAAAAAACATTTTAATGTCAAGGTTGGTATTTAAAATTGTAAATGGATTTATTTTTGAGAAATATTTGCCGTTCTTAAATCACCTAAGAGAAATTGGCTCAGTGTAGCACAACCTTAGCATTCTGTTCTCTTTTTTTCTTTACAAAAGTTATTCTGTAAATATAAACTATATTTTTTCAGGTTTCAAACAGTTGTGAAAGCAAGAATCAGAGAGGTTTCTTTTCAGCTTTTCCTGGCATTCACTTATTTGTTGCAAATTTAATTATGCAATCTCTTATCAATGTCTTGTTTTGCTGCCTAGTTTCATTTAAATGTCAGGACTTTAGCCAAGAGTGCTGTGCTGTGAGGATTTCAGTATAAACTCTTGCATAGATGATACAAGCATCCTGATTGGGTCTGTAGACCAAAAGTGCCTAATTCTGAATCCTGTATGAAATGTATGGATTTGATAGGACCATACATCCATTTGTTTGGGCATACCCGTATATTTAAAAATTTTGGAAGTATACCAGCACATGCCTAATTTGGTAGGAGAAAATATAGAAATGAGAAAATTCTTGTCTTTGGATATTATGGATAACCAATTCCAGTATTTACTGTTTATAAGGAGTGCTTGCTTAATTTCAAGACAATGTATATTACTTTATTGGAGTGACAAATTCCTCCTCCAGCCCCAACAACTTGGAGAACAAAAATGCATACTTCCCTGTTTACTAAGCCGCTTTAGTGTCCGCGATGCGCTAATGCTGACACAACCCATTCACTTTGAATGGGTTGTGTCAACACTGCCATGCAGCAGCCACTAACACGACTTAGTAAATGGGGGATAATTTGGTGAGAAGGAAAGACTGTGTTGTAGTGGTGGTTAAAAACACATTTTTGAGAATATGGGAACTATTTTTATTGGGTCTTTAACTCCTATAATATTTAGCAAATTGGTGAACAGGTTGCAACTTGGAAAGTCTTTGCCAGTGGAATTTCATGTTTGATTGAGCAGTGGCAGGGGAGTTAAAATGATAACTATCTCTTTGAAAATAAGAGATTTGTATATTTGTTATTACTGATGCTCTTAACTCAATAAACAGTACATTTAAATGGCTCAACTTCCATAAGCAAAATGTGTATCGGATACAGATGTGATAGAGCAGTGGAGGAAAGACATTTTGGGTGAGGGCAGTAATAGAATGGAATAGACTGCCTGATGTAGTGAAGGGGGAATTCTCACTATTGCAGTTAGGAAAGCCCTTTTTTCCCTTGATTTTATTTATATTGATTAGGAGATCAAAACCTTCCTATTCATGGATGCCTTCACCTGAATGCCTTACCCTTTCTGAAGTGGGCCTGAATGACTTTGCCCTCCTTCTTTTGTACTGCACCTTGCTGGCCTATCAAAATTGTAGTTCAGCCCACACTACCCCTCTTGTCATGTCTTGTCCTCCCTTCCTCCCTTTTTCTTTACAATTTTAGACAGCCACCTAGATGATGTACCTCAAAGGGTGGGATAGCACCCCCCCCCCCCCAAAAAAAAAAAAATTTTGAAACTTTAGTTTTTTGTGTATAACGTGTTTGTACACCATCTTGACTGGCATTTTTATGCCAAGTAGAGGGTTACATTTGCAAAGAGAATTTTTGTGCATTCCTACTGTTAACACGGTATACCAAGTCAGTCTTAGAGGTTTATAATAACTTATTCACAGTTCAAAGGGAGTTAGAAATAAAATCAGAGCATGCATAAAGATTGAAATTAGGCTTTGTGTATGAACTGTGGAAGGAAAAATTCAGGAAGCTATAGAGAAACTGATGACTTCACCGTGGACAAGCAGGCCTTCCTATTCTCACAGATGGGTGACATCATCTCGATGGAGCCCGGTGCGGATGCTGACTAGATTAAAATGTAGAACTTTTCTAGCAGCATCCCACTGCGCATTCGCTGGTGTCTTCCCACTTGATGTGAGTGTGCGGGTCCTCCAGTCTTCATTTTTCCACGGAGCTGAGAGGATGCGTTTCTGCTGTTCTCTCTTCATGCTGTGCTTTCATTTTCGTGAGTTCCTTCGCATGTGGGTAATTTTTGTGGATTTCTTTGGCCCATTTCTGCAATTTTTGGTTTCATTTTTCTTTCTGTGAGTGACGCGATTAGGCTGCAGCCTGATGTCAATTTGAATGCTACCCTTTTTTTTTTTTTTTAACAAGTTCAAGATTAAAGAGTTTTAATTTAGCCAAGATTCTTTTTTCGATGACCTGGAAGACTTCCAGTGGCTTCAAGCGGTGCGCTAAGTGGTGACGTGTGATTTCTGTCACAGAACCACACAATTGGTGCACTGGGTGCCTTGGGCCAACTTATGACCCCCTCTGTTTGCATATGCAGGTGAGAACACAGAGTGCAACTGGCTCAGATGGAGCATCTTTTTGGCTCTTTGAAGGCTGGACCATCGTCTTCAGCACTGGCGGCATTGACCTCCATGGCTGCTCCGACATCGGCATCCACTGGGAGCGTACTAGCCTCGATACTGGGCATTGCTAATGAGCCCAAGGACTGGTCAACATCAGGTCCATCACCGAGGTGACGCTCGGATTCGACACTGAGGTGACACTCTGATTTGGCAGCATCCTCCTCTGCACCAGGGGATCGAGTTGCTATGCATTGGGGGAAGCCCAAGAAGCATAAGCATTGGTGGTCCTCTTCGACGCATGGTGCTGGGAGCACCAGGGCATCAGACTGTCCGATACCCAAGAAGCGCTGGCATCAAGAGGAGCTCCCCCTCTGTAGAAGTGGTGCCGGTGCGCCAGTCATCTAGTGGCCAGGTCCCCGCCACTGGTTCGGCACAGATGACTTAATAGGCTGCCTCTGTTCTGACTCCCATGCCTTTGCTGATGCCAGCCCTCGAGCGGTTTCGGAGCACGCTTCAAGAGGAGCTGGCACAGTTGCTGCAGGGAGCTCTCGCTTTGTTATCGAGGGTGCTTGTGCCCTCAGCAGAACAGCCCCAGGCCCTCTCTGAGGCTCTATCGGTACCCAGATCATTGATGCCAGCACCTTGCAGGGTGTTGGAGTCGAGGCCTGAGCATGCAATTACTCCCCTTACGTTGGGGGAGGAAGCTTCCCCAGAGTCTGAGAGGCGGACTGCACTTTGATGCTGTTCAGAACGTGGACGCCATTCCACTAGATTGAGGCTGGTTCAGATGGTCTCCTGATCCTCCATATGAGAAAGAATTGAAGTGGGACCGCTCTTGGGAATCAGATGAAGATCCACATTACTTCTCATCAGAGAAGTTATATGGTAGCCCATCTGATCTTTCACCTCCTCGAGAGAGACGAGAATCTACTACAGAAGTGCTGTATTTTACTGGTTTTGTCCAGGAGATGGCTATGACCATCCCATTTAAGTTGGAGACGGAGGAGGATCCTAGAGCAGAGATGTTATGTTCTGGGCTATAAGTCTCCTTCTAATGAAGAGGTAATTGATGAACCACTGGGAATCTCTGTGTAGGTTACCCTTAAGAAGGTGGATATGCAGTATTGTGTCTAGAAGGCTCCTGGATTTGAGAGGGCCCAGCTGCCTCACGACTCTCTGGTGGTCGAATCTGCTTTCAAGCAAGCCAAGAATACTCTGTGTCATACCTCGGCACTCCTGGGGCGAGAGGCCAAAACTTTATATTCATTTGGGAGGAAAACCTTTCAGGCCTCGTTGCTCGCAATCAGTCCTACCAGCTCTACATGAGCCTTTCCTTGGAGTCTTTGGTGAACAGTGCACTCTCTCTTCGGAGCAGGCTGCTGAGCTTTGCCAGTTAGCCAATATGCAGATGGAATGTCAACATTATTTGGCCAGGGGTGCATAGGACTCGTTTAATGTTGTGTCCAGAGTCTCTGGTATGGGTGTGTGGGGATGCACAGACTCCTCCTGGCTGCGTGTCGCTGGCCTGGAGCAGGCAGCTCAAGAGAGGTTAGCGGATGTGTCATCCTGAGCTGAGGGAACAATTTGTTTGGAGAGAAAGTAGAAGAGTTCGCTGATCTCATTAAGAAGCACACTGACACCGTCCACACTCTTTCTCGGCAGCTTCCATCTAGATCTTCAAGAAGATTTTTGACTGAGCAGTGGCACCAGCCCTACTACTGTTAAAGGCGTAGGTAACAGCCTTCTGCTCGGTACACTTAGGCGACTTAGGGCCAACATCCTAGGCCTCATCAGCCCTGTCCCCAGAAGTCTCGGCCAGCTCCCCAGTCAAAGCAGGGCACGGGCATTTGACTGGCTCCAGCAGAGCACAGCCATTCAAAAAGTATCCATTCCAGATGGCTTACAAGTCAGAGGAAGGCTCAATTTTTACCAACACAGATGGCCCCCTTGTAACCTCCTACCAGTGGGGTGCTTCAAATAGTCGATCGCAGGTATGCCCTAAATTGGCATCAGTGACCTCCAAATTGCCCACTGAGAGCGTCTTACATCGGCTCTCAACACAACCAAGTACTTGTAGAGGAAATCTCTGCCCTTCTGCAGGCCTGAGATGTCAAAGCTGTGCCAACAGGGGAAGGGGAGGGGGATTTTATTCCAGTTATTTTCTTGTGACCAAGAAAATGGGGGATTTTGGCCTGTCCTAGACCTAAGGGCCCTGAACACATTTTTGGTAAAGGAAAAGTTCAGGATGATTTCCCTGGGCACCCTACTCCCTCTCATCCGGGAAAATGATTGGCTATGCTCTCTGGATTTGAAGGATGCCTCTACCCACATTTCGATACTTCCCAGTCACAGGAGGTTATATCAGATTTCGAGTGGGGAAATGCCGCTACCAGTATAGTGTTGTGCCATTTGGCCTAGTGTCTGCCTCCAGAGTTTTCACCAAGTGCCTGGTGGTAGTCGCAATGTATGTATTTCCCTACCTGGCCAATTGGCTGGTCAAGAACACATCTCAGGAGAGGGGTAAAAAAGTCAATGCGGATGACTATTCAGGTGTTGATTGGGGTTTTTCATAAATTATCCCATGTCCCATCTTCAGCCAGTTCACCAATTGGAGTACATAGCCCTGCTAGATGCGGCGCAGGCCTGCCTTCCTCATGCAAGAGTGAATACTTTGACGCTTGCCTCACAGTTACACAGCAGCCAGCAGGTTTAAACTCTGCAAATGTTGAGATTAATGGGCCACATGACTTCCACAGTGCATGTCATACCCATGGTACGGCTCCATTTGAGAGCGGCCCAGTGGACCTTAGCTTCCCAGTGGTCTTGGGCAACGGTGAACCTAATATTTGTCATCCGCATTCCACCAGAGCTGGCTCACACTCTTCTCTGGTGGATAGTCTGGTCCAACTTGACTCTGGGACTTCCATATCAAATTCCACCTCCTCAAAAGGTGTTGACAACAGATGTGTCCAACCTGGGCTGGGGAACTCATGTAGATGGACTACACAATCAAGGTCAGTGGCCTGCTCAGGAGGTTCAATTTCACATCAGTCTCCTCGAGCTCCGGGCCATTTGGAACACTGTAAAGCCTTTCAGAGAGAGACTTCAGAACCACATTGTTCAGACAACCAGGTTGCAATGTTCTATGTCTACAAGCAGGGGGGTACAGGATCCTACCCCTTGTCTCAGGAAGCGGTGGGTATATAGTAATGGGCACTCCTTCACGGGATGAACCTCCGTGCCACTTACCTTCCCGGCAAGAACTGCCTGGCAGACAGACTGAGCAGGATATTGCAACCACACAAGTGGTCTTTCAACATGGGCGTAGCCTGGGAGATCTTCCGAGAGTGGGGCACCCCCTCAGTGGTGGATCTTTTTGCCACATCTCAACAACAAGGGCCCTCAGTTCTGCTTCAGGCTAGGATCACACGGCAAACTAGCGTCAGATGCTTTTCTCCTACATTGGGGACAGGGTCGTCTGTATGCGTATCCTCCTATACCTCACATAGGAAAGACTTTGCTGAAACTCAAACTAGTCCAGGGCACCATGATTCTGATTGCTTCTTATTGGCCGCAGAAGATTTGGTTCCCTCTTCTTCTGAAATTGTCTTCCGAAGATCTGTGGAGATTGGACTGTTTTCTGACCCTCATCACGCAGAACAAGGGATCCCTTCTGCATCCCAACCTCCAATGTCTGGCCCTCACAGCTTGGATGTTGAGAGTGTAGAACTTGGATCCCACAGATTGCCTGAGGATGTCTCCCGTAACTTGCTGGCTTTCAGGAAAGATTCCACTAACAGATGTTATTCTTTTAAATTAATAAGATTTGCCATCTGGTACAAGGGCAAAGCCTTAGACCCCTTTTCTTGTCCTGCACAACAACTGCTTGAATACCTCCTTCACCTCTCAGTATGGTTTGAAAACCAACTCCATAAGGGTTTTCCTTAGTACAATTGGTGCTTATCGTATAGGAGGTGAGTCCATCTCTGTACAGACTTTAGTTGTCGCTTTGAGAGGTTTGCTGTTGACAAAGCCCCCTATCAAACCTCCAGTTTTGTCATGGGATCTCAACATAGTCCTCACCCAGCTGATGAAAGCTCCCTTTGAGCTGCTGGATTCCTACCATCTGAAGTTTTTGACCTGGAAAGTTGTGTTTCCAGTGGCAGTCGCAGAGTAGATGAGCTCCAAGCCCTGGTAGCTCACCCACCTTATATTAAGTTCCATCACAGCAGAGTAATCCTCCGCACACACCCTAAATTTCTTCTTAAGGTAGTGTCGGAGTTCCATCTTAACCATTCAGTTGTTCTTCCAACATTTTTCCCGAGACCTTCTGCCCATCCTGGCAAAAGTGTACTGCATACCTTAGACTGGCAAGTGAGCCTTAGCCTTCTATCTGGAGTGGCCTAAAGCCCATAGACAGTCCACCCAGTTTTTCATTTCTTTTGACCCCAACAGGTTGAGGGTGACCATCGGCAAACACACACTTTCAAATTGGATAGCAGATTGTATCTCCTTTGCTTATGCCCAGGTTGGGCTGACTGTAGTGGGCCATGTCACAGCTCATAATGTCAGAGCCATGGTGGTGTCGGTAGCTCACTTGAGATCTACCGCCATAGATTTTCAAGGCTGCAACGTGGTCTTTCGTCCACACATTCACATGCTGCTTCTGTTTGGATCAGGACACCCGACTCGACAGTTGGTTCGGACAGGCAGTTCTGCAGAATTTGCTCTGTGTCTAGAATCCAACTTCTCCCTTCTAGGCCCTGTTTTGTTCTGTTCCAGGCTGCACCTCCACAGCTAATATGTATATAGTTTCAGGTTAATTGAAGTTCAGTCTCGATGTTTTGAGACTCGATTATCCTAGCTTTCTTGATTTCGGTGAGCTTGGTAGCTAGGGATTCCCATCTGTGAGAATAGGAAGGCCTGCTTGTCCTCGAAGAAAACAAAGATACTTACCTGTAGCTGGTGTTCTCTGAGGACGGCAGGCTAACTATTCTCACATATCCTCTCACCTCCCCTTGGAGTTGTTTGTAGTCAGATTTTTGCTTTTTATACCTGACTGGAGGACCTGCGCTCGCACATCGGGCATTAAGGCACCAGCGCATGCGTGGTGGGACAGTACTAGAAAGCTTTACATTTTAAGCTAGTCAGCATCTGCACCGGACTCCATCGGGATGACATCACCCATCTGTGAGAATAGTCTGCTTGATGTCCTCAGAGAACACTAGCTACAGTTAAGTATCTTTGTCTTATGCAGGGGTAGTGTGGTTAAGATATGAACACAAGTGTCCTGTGCCGATAGACAAGTGTGTATGCATTAGACTAGCTTTTAATGCACACTATCAGTTTTTCTACAGAAGTCAGCTAACGTGTTTAAGCATGTTTTATAGGTGTTGTTCAAGGAATGATAACTGGAATTCGAGGCCTATGTAACGGTTTGGGCCCAGCACTCTATGGATTTATATTTTACATATTCCATGTAGAATTGGATGAACTACCAATAACTGAGACAAATTCAGAGGATAAGGATAATCTGCACCATTCACAACAGGTACTTCTGTGCAAAAATTTTTAATGAGGATAAAAAAGATGATAGAAAACTATATTTAGATTGTATGAGGGCATTTAAGTCCTAGAAAGCTCATGGTTTTTCTGTGCCATTTCTTTCATTATTTACTGTTTGTTTGTTTTTTTGTTTTTGTATTGTTTTAAAGAGTATCTAATGTGCAATATAGTACAGATGTGATTAGTTCGTTTTCTATCAACAAGCAGAACTGAGTTACGCACATGAGTGGTATTGCCATTAGAGGCTAGCCGAATTGGCAGCCGAAGTTTGCCACTCAGTTTCGGCCAGAACCAAAAACTGTGCTTCACTGGGCCCTCCTGCGCCAGTCAGCCAACCGCAGCCTCTCTACCCTCCCACCACCAAAAGGTCCTCCACAGGCCTACCTTTAAATAGGTGCTGTAGTGGTGTCTTCTAGGCAACAGTGATCCCCAGTTGCTCTTGCCTCCATGGGTTTCTCAGCCAAAATGGTGCTGGGACCTCCCACAGCAACCTCATGAGACTGCCATTTGCAAGCAGCATAGGCAGGAGCAATTGGAGATTGCTCCTGTTTATGCTGCTTCTAATCTCAGTGGCCACCAGGACAGCCATTTTTGGTTGAGGAACCTACAGGGGTAAGAATGAGTGCCGGCACCTATATATTTTTGGCTCCTGTATAATCCCCTGGCTCCTCCACAATGCCGCTCCTGAGCTGCTCGCTTTTTTGTCAGGTGGTCTGTGGGGATATTCAGCAGCACTCTCCGGTTAAGCATCGCTGAATTTCCCCACTAAAGCAGCAGGAAATGATTTAAGCTCTCTATTCTTCTGTTCTTCAAGAAGTGGGACTGGATCTTAAGAGTGTATATCCACATATACCAATCCATCGTAACCACCAAAGTACCTAAGATTCATCCTTCAACTGGGCCATTTTAAGTATAAGGTCCTTCCCTTTGGCCTGTCATCAGCTTCCAGAGTGTTCATGATATGCCTAATTTTGGTAGCTGCCTACTTCCACAAGCAAGATTATATAGTTTTCCTATCTATATAAATAAGTCTCACCTCAAACATTCTGAAGCTCACTCTGTGGCAAGAGAAACACTGGGCTGTCAGCAACACTCACTTGCACCACTCACTCTCACACCACTCACTCTCACTCATAGACCCGCCCTCAGCCATGCCCCTTCTGCACATAATTCGCAACCCCAACGTTCTAAATGAAGCTGCCACTTCCATTTTTGAGGTGGCAGAGATCGGAATTTTTTCCCATGAGTGTCTGCCCTGCCCTCGCATCACAACGTGATGACGTTGAGGGAGGGGCTATGACACTCAGCGAATCGTCAGTTCCACCGCCCTCCGACGCTCCACCCCCCCCCCATACCGCACCAAAACCCCCACATCCCCCGACGCAAACGTCACCGTTCCGCCTCCTCCTGCTTGCCGCTCGACCCATACACCCACCCACCCCCATGCACCCCCCCCCCTCCGTCAATTCACCAGCCTGCCTGTATCCAAAGCACAGCGCCTGTCACCTGTATCAAAGTGCTGCAGAAACAAAATCGCTTCCCTTCCAATTGCCTTCCCTCCCTATGTCCCGCCCTCGCTGCCGTCACGTTACGTGACGTCAGACGACGGCGGGACACGGAGGGAAGGAGATCCAAGGCAAGCTTTCTTCTGCCTGCACCGCTTTCACACAGGTGACAGGCGCTCTGCTTTCCATGTAGGGAGCCCTGCCCTTGACGGATACACTGGAAGGGAAGAACATCCAACGGAACTCGATGGGGGAAGGAGGGGGCGTGCAACTCAAAGGGGGAGGCACGGAGGGACAGATGGGGTGTGCACATCGACGGGGGGAGGGGGCGTGGGACAGGAGGAGAGGGAACGCGATGCGACACTTGCTGCACGGGGGGGGGGGGGGGGGGGACAGACGGCGTGTGCACATCGACAGGGGGAGGGGGCGTGGAACTGGAGCGGAGGGCAACGCAGAGGACGCTGCACAGGCCTGGATGGAGGGGAAGCCAGGGGACAGCACAGTTGCTGGATATTGGTGCATGCAGGGCACAGGAGGGTTGCTGGACATGGGTGGATGGAGGGGACAGGAGGGTTGCTCCGCCTGGGTGAATGGAGGGGAATAGCCTTGCTAGTGCCTGTTTCATTTGTTTCAGAAACGGGCCTTTTTTACTAGTATCTTAATAATTATCTTCTTCCAAACTTTAGCCCTAGCTCTCAGGGATGACTGTATATCTCCTCAAGTTTAGGCTTCATTATTTAATTTCAGATCTCATTTTACATCCAACAAATACCATTTCTTTTATATAAGCTATCCTGGATGCAATTCAAGTGAAAGCTTTTCTACCAGGAGACAGAACACAGGCCCTCATTTCACATCTTTTAATTAGTGCTGGTGGTCATGGGCCAGAGCCTACTTGTATGTGTTAGGTCATATGGCTGCAACTGTCCACATAGTACCTCTGACCTAGCTGAAAATGAAGTAGCCTCAGTAGAACTTCCAGTTGAGCCAGTGCTCCCATCCGCGTTCTTCCATCATTCATCATTTGAATCAACTCAGGATTATTCTACATCTAACACTAAACTTGCAGCAGGGGTTCCCTTTGCTCCGTTATAGTACCAGCTAGTACTAACTTCAGATGCATTGAACATGGGCTGGGGAGCCCATATTGATGCACACCACATGCAAGAAATGCAATCAAAGTCAGAAGTTTCTCCACATCAATATCTTGGTGTGCCATTCTATTTATACATCCATTTGAGTCTTTCTGAATAAGGGCACATCAACTTTAATCCAGATTGTCACTTGGTTGTCTGTGATGTGCCAACAAAAGGTATAAGATCCCTACTTATCTGATATGTTATGTTACACCAGAACTTCTATTCCATTTTTACTTCTACAGTTCAAGGTTGGATTATAGTAGAAGTCAGATCAGACATCCAGGAATTACAGTATTAATAACTAGAATTAACCCCAAAACATAGCCAAAATCAGTCCTATTGATTAGAATCTTGAGATGCAAGACCAATATCACGAAATAGAAAAGCTTTCAATTTTTTCTAAATGTTAAGTAGTGCCGGCAGGTTCTCTATGGTGGCGGTAAAGAATTCCAATCTGTGGCCTTCTGATAATGTAACAAGGCAGAAAAATGTTTAATTGATTTTAGCTTGTTTATGACAGGAAAGCATAGTAAAAATTGCTTGAGTATTGTGCTTTGACACATCATTCTGTAGTAATAATTGCCAATAATTAGTGTTTTGATCAACACACGGTTGCAGTAATCAAATCAAGATAATAAGAGCTTGAACCAGAATCCTACACCTATCCCAGTTTTAAAAACAAACAAACCCTCATATAGATCTTAATTTCCTAAGAACATAAAAAGATTTATGATGCAAACTTTTCCTTCTAACCCTTGAGCAGATATTAAACAGAATCTGCCCCAGCACCAACCCCTGAGGCACTCCTGCTCGCCTTCCTTTCCACTGAGTGGATTCCATTTAATTTTTTCCTTTTTGTTGTCATAATTGATTCTCCGAGGACAAGCAGGCTGCTTGTTCTCACGACTGGGTGACGTCCGCGGCAGCCCCCACCAACCGGAAGAAGCTTCGCGGGCGGTCCGCACGCGGGGCACGCCCACCGCGCATGCGCGGCCGTCTTCCCGCTCGTGCGTGACCGTTCCCGCCAGTCTTTTCTTTTCCGCGCCTGAGGAGAGTCGTGCCGTCGCCGCTCTCCCTTCGCAGCCCCGGAAAGACCGTCGCGTTTACGCGATTTTGTTTAGTTTTGTTTAGTTTTTTGGTTACCGCGTGCCCCAGTTTCTTTTCTTTAAAAAAAAAAAAAAAAGAGCACGCGCTCCTTTTTCCCTCGTTTCTAGCGAGGGCGTCGCGTTGCGGCCTTGTGGCCGCGCGATCGATTTATTTTTTCGAGGTGTGATTTCCGCCACCATCGACGACTTTAACTTCGCCGACGCGATTTTTCCGTCGATGTCCTCGAAGGTCCCGAGTGGATTTAAGAAGTGTGATCGGTGCGGCCGGCCGATCTCGCAGACCGACACCCACGCTTGGTGCCTCCAGTGCCTCGGGCCGGAGCACAATATCAAGTCGTGTTCCCTGTGTCTCGGTCTCCGGAAACGGACTCAGGTTGCGAGGCAAGTTCTGCGGGACCGTCTTTTTGGAACTTGCGCCGGCCCCTCGACGTCGACTTCGACGGCATCGGTATCGACACCCGGTCCTTCGGTACCGGTATCGATGCCCGAAAAATTGGCATCAATGGCATCGACCCCAGGAGAACAGGTCCCGTCGGGCCGCAGGTCCTCCGGTGAGGCTAGAGGTGAGAGACCGCGTGGGCAGTCGGCCCCGGTCACTCCTTCAGCCCGTGGCCCTCGGGACCGAACCCTGTCTGACCCGGGACCGAGGGGGATCGACCTCCTCTTCCTCCATACCACCCGGCACTGGTGACGGGCACCGTAAGAAGGCAAAGAAGCACCGTCACCGGTCGCCCTCGACGCATCCGGCTCTCGGTACCGGAGAGGAGTCGACGCCGAAGCGTCCGCGTCGAGAGGAGAGGTCCCCCTCGGTGGTGGAGGTACCGCCACGTCAGGGTCCCAGCACTTCGGTGCAGTCTCCTGGACCCGAGCAGCTTCCGGCACCGATGCCTCTACCAGCCCCCACGTCTTTCCCGACAGCGGGCCTGGACGAGTGCCTCCGAGCCATCCTTCCGGGGATCCTGGAAGGGCTGATGCGCCAGGCTGTGCCGGCGCCGGGGGTGCTTGCGCCCTCGGCGCCGATGACTGTGGCGCCGGCGAGCTCTAGCCCGGTGCCGAGGCTGTTGACGCCGCCGCCGCTTGCGGCGCCGGTCTCGACTGCCACGCAGGTGGAGTCCCCGTCGACGTCGATGGAGGGAGCTTCGTCCCCGCCGGCGCGGGAGTCCACCGCTCGACGACACCGAGGCCTTGGTGCCTCGACGTCGAGCCGGGCCCGGTTCCGGACTCAGCTACATGAGCTCATGTCCGATACCGAGGAAGAGGCCTCGTGGGGGGAAGAGGAGGACCCCAGATATTTCTCCTCAGAGGAGTCTGCGGGTCTCCCCTCGGACCCCACGCCTTCACCAGAGAGAAAGCTCTCGCCCCCTGAGAGTCTCTCTTTTGCCTCCTTTGTGCGGGATATGTCTATTTGCATTCCCTTTCCCGTGGTCTCTGTGGATGAGCCGAGGGCTGAGATGCTCGAGGTCCTCGACTATCCATCACCACCTAGAGAGTCCACCACGGTACTGCTGCACAATGTCCTCAAGGAGACACTGCTTCGGAACTGGATGCGACCATTAACTAATCCCACCATCCCCAAGAAAGCAGAGTCCCAGTACAGGATCCACTCGGACCCAGAGTTAATGTGGCCACAATTGCCCCATGACTCGGCGGTCGTGGATTCTGCTCTCAAGAGGGCACGGAGTTCGAGGGATACCGCCTCGGCGCCCCCGGGGCGGGAGTCTCGCACTCTGGACTCGTTTGGGAGGAAGGCCTACCAATCCTCCATGCTCGTGACCCGCATCCAGTCATACCAGCTCTATACGAGCATCCACATGCGGAACAATGTGAAGCAACTGGCGGACCTGGTCGACAAGCTCCCGCCGGAGCAGTCCAGGCCTTATCAGGAGGTGGTCAGGCAGCTGAAGGCGTGCAGAAAGTTCCTGTCCAGGGGTATCTATGACACCTGTGACGTGGCATCTCGTGCTGCGGCCCAAGGTATAGTGATGCTCAGGCTCTCATGGCTGCGTGCCTCTGACCTGGACAACCGCACCCAGCAGAGACTGGCCGACGTCCCTTGCCGGGGGGATAACATTTTTGGTGAGAAGGTCGAGCAGCTGGTGGACCAACTGCATCAGCGGGAAACCGCCCTCGACAAGCTCTCCCACCGGGCGCCTTCAGCATCCACCTCAGCAGGTGGACGTTTTTCCCGGGCCCGGCAGGCTGCGCCCTATTCCTTTGCAAGGCGTAGGTACACCCAGCCGGCCCGAAGGCCTCGCCAGGCACAGGGACAACCCCAGCACGCTCGTTCTCGTCAACAGCGTGCGCCTAAGCAACCCCCTGCGCCTCCACAGCAAAAGCCGGGGACGGGCTTTTGACTGGATCCACGGGAACATAGCCGCCCTCAAAGTGTCCGTACCGGACAATCTGCCGGTCGGAGGGAGGTTAAAATTTTTTCACCAAAGGTGGCCTCTCATAACCTCCGACCAGTGGGTTCTCCAAATAGTGCGGTGCGGATACGCCCTGAATTTGGCCTCCCTGCCACCAAATTGTCCTCCGGGAGCTCAATCCTTCAGCTCCCATCACAAGCAGGTACTTGCAGAGGAACTCTCCGCCCTTCTCAGCGCCAATGCGGTCGAGCCCGTACCACCCGGGCAGGAAGGGCAGGGATTCTATTCCAGGTACTTCCTTGTGGAAAAGAAAACAGGGGGGATGCGTCCCATCCTAGACCTGAGAGGCCTGAACAAATTCCTGGTCAAAGAAAAGTTCAGGATGCTTTCCTTGGGCACCCTTCTGCCAATGATTCAGAAAAACGATTGGCTATGTTCCCTGGATTTAAAGGATGCATACACTCACATCCCGATACTGCCAGCTCACAGACAGTATCTCAGATTCCGCCTGGGCGCACGGCACTTTCAGTATTGTGTGCTGCCCTTTGGGCTCGCCTCTGCCCCACGAGTGTTTACAAAGTGCCTCGTGGTGGTGGCGGCGTATCTACGCAAGCTGGGAGTGCACGTGTTCCCATATCTCGACGATTGGCTGGTCAAGAACACCTCGGAGGCAGGAGCCCTCCGGTCCATGCAGTGCACTACTCAACTCCTGGAGCTGCTGGGGTTTGTGATAAATTACCCAAAGTCCCATCTCCAGCCAACCCAGTCTCTGGAATTCATAGGAGCTCTGCTGAATACCCAGACGGCTCAGGCCTTCCTTCCCGAAGCGAGGGCCAACAACCTCTTGTCCCTGGCTTCGCAGACCAGAGCGTCTCAGCAGGTCACAGCTCGGCAGATGTTGAGACTTCTGGGTCATATGGCCTCTACAGTCCATGTGACTCCCATGGCTCGTCTTCACATGAGATCTGCTCAATGGACCCTAGCTTCCCAGTGGGTTCAAGCCACCGGGAATCTAGAAGATGTCATCTGCCTCTCCACCAGTTCCCGCACTTCACTGCTCTGGTGGACCATCCGGACCAATTTGACCCTGGGACCTCCATTCCAAATTCCGCAGCCCACGAAAGTGCTGACGACGGATGCATCTCGCCTGGGGTGGGGAGCTCATGTCGATGGGCTTCACACCCAGGGTCTGTGGTCCCTCCAGGAAAAGAATCTGCAGATCAACCTCCTGGAGCTCTGAGCGATCTGGAACGCACTGAAGGCTTTCAGAGACCGGCTGTCCTACCAAATTATTCAAATTCGGACAGACAATCAGGTTGCAATGTATTACACCAACAAGCAGGGGGGCACCGGATCTCGCCCCTTGTGTCAGGAAGCCGTCGGCATGTGGCGGTGGGCTTGCCAGTTCGGCATGCTCCTCCAAGCCACATACCTGGCAGGCGTAAACAACAGTCTGGCCGACAGACTGAGCAGAGTCATGCAACCGCACGAGTGGTCGCTTCATTCCAGAGTGGTACGCAAGATCTTCCGAGAGTGGGGCACCCCCTCGGTGGACCTTTTCGCCTCTCAGACGAACCACAAGCTGCCTCTGTTCTGTTCCAGACTACAGGCCCACGGCAGACTGGCGTCGGATGCCTTTCTCCTCCATTGGGGGACCGGCCTCCTGTATGCTTATCCTCCCATACCTTTGGTGGGGAAGACCTTACTGAAGCTCAAGCAAGACCATGGCACCATGATTCTGATAGCGCCCTTTTGGCCCCGTCAGATCTGGATCCCTCTTCTTCTGGAGTTGTCCTCAGAAGAACCGTGGAGATTGGAGTGTTTTCCGACTCTCATCTCGCAGAACGACGGAGCGTTGCTGCACCCCAACCTTCAGTCCCTGGCTCTCACGGCCTGGATGTTGAGGGCGTAGACTTCACTGCGTTGGGTCTGTCTGAGGGTGTCTCCCGTGTCTTGCTTGCCTCTAGGAAGGATTCCACTAAAAAGAGTTACTTTTTCAAGTGGAGGAGGTTTGTCGTTTGGTGTGAGAGCAAGGCCCTAGAACCTCGTTCTTGCCCTGCACAGAACCTGCTTGAATACCTTCTGCACTTATCGGAGTCTGGCCTCAAGACCAACTCAGTAAGGAATCACCTTAGTGCGATTAGTGCTTACCATTATCGTGTGGAAGGTAAAGCCATCTCTGGAGAGCCTTTAGTCGTTCGATTCATGAGAGGCTTGCTTTTGTCAAAGCCCCCTATCAAGCCTCCTGCAGTGTCATGGGATCTCAACGTCGTCCTCACCCAGCTGATGAGACCTCCTTTTGAGCCACTGAATACCTGCCATCTGAAGTACTTGACCTGGAAGGTCATTTTCTTGGTGGCAGTTACTTCAGTTCGTAGGGTCAGTGAGCTTCAAGCCCTAGTAGCTCATGCTCCATATACCAAATTTCATCACAACAGAGTTGTGCTCCGCACCCACCCAAAGTTCCTGCCGAAGGTGGTGTCGGAGTTCCATCTTAACCAGTTAATTGTCTTGCCAACATTCTTCCCCAGGCCGCATACCCGCCCTGCTGAACGTCAGTTGCACACATTGGATTGCAAGAGAGCATTGGCCTTCTACTTGGAGCGGACACAGCCCCACAGACAGTCCGCCCAATTGTTTGTTTCTTTCGACCCTAACAGGCTAGGGGTCGCTGTCGGGAAACGCACCATCTCCAATTGGCTAGCAGATTGCATTTCCTTCACTTACGCCCAGGCTGGGCTGGTTCTTGAAGGTCATGTCACGGCTCATAGTGTTAGAGCCATGGCAGCGTCAGTGGCCCACTTGAAGTCAGCCACTATTGAAGAAATTTGCAAAGCTGCGACGTGGTCATCTGTCCACACATTCACATCACATTACTGCCTCCAGCAGGATACCCGACGCGACAGTCGGTTTGGGCAGTCGGTGCTGCAGAATCTGTTTGGGGTGTAAATCCAACTCCACCCTCCAGGACCCGAATTTATTCTGGTCAGGCTGCACTCTCAGTTAGTTGTTCTTCGTAGGTCAATTTCTGTTATACCCTCGCCGTTGCGAGGTTCAATTGACCTGGGTTCTTGTTTTGAGTGAGCCTGAGAGCTAGGGATACCCCAGTCTTGAGAACAAGCAGCCTGCTTGTCCTCGGAGAAAGTGAATGATACATACCTGTAGCAGGTGTTCTCCGAGGACAGCAGGCTGATTGTATTCACCTACCCTCCCTCCTCCCCTTTGGAGTTGCGTTTTCATGTTGTTTCTTGCTTGTCATTCAACTGGCGGGAACGGTCACGCACGAGCGGGAAGACGGCCGCGCATGCGCGGTGGGCGTGCCCCGCGTGCGGACCGCCCGCTAAGCTTCTTCCGGTTGGTGGGGGCTGCCGCGGACGTCACCCAGTCGTGAGAACAATCGGCCTGCTGTCCTCGGAGAACACCTGCTACAGGTATGTATCATTCACTTGCCTTCCTCAAAATACACTTGGCGCACCCTACGTCATTTTGTATTTTCTTCGCCCAGGAAGCCTGTCAGTTGTCCCCTAAGAGGCATAATCCTCCTCACTAGCTCCCTGGAATGGCGCAGGCTACTTAACTTGTCCACCCACTCCAGTTCCAACTTCCTATCTCTATTTAACTTATCTGCAACCTCTCTTTATGGCTGGTGTTTTGCAGTAGTAGACCTCTTATGAAAGCTTTGTATCCCTACCAGACTACAGGCCTTGCCATCTCACTCTCCAAATTTCTCTCAAAATATTCAGTTGTCTCTCTCTGTGAAGCCCTTTTACCAGGGCTTAATTCGAAGACAAAAGAAATGGAACTGGGGGCAGGGCCATGACTGGAAGTAAACTTCTTCACGCACATTACTTCATTTGTGCATAAAAACGAAACTGGTATGTACATACACAGTACTTGGAAATTCATATATTTTAAATTCCTTTATATCACCAACAGTAGTAACAAATTTACTAATTTGCAACAGTATGAACAAAATCTTGGCCTAAAATCAATGGTTTTCTCAACATTTATATATTTAATACCAAAGTCACAACCAGCCTTGCTCCATAGGACTACATCTGTCTAATACTGTTGTCCCTTAGAAGGTAGGCTGTCCAAACATTTCACTCAATCCTGTATACACTTTAGCATTAATCTTGTGACATGTAGTCCCTTAAAGTTTGCATGCATGCTTTTCCAGCATCCTCCAGAGCATTACCAAAAAAGCAGTTATGTCTTAACCAATGTAAATTTTACTACAGTACAGTGTGATAACTAGAGGAGGAGACAGATTTTGGAGGGAACTCGTGGAGAGAGTAAAACCCTCTTCCCAGATTCAAACCTTATCCTCTGGTTCAGCCTCCCCGCCTTTGGCCCTTTTTTCTGTAATGGGAGAGACCTCATGCCTAAGCCCTATCCAGTTGCTATAGCCACTAATATACTGTTCTGCAATCCAAGTCTTAATACAGAATCCTACAAAATTCATTCAGGAGCCAGGACTTATAAAGCAGTTCTACCCTCATAACAGCCCTAACTTCCAGACCTCCCCCAACTAATAGGACCAGGAAGAAGCAACGCACCATCCTGGGACCTCCACCCCTCCTTGAAATCATCCTATTAGCATGTTGTATATCATTCATTATATAACAGGATATAAAAACATATCATCCCCCTCCCTCCCAATAATATCAACTGGAAAATGGCATTATGAAATAATATCTCTCCAGGTTTTACTGGATAATTGAACTGATTCCCATCAACTGAGGCCTTCCCCCCCTGGTGGATAATCACTCTGCCAAGCAATGCAAATATGGAAAACAATACTGAAGACACCCAGGAGCAGTCAGTCTGGAGCATCACAGGACGACGATGACCAATCTGAATTACGCTGTAACCTCTTTTTGATCACTTCAATGCCATCTTCGGCCCTTAGGCACACAAGGGTTCGAGCACTCCCGTCTGTCCCATGACAAATCATCCTTTCACAGATTGGCACCTTGCAGGATCTGTTGTGCTTGTTTTGTCTGCACTACTTTATGCAACTTATTATGGACCGTAAAGGACAGTCCAAACGAATAATGCCAACGATAACGAATCTTGTGCTACAAAAGGCAAGAGGTAACCTCACAAAATCCCCTTCTGCGTCTCAAAGTGATCACTGAGCGATCAATGAAAAGTTCAACTTTGGCACCATCTAGCATTATATGGCCTACTTGCCAGGCCAGTTGCAGTACTTGCTTCTTTTGAGGAAACCGTAGAAAACAGGCTATAATATCTCAATGACAATCAGCAGCTCGCAGCCCCAGAGCACGATGCAGAGATTCAAAGTCTATAGAACACAATTCTAGCTCCAGATGTACAGTACAGACTGTAGTTTGTATCATGGGTGTCACAGCGTTTATTCAAGTCCTTCACATCTTGGCCATGTGTGATGACGCGTTCCTCGAAATCATTAAGTCGCTGACCCATATCATCTATTTTCTTGTGCAGGCCATGTACATCCGCGTGCAGATAGCGAATGATACATACCTGTAGCAGGTGTTCTCCGAGGACAGCAGGCTGATTGTTCTCACGACTGGGTTGACGTCCACGGCAGCCCCCACCAACCGGAACAAAACTTTGCGGGCGGTCCCGCACGCAGGGTACGCCCACCGCGCATGCGCGGCCGTCTTCCCGCCCGTGCGCGACCGGTCCCGCTCAGTTGAATGACAAGCAAAAATGAGTAAAAACGCAACTCCAAAGGGGAGGAGGGAGGGTAGGTGAGAACAATCAGCCTGCTGTCCTCGGAGAACACCTGCTACAGGTATGTATCATTCGCTTTCTCCGAGGACAAGCAGGCTGCTTGTTCTCACGACTGGGGTATCCCTAGCTCTCAGGCTCACTCAAAACAAGAACCCAGGTCAATTGAACCTCGCAACGGCGAGGGTATAACAGAAATTGACCTACGAAGAACAACTAACTGAGAGTGCAGCCTGACCAGAATAAATTCGGGTCCTGGAGGGTGGAGTTGGATTTAAACCCCAAACAGATTCTGCAGCACCGACTGCCCGAACCGACTGTCGCGTCGGGTATCCTGCTGGAGGCAGTAATGTGATGTGAATGTGTGGACAGAAGACCACGTCGCAGCCTTGCAAATCTCTTCAATAGTGGCTGACTTCAAGTGAGCCACCGACGCTGCCATGGCTCTGACACTATGAGCCGTGACATGACCCTCAAGAGTCAGCCCAGCCTGGGCGTAAGTGAAGGAAATGCAATCTGCTAACCAATTGGAGATGGTGCGTTTCCCAACAGCGACCCCTTTCCTATTGGGGTCGAAAGAAACAAACAACTGGGCGGACTGTCTGTGGGGCTGTGTCCACTCCAAATAGAAGGCCAACGCTCGCTTGCAGTCCAATGTGTGCAACTGACGTTCAGCAGGGTGGGTATGCGGTCTGGGAAAGAATGTTGGCAAGACAATTGACTGGTTAAGATGGAACTCCGACACCACCTTTGGCAGGAACTTAGGGTGAGTGCGGAGCACTACTCTGTTGTGATGAAATTTAGTGTACGGAGCATGAGCTACCAGGGCTTGAAGCTCACTGACCCTACGAGCTGAAGTAACTGCCACCAAGAAAATGACCTTCCAGGTCAAGTACTTCAGATGGTATGAATTCAGTGGCTCAAAAGGAGGTTTCATCAGCTGGGTGAGGACGACGTTGAGATCCCATGACACTGCAGGAGGCTTGACAGGGGGCTTTGACAAAAGCAAGCCTCTCATGAATCGAACGACTAAAGGCTCTCCAGAGATGGCTTTACCCTCTACACGAAGATGGTAAGCACTAATCGCACTAAGGTGATTCCTTACTGAATTGGTCTTGAGGCCAGACTCTGATAAGTGCAGAAGGTATTCAAGCAGGTTCTGTGCAGGACAAGAACGAGGTTCTAGGGCCTTGCTCTCACACCAAACGACAAACCTCCTCCACTTGAAAAAGTAACTCTTTTTAGTGGAATCCTTTCTAGAGGCAAGCAAGACACGGGAGACACCCTCAGACAGACCCAATGAAGCAAAGTCTACGCCCTCAACATCCAGGCCGTGAGAGCCAGAGACTGAAGGTTGGGGTGCAGAAGCGCTCCGTCGTTCTGCTAAATGAGAGTCGGAAAACACTCCAATCTCCACGGTTCTTTGGAGGACAACTCCAGAAGAAGAGGGAACCAGATCTGTCGGGGCCAAAAAGGCGCTATCAGAATCATGGTGCCGTGGTCTTGCTTGAGCTTCAGTAAGGTCTTCCCCACCAAAGGTATGTGAGGATAAGCATACAGGAGGCCGGTCCCCCAATGGAGGAGAAAGGCATCCGACGCTAGTCTGCCGTGAGTCTGGAACAGAACAGAGGCAGCTTGTGGTTGGTCTGAGAGGCGAAAAGGTCCACCGAGGGAGTGCCCCACTCTCGGAAGATCTTGCGTACCACTCTGGAATGGAGTGACCACTCGTGCGGTTGCATGACTCTGCTCAGTCTGTCGGCCAGACTGTTGTTTATGCCTGCCAGGTATGTGGCTTGGAGAAGCATGCCAAACTGGCAAGCCCAACGCCACATCCTGACGGCTTCCTGGCACAGGGGGCGAGATCCGGTGCCCCCCTGCTTGTTGATGTAATACATTGCAACCTGATTGTCTGTCCGAATTTGGATAATTTGACAGGACAGCCGATCTCTGAAAGCCTTCAGTGCGTTCCAGACCGCTCGGAGCTCCAGGAGGTTGATCTGAAGATCTTTTTCCTGGAGGGACCACAGTCCCTGGGTGTGAAGCCCATCGACATGAGCTCCCCACCCCAGGCGAGATGCATCCGTCGTTAGCACTTTTGTGGGCTGTGGAATTTGGAATGGGCGGCCCAGGGTCAAATTGGTCCGAATGGTCCACCAGTGCAGTGAAGTGCGGCAACTGATGGAGAGGCGGATGACATCTTCTAGATTCCCGGTGGCCTGGCACCACTGGGAAGCTAGGGTCCATTGAGCAGATCTCATGTGAAGACGAGCCATGGGAGTCACATGAACTGTAGAGGCCATATGACCTAGGAGTCTCAACATCTTCCGAGCTGTGACCTGCTGAGACGCTCTGGTCTGGGAAGCGAGGGACAGGAGGTTGTTGGCCCTCGCTTCGGGAAGGAAGGCCTGAGCCGTCTGAGAATTCAGCAGAGCTCCTATGAATTCCAGAGATTGGACTGGCTGGAGATGGGACTTTGGGTAATTTATCACAAACCCCAGCAGCTCCAGGAGGTGAATAGTGCACTGCATGGATCGGAGAGCTCCTGCCTCCGAGGTGTTCTTGACCAGCCAATCGTCGAGATATGGGAACACGTGCACTCCCAGCTTGCGTAGATATGCCGCGACCACCACGAGATACTTCGTGAACACCCGTGGGGCAGAGGCCCAAAGGGCAGCACACAATACTGAAAGTGCCGTGTCCCCAGGCGGAATCTGAGATACTGTCTGTGAGCTGGCAGTATCGGGATGTGAGTGTATGCGTCCTTTAAATCCACGGAACATAGCCAATCATTTTTCTGAATCATTGGCAGAAGGGTGCCCAAGGAAAGCATCCTGAACTTTTCTTTGACCAGATATTTGTTCAGGCCTCTCAGGTCTAGGATGGGGCGCATCCCCCCTGTTTTCTTTTCCACAAGGAAGTACCTGGAATAGAATCCCTGCCCTTCCTGCCCGGGTGGCACGGGCTCGACCGCATTGGCGCTGAGAAGGGCGGAGAGTTCCTCTGCAAGTACCTTCTTGTGCTGGGAGCTGAAGGATTGGGCTCCCGGAGGACAATTTGGTGGAGGGGAGGCCAAATTCAGGGCGTATCCGCACCGCACTATTTGGAGAACCCACTGATCGGAGGTTATTAGAGGCCACCTTTGGTGAAAAAGTTTTAACCTCCCCCCGACTGGCAGATCGTCCGCCCGGACACTTTGATGGCGGCTATGTTCCCATGGATCCAGTCAAAAACCCGTCCCCGGTTTTTGCTGTGGAGGCGCTGGGGGCTGCTTAGGCGCACGCTGTTGACGAGAACGAGCGCGCTGGGACTGTCCCTGTGCCTGAGGCCTTCGGGCCGGCTGGGTGTACCTCCGCTTGTTGTAGGCGTAGGGCGCAGCCTGCCTGGCCCGGGAAAAACGTCCACCTGCTGAGGTGGATGCTGAAGGCGCCCGGTGGGAGAGCTTGTCGAGGGCGGTTTCCCGCTGATGTAGTTGGTCCACCAACTGCTCGACCTTCTCACCAAAAATATTATCCCCCCGGCAAGGGACATCGGCCAGCCGCTGCTGGGTGCGGTTGTCCAGGTCAGAGGCACGCAGCCATGAGAGCCTGCGCATCACTATACCTTGGGCCGCAGCACGAGATGCCACATCACAGGTGTCATATATACCCCTGGACAGGAACTTTCTGCACGCCTTCAGCTGCCTGACCACCTCCTGAAAAGGCTAGACTGCTCCGGGGGGAGCTTGTCAACCAGGTGCGCCAGTTGCTTCACATTATTCCGCATGTGTATGCTCGTGTAGAGCTGGTAGGACTGGATGCGGGTCACGAGCATTGAGGATTGGTAGGCCTTCCTCCCAAACGAGTCCAGAGTGCGAGACTCCTGCCCCGGGGGCGCCGAGGCGGTATCCCTCGAACTCCGTGCCCTCTTGAGAGCAGAGTCCACGACCGCCAAGTCATGAGGCAATTGAAGCCGCATTAACTCTGGGTCAGAGTGGATCCTGTATTGGGACTCCGCTTTCTTGGGGATGGTGGGATTAGATAACGGTCTCAACCAGTTCCGAAGCAGTGTCTCTTTGAGGACATTGTGCAACGGTACCGTGGAGGACTCTCTAGGTGGTGATGGATAGTCGAGGACCTCGAGCATCTCGGCCCTCGGCTCATCCACAGAGACCACGGGGAAGGGAATGCAGATAGACATATCCCTGACGAAGGAGGCAAAAGAGAGGCTCTCAGGTGGCGAGAGCTTCCTCTCTGGTGAAGGAGTGGGGTCGGAGGGAAGGCCCACAGACTCCTCTGAGGAGAAATATCTGGGGTCCTCCTCCTCCCCCCAAGAGGCCTCTTCCTCGGTGTCGGACATAAGCTCCTGTAGCTCAGACCTCAACCGGGCCTGGCTCGTCTTCGAGGCACCGAGTCCTCGGTGACGGCGTCGAGTGGTGGACTCCCGCACCGGCGGTGATGAAGCTCCCTCCATCGACGTCGATGGGGACTCCACCTGCGTGGCGGTCGGCGTCGAAGGCCTCGGCACCGGGCTAGAGCACGCCGGCGCCTCCATCAACGGCGCTGAGGGCACAAGCACCCCCGGCGCCGGCACAGTCTGGCGCATCAGCCCTTCCAGGATCCCCGGAAGGATGGCTCGGAGGCACTCGTCCAGGCCCGCTGTTGGGAAAGGCGAGGGGGCTGGTAGAGGTGCCGGTGCCGGAAGCTGTTCGGGTCCAGGAGACAGCAGTGAAGTGCTGGCACCCTGACGTGACGAGACCTCTACTACAGAGGGGGACCGCTCCTCTCGGCGCTGCCGCTTCCTTGGCGTCTAATCGTCTCTGGAGCCGGGAGCCATATGCGCCGTGGGCGACCGATGACGGTGCTTTTTTGTCTTTTTCCGGTGCCCGTCATCGGCACTCAGCGGTACTGAAGAAGAGGAGGTAGATCCCCCTCGGCCTCGAGGGATCGGGTCCGACAGGGTTCGGTCCCGAGGGCCCTGGGTAGAGGGAGTGACGGGCCGATTGCCCACGCGGCCGCTCACTCCTGCCATCTCCGGAAGACCGGCAGGCCGACGGGACCTGTACTCCTGGGGTCGGTGCCGTCGGTGCCGATTTCGTGGACATCGGTACCGAAGAGAAGATCCGGCCGTCGATGTCGACGTTGAAGGGCCGGCGCAAGTTCCAAAAAGACGGTCCCGTAGAACTTGCCTCGCCACCTGTGTCCGTTTCCGTAAACCGAGACACAAGGTGCACGTCTTGGTATCGTGCTCCGGCCCGAGGCGCTGGAGGCACCAAGCGTGAGTGTCGGTCTGCGAGATATGCCGGCCGCACCGACCACACTTCTTAAATCTACTCGGGACCTTCGAGGACTTCGACGGAAAAATCGCGTCGGCGAAGTCAAAGTCGTCGATGGTGGCGGTAATTTCACACCTCGAAAAATAAATCGACCGCGCGGCCACAAGGCTGCAACGAGACGCCCCCGCTAAAAGACGAGGGAAAACAAGTTCTTTCTCGTTTTTTTTTTAACAAAAATAAAACAAAGAAGTAAAGAAACTCAACGAAGAAAATCTCGCGAAAACGCGATCCGGTTTCCGGGGCTGACAGAGAGACGAACGCGGCTCTCCAGCGCGGAAAAGAAAAGACTGAGCGGGAACGGTCGCGCACGGGCGGGAAGACGGCCACGCATGCGCGGTGGGCATACCCTGCGTGCGGGACCGCCCGCAAAGTTTTGTTCCGGTTGGTGGGGGCTGCCATGGACGTCAACCCAGTCATGAGAACAAGCAGCCTGCTTGTCCTCGGAGAACTAACTTTACGCTTAAGATCACTGCTTTAAGATCTGCCATCCATAAGTTTAATTTCTCTTTATGAGGAAGCGAATCAAATGCACACTCACTGGAAGTGCCATCGCACACATCCCTCTGCGACACCGATGCAACCGCCACCTTTTGCCCCGCCATCAAGCTCGCAGGTTTTGCTGCCTTATATGCAAAGATTTGCAGCTCTGGTTGCACTTTTTTGCCCACCATCGATGGGTAGAATATGCCAGCGTTCCTATGCGTCACCCAGAAAACAAAAAATACTGATGAGAAATGCTTATTATTGCAAAGTTAAGTCAGGGTGTAAAGAGCCCCCAGATCAGGCAGCCATGTAGCTGGGTGATGTCACTTCCTCTCCTAGACTTCTTGTTTTTGACCCCAACAGAATTGGCATACCAGTTGCAAAAATAACTTGCAAATTGGCTAGTATTCTGCATCCAATTCTATTGTGAACAAACAGCTGTTCCTCTAAGCACTAAAGCAGTCTCAACAAATTGAAGCCACTGCAGCTACAGTGGCTGTGCTAAAGTCTGCTTTGCTGGATAAAATCTGTAAAGCAGTGACATGGCCCTTGCTTCATAGTTCAAACTACAAAAATAGTGCCTTTAATCAAGCTGTGCTGGCCAGTCTCCTTGTAAAGTGGCAATTCTTGCTTTTTCTGCTGCACACTGCTTCTAACTATGAGGTAGTGCAAAAAGAATTTACCCATTTTATGCCTGATTCAGTCCTGCTTGTTGATGGAAAAACATCATTGCTACCGGTGACAGGTGTTTTCTGTAGACAGTAGCATTAATCCAGCATTGTGTGCCTGAATGTATTGAGCTTTGGAATGAGCCAAGGAGTCTGCTGCATGTGTGCAGGGCTCTGCATGCTCAATTTTGAGCTCTGGGAAAACTGTTCCATCCTAGCAAGGTGTGATGTCACACAATTGTGTTCCTGATCAATCCTTCAGTCTACAGAAAACACCTGTAAGTGGTGCAGTAATACTTTTTGATTTGTAGTGTTACTTCTGTGATCATTTTCAGCAATGAAAAGTCTGTTAATTTACCATAAAATAAATTGGCTGTGCATTGGGTATCTAATGAATGAAAAAATTATTCTTTTCAGAATTCCATCATCCCTGGTCCACCGTTCTTGTTTGGAGCGTGCTCTGTGCTGTTGGCTCTACTTGTTGCCTTATTTATTCCAGAGCACACACATCTAAATGTTCGGTCCAATAACTGGAAGAAGCACTCTGGAAGCCACTGCCATCCACACAGTCCTCAGGCTCCTGGTGAGGCCAAAGAACCTCTATTGCAGGACAGTAATGTATGACAGAGGAAAGATTACATGGACCTTTCTAGTGACTCCTAGGGACTTATACAGTGGTGTAGTTTTTAAGCTGCAATTCTGGATGCATATTCCATTACATTTAAGTTCTACTTTCTTAAAGTAGTCTTGGGAAATTAATTCCTGCATGGCATTGTGTGGGAACCATGAAAAAGGGAACCAGAAGTCTCCAAAGATACTGCATAGAGTAAACATGTTAACCCAAATAGAATTTTTGGTAGACATGTTGAAACTTTTTTTTTTTTTTTTTTTGCCTATAGCTTTGCTATAAGGTGGAAACTTTCGCACTTAATGGTGGAATCTAATCTTAAATATGTTACAGAGCCATATATAACCTGGATGAATTTTGCACAATGTGCATGACTTACCAGGTTTGGGCCTAGGTTACCTTGGAGACAGTCTTGGCTAGCCAGTTGCTGACACACGTGTGAATTATCATGCCTTGCTTTTGATGCAAGTTGTTTGCTTATGCCACAGGAGGTAAGAAACAATTTGCATAGGGACAAGAAAAGAAAAAAAAAGATAGGATAAAACTGTTTTGAGGCTACAATTTTCTAATTGTAACTATGATTTTCTTCAAAGTTCCTATCTTGTTATAGGCTACTTTTATATCTAGAGTATTTCTAGGTTACCTTTATAGTGTTTTTGACACATGAAGGCAAAGTTTCTAAAAATAACATTCTTTCCCAAATAGTTTTTCTCTCCAAAATTCTCACCTGCTAGGATAACAAAGTACCACAAGAGATCCTAGTGTGGTGATCTGACCTCAACAGTTTTGCATAACGGGTGTAAGTTCTGTCCATTTGTGAAGGGGAGAGCCAAAGTTGGTATCCCGATATACCTTGTATGATGTGGGCTTTCAGTAGTTCTAGTGTACCTTCATTATTCCTACTGTTTTTACTGCTGCTTTTAAGATTGTGATGGATGAGCTTTAAAAATCTGTTTGGACAGTTAAGCTAATCACAAACTGTGTTGCTGTTTTTGAAGTGCCCCTGTATTTTTCTTACACAAAGCATAACCATTTCATACTTGTTTAGGTATTTGCTTGTAACTTATCACAGTAATAGATGTGTCAAGAGGGCTTAAAGGGAGTAAAAAGAATGTATTTGTTACCTTTCTAGCTCTTATTCCATTCTGATAACCTATTTGCAAAGAAAGGCATAGATGCGCCATTGTATTGTACAGTATTTGAAAATTAGGCATAGTAAGTAATGTAAGACCCTGTGTGTGTTCAAAAATTTTTATGTTAGAACCTGTGTAGTTACAAGGAGCCATCATCTGCAAATTAGGTTGTATGGAATGGGAATCTGGTACATACAGGAAGGGATATTATTTTTAGTACTAGTGTGGACTAGTTAGATCAATGAGTATGAAAGATGTCAAACAGGTAACAAAAATTAGAACACAAAAATTACCATAACGGGTCAGACCAAAGGTCTGTCTAGCCCCAGCATCCTATTCAGCAGTGGTCAAGCCAGGTCATAAGTACCTAGCAAGCTCCCAATACATAGCAGGTACTAGTAACTTAGATCCCAGCATCCTGTTGCTAACAGTGGCCAGATGGACAATTGGTCTGAACCATTATGGCGATTTCATATGGTCTTGTACAAAGGAAGTTCTGTTCTGCTTGTAATTCTTATGCAAAGCACATTTGTTTAAAGGCTGTAATGTTGACAGTTTTTTTCCCATAAGAGCTATGGTTTTGAAGTTCTACAGTGGTCTCAACCCAACATGTGACAATGTTTGTATATTTTTGGTTTGATTTTTATAGCCACTTGTTTGTAATTTTGGGGTTTATACAATGCAGAATTTAAAGTTAAGCTGCTATAATAATGCTGCCACTTCAGATTTAAACTATCGATTCTGCTTTCATCCTTGTATTTCCTGCCATTTTGTACATATAAACTATTCAGACTTCCATTGCTGTGATTATTCTATCTTCTCATTTAGAATATGATACAGATAGTGCGTTGTACAATATTTGCCAAAATCACAAAATGTGACTCCAAAGTATGTATGCTGTTTACTTTTGAAAAATATTAAGTTGTAGTAATATTTATGTTAATCTTTTACATGCCATTCTGATGCAACAGATTAGAACCTACTAATTTTTGTGGCCTTTTGTTTTGTTTTTTTTGCTGCCTGTAACTAAATGTAAAGACAGTGATTCAGCTAAGTGCAATATCTTATTCAATTCACTTTGGGGGTTAATTTTAATATCCTTAATCTGTTTAGATTCATGTCTGAAATTGTTGCATTTGATGATTAACTCAAATTATAAGAGGGTGTGGATGTATGATATAAGCAATGATAGTCCTAAAACCTATTACAGAAATCAGTTAGTGTTGTTCCTTAATCCATTTTCTTAAAGCAGCAGTACTATATTATTTACTAAATGTATTTTTGTGGTGCCAATTATGAGAAGTACCTACCGCTTTATGTACTGTTTATTTTTCTGTACTTTCAACCTCACTGTTTTGAGTCTCCTGTCTGCTGCTGTTAAGTACTGAGGATAGGAAAAGGGTGGGAGGTGGGGGGGGGGGAGAGATTGCACTCCATTCTAGAAGTGACAATATAGATTATCTATTTTGACCAAAAACAGATGAAGAATGTGTCCAGAAAGCTGTTCTTTAGAACAACTTATCCATTACTGCTGTTTTCAAGATGGTCAGCTTTAAGTCTGAGTGAGATGTATCAGCATACTTAGACCCATTTGCATTAGTTGTAAGATCTTGGGGTTGAATGATTCAAAGCCTTAAATGCTGAATGCACTATGTTAAGAAAATTGGTGCATGAGGTTTTATTATGAAATCACTGTATGGCAGCTTTCTTAAACTTCAAGAAGTATGTTGTATAAATTGCTCAGTACTTTCTTTTCTATTCTTTGATTACTTAAATATATAGGAGACCACACCAAGTCTTTTTACAAGGGCTGCCAGCAGGTCAGGGTTTCAGGATCTTCCTAATGAATATGCAGGAGAGAGATTTGCATGCCTGGTATCCCCATTGTATGCAAACATCATGTATTTTCATAGAAGCCAACTTTGCAAAAATGAAGGGCAGGGGGTAGTAAATGCAAAACAAATTATCCTTTCCTGGGCACTTGCTCAATATTGAGGGTGCTGACTACCAATGGCTCCAATGTGAGCATATTCATTAGGGGGTATCCTGAAACCCTGATAAATCAGCAGCTCACAAGGACTGGGAGTAAAGGACCAAGGTAGTAGGGTGGGGGTTCTCAACCTTGGTCCTCATGACACACCCATTCAGTCAGGTTTTCAGGATCCCCACTATGAATATAGATTTTAGATTTGTATGCAAATTTCTCATATATATTCAATGGGATATCTTAAAATTAGACCAGGAGTGGGTTGAGAATTCCTGCACTAGGGCAAAGGCTCAGAAAAGATAGAAAACGTTTAAGCATCTAGTCTGGTGGATGGGCAATTCTTTTATGGCAGACAAATATATCTGTGTTGGAGGTGAAGCAAGAAAGTTTGAATCTACTCCTTATCTTTCAATTAGGAGATAAATCTCAAATTTAGTACGGACTATAAAAATCTTTGCTAAATACAGGTAACTATACCACTGGCTTTGCTTAATCACGGGGACCTCTGAACTTGCATCCAAAAAACTTAAATTTAACCCTGGGTCTTGAATACCTATCTGCTATCGAGTGGCCTTTCAGGATTGTCATAGAAATAGAAGCTATTTAATGCTGATATTTTAGTCCTATATTTTCAGGACCATAGTCTAAGAGAGAACTTTTTACAGTAGTTGTGAATTTCTCACTGTGTATATTTTTGTGTCCACTTATATTAAAAAATTTTTAAATGTTGCTTTGTATAAATTGTACATAAAGTATTGTATAGTTTAAAACTTTTTCATTGTGTTTTGTTGTTACTGCTTAATACTTTGAAACAGTCTTAATATTAAGCTGCAAACTATGTAAATACTGTTAATAAAGCTATTTTATTGAACATTTAAAAGACTGGTCATAACATTTCTATCAATGTATTTTGTACCTATGCTGGATTTGGCAAAGGCAGCGGAATGCCTTTTTGTGGGGGGGCAAGCTCCGCTCTCATTACCCCCCATGCTCTAGCATCTACCCTTCCCTAATATCCCATAGTCACTCCCCTCCCAAGGCATCCAGCATCCTTCCCACCTTTGAACCCCCCACCACAGTATAAAAATATGTAGGCAAATATTAAACAACTTCCAAAAAGCCACAGTGCAACTCCAAAGAAAGAGAAAAAGTGGAATGGGGGTGCTGAGAAGAGTCCTGCTGCAGACATGTACTCTTCTATGCTGCTGTCCCTTGTGTACCTGGTGGTGATCGCAGGGCTTCATCCTCAGTCTGCTAAGTGTTACTTGGGTGGTGGAGCCTGAGCCCTGAGGACTTAATGTAGCAGGGAGGGAGGCAGCAGTGCGATCTGGAAGCCCAACTCCGTTCCAATGGACATGGGGTCTGACAAGGGGTGAGAGCTGGGAGCCCAAGGATTGTGTTGTACAAGCCACCCTACCCACGGGTGGCCCCCAAGAAAACTAATCATGCCTGCTTTAGAGATAAATGCTGGGGGGGGGGGGGAGGGGGAAATCAGGTGAAGGCTGGAGAGGCTCAAAAAATGAAAGGAACAAATTTAAAAAAGTGGAATGGGTTACATTGGAAAAAAAATCACTTTGTGCTGCTTTCAATTTCATATGTTTTGTTTGAAAATTCCCCCCCCCCCCCTTTTTTTTTCCAAGCTACACAGCCTATTCAAAGTGAATGGGCTTTGTCACCATTACTGCACAGCAACTGATAGTGCAACTTGATTTTTACTGCCCAAAATGCATGATGTGATTAAGAATGATCAATATTTTTAATTGCATGATTTGTGATTAAAAACTTGCATTGTTACCTACCTGTACCCAAAATGCATGCCAGTTTAATTGCACAATTGTGATTAGTATTTTTAATTATTGCTCAGCCCTAGTTTATTAGTTCTTGAAACTTGTGAAGATGGCTGCTCCCTTATACTCAATCATAAAAGAGAGCTGATACTGGAAATTTTATTAACTTTTCAAGTCACAGTGTAGTTAAGCTGCACTTTTTTCTTGGACATGTGGAGTATTTTCAAAAGGACTTACTATAAGGGCAAAAAATAAAAACAACCCAAAACTCATTGCACAGCCATTTTCAAACAAGAAATGAAACTACATGGCATACTTGCACTGAAAATGTCCAACACATGAATACCAAAAAACATCTGTCTGGACTCAATTGTACAAAAATGGCCATACAGCTATCCCTGTGGAACAGAGGGGCAGCCGAGTGGTCAGTCTAGCGGACATGAAACAGGTCCAAATCCCACTCAAATGCCTGGTGGAGTAGCCTAGTGGTTACAGCACCAGTTTTGACAGCCAGAGATGGCTGGTTCAAATCCCACTGCTGCTCCTTGTGATCTTGGGCAAGTCATTTAACCAACCATTGCCTCAGGGACAGATTATCAATAGAAATCAAACAAAATAAAACATGGAAAAGAAAATAAGATGATACCTTTTTTATTAGACATAACTTAATACATTCCTTGATTAGCTTTCGAAGGTTGCCCTTCTTCGTCAGATTGGAAATAAGCAAATGTGCTAGCTGACAGTGTATATAAGTGAAAACATTCAAGCATTACTATGACAGTCGGACAGGGTGGGAGGATGGGGGTGGGTAGGAGGTATGCATGGGGACATCAAAGCATATCATTGATATTCTAACAGGATAGGTGTGGATAGGTGAGGGGAGGGTGATCAACAGAGAAATACAGTTTTATGGTTTATAATGGGCTAGGAACCCCAGATCCTTGTTAAGTCCTTTCTTTTGGGTGTTAACATATTCAATCATTCTGACTTCAAAGGTCTTACGTTCTTGTATGGTTTTAAAGTTACCTTTCAGGATTCTCACTGTGAAGTCACTGGTACAGTGTCCTGGTCCTGTAAAATGCTGACCAACAGGGTGGGAGCCCTACTGGCACCAGTATTGTTCATGTGATGTCTATGTAAATTGAATCTTGTCTTAAGCATCTGGCCTGTTTCTCCAATATAGCATCCTTCGTTACATTTTTTGCACTGAATGATATATACCACATTGGAAGATGAGCAAGTGAAAGATTCCATATCATCATGCTGATCAATCCATAGACTGGTGGGTTGTGTCCATCTACCAGCAGGTGGAGATAGAGAGCAATCCTTTTGCCTCCCTATATGTGGTCATGTGCTGCCGGAAACTCCTCAGTATGTTCTCTGTCTCAGCAGGTGGTGGTCACACAGCAGCAGCTTTGGCTAGGCCTCCAAGCCTAATTTTTAGGTTTTGTTGAGTGCCTGGGGTTGAGGGCTCTTCTTGAGCAAGTGCAAACCTGGTGGCGCCAGGTCCCTCCTTTTCTCCCCCCTCCCGCTGGCTCCGTTAAAAAAAAAAAAAATTTGAACGTCCTTAAGGGCGTTTATTTCGACGTTTATTTAAACGTTTATTGCAGCTACTCACTGGGACACCAGGTCATTACAGCTCGGAGCGAGAAGCAGGTAATTTTTACCTTTTTATAGCGGGCAGGGGGTTCCCCGATTGATCTCCACGTGGCCTATGGCGTCGGAGGGCGAGGGCGCGAAGAATCGCTCCCCGGACCGCGTGTGCGCTTCTAGCGGGGATGCGGGGGTTTTAAAGTCTGATTCGCCCTTGTTGGGTGTCAGTTTGGAGGCCGGTCAGTGTCCCGGGTCTTCCTCCGGCGCGGCGGTTTTTCCCGCCATAAACGCCCATCCCCCGCTGCTCGCCTCCGCCATCTTGGCCGGCCACTCTGCTCGGACGGCTTCTTCTTGGGCCGCCCTTGAGCTGGGAGACGTTCATGCCATGGCCGCCCTTGATTTGGGCGACGGCAAAAAAGCGGCTAAAGTTAAGCGCCATCTTGGATGCGCAGCATGGTTCTCCCCCGCTCTTGCGAGCGCCGGTTGAGGGTGCGTCTAGGGCTGTGGCCCAGGCTGCTGAATTGCACAGTTTGGGGGGTTTCTCCCCCGAGTTTATTTTGCTGCTGCATCAGGCCTTCCTTATGCAGAACGCTGCCCCTTCTCCCTTGTCCGATAAAGGGGTTGAGGCCCCCGGAAGTAAACGCCCTCGGGTGGATGCCCAGGCCTTAGAGGACGCTGTTTCCTCTGATGTAGATGAGGGCAGCGTATCTGAGTTCTCCCAACGGTCCTTTGGGGATTCCTTGGAGGAGATGGATTCCCGCTCGGATGGAGCGGATGACCCCTCTGCAGCACGGATCTTTCGCTCAGAGGATTTGCCCAACCTGTTAATGCAGGCCATGAGCATTTTGAAGATTTCCTCTCCGGAGGAAGTCTCTCCCTCAGCCCCTGTTGGCTCCGCCATTATGCTGGGGACGAAGCACCCGCCTAGAACCTTCCACGTGCATGATGCCATGCACACCTTAATTTCGGCTCAATGGGATGTCCCGGAAGCGAGCCTCAAAGTGGCTAGGGCTATGTCCCGCCTCTATCCTTTGCCTGAAAGTGAGCGTGAGGCCTTTGTTTGGCCTACCGTGGATTCTTTAATCACTGCGGTGACTAAGAAAACGGCGTTGCCGGTGGAAGGTGGCACGGCACTAAAGGACGCCCAAGACAGAAGATTGGAAGCGGCTTTAAGGTCGTCCTTCGAGGCGGCTGCCTTAAGTTTGCAGGCCTCAGTTTGCGGCTCCTATGTGGCCAGGGCGTGCCTGACGTTGGTGCAGCGGGCTTCCCCCTCGGATCCTTCCTTGAGGGCTGACTGGCCGGCCCTGGAATCGGGCTTGGCTTATTTGGCAGACTTACTGTATGATGTCTTGAGAGCCTCGGCTAAAGGCATGGCTCAGACATTCTCTGCGCGGCGCTGGCTTTGGCTGAAACATTGGTCTGCGGACCACGCCTCTAAGTCCCGCCTGGCTAAGTTGCCTTTTAAAGGCAAGCTGCTCTTTGGGGTCGAGCTGGACAAAATCGTGACCGATCTCGGCACGTCTAAGGGCAAGAGGTTACCAGAGGTCAGGGCCCGGGCCAGTGCTCGCCCCGGTATCTCCAGAGGACGGTTTCAGGAAGCCCGTCGGTACCGCCCGGGCAAGTCGGGCTCCTCTGCCCCCTCTTCCTTCAAAAGGAACTTCTCCCCCAAGCAGCATTCCTTTCGCAGAGACCGCCGTCCCGGAGGTACGCCCTCCGGTCCTCCCCCAGGGTCTCGTACCCAATGACGGGGTCCTGGTCCATGGCCCAGTGCAGATTGGAGGACGCCTGTCCTCGTTTCTGGGCGAGTGGACCAGAGTAACTTCAGACGCTTGGGTGCTGGAAGTCATCAGAGACGGCTACAAGTTAGAGTTCTGCCGACCCTTAAGAGACGGGTTTGTACTCTCTCCCTGCAAGTCTCCGGTCAAAGCTGTGGCAGTGCAGCAGACCTTGGACAACCTGATACGCCTGGGTGCGGTCGTTCCGGTGCCAGAAAATCAGATTGGCAAGGGACGTTACTCCATTTACTTTGTGGTACCAAAGAAAGGAGGTTCTGTCCGGCCTATCCTCGACCTCAAAGGGGTCAATCGGGCCTTGAAAGTGCGGCACTTTCGCATGGAGACTCTCCGCTCTGTTATAGCGGCAGTGAAGGCAGGAGAGTTCTTGGCTTCCTTGGACATCAAGGAAGCGTACCTGCATATTCCCATCTGGCCTCCTCATCAACGCTTTCTGCGTTTTGCAGTCCTGGGACGACACTTCCAGTTCAGAGCCCTTCCTTTCGGGTTGGCTACTGCTCCGCGGACCTTCTCCAAAGTAATGGTGGTCATTGCGGCCTTCCTGCGAAAGGAAGGAGTACAAGTCCATCCTTATCTGGAAGACTGGTTGATCCGAGCCCCCTCTTATGCAGAGTGCGGCAAAGCTGTGGACCAGGTAGTTGCTCTTTTGAGCTCCCTGAGGTGGATCATCAACTGGGAGAAGAGCCAGCTGCGCCCGACTCAGTCCCTGGAGTATCTGGGAGTTCGATTCGACACCCAAGTGGGCAGAGTGTTCCTGCCAGACAATCGGATTGTCAAACTTCAGGCTCAGGTGGACCAGTTCCTAGTAGCCTCTCCTCTTCGGGCTTGGGACTATGTGCAGCTGTTGGGCTCTATGACGGCCACGATGGAAGTAGTGCCCTGGGCCAGGGCTCATATGAGACCACTACAACTCTCTCTGCTGCAGCGCTGGACTCCGATGTCGGAGGATTATGCTGTGTGCCTTCCCTTGGTCCCGGCAGTGCGCAAGGCGCTGAGCTGGTGGATGCAGACAGACAAGTTGTCTGCAGGAATGCCTCTGGTGACCCCGGAGTGGATTGTCGTCACGACGGACGCCTCTTTGTCGGGCTGGGGAGCCCACTGCTTGGGAAGGACAGCGCAGGGGCTCTGGTCTCCTGCAGAGGCAAAGTGGTCTATCAACCTCCTGGAACTCAGAGCCATTCGGTTGGCGCTTTTGGAGTTCATCCCAGTACTGGCGTTGAAGCCAGTACGGGTCCTGTCGGACAATGCCATGGCTGTGGCCTATGTCAACCGCCAGGGAGGTACCAAGAGCGCCCCTCTAGCCAAGGAGGCCATGAATCTATGCCAGTGGGCGGATGCGAACCTGGAACAGCTGTCAGCGGCCCACATTGCCGGAGTCATGAATGTCAAGGCGGACTTTCTCAGTCGCCATACCTTGGATCCTGGAGAGTGGCAGCTATCTGCTCAGGCGTTCTTGGATATCACGAAGCGCTGGGGCCAGCCGAGCCTAGATCTGATGGCGTCATCGGCCAAGTGCCGCGCTTTTTCAGCAGAGGACGGGACCCTCGATCCCTGGGAGTAGATGCTCTTCTCCAACAGTGGCCGACACAGGAGCTTCTCTATGTGTTCCCGCCCTGGCCCATGGTGGGCAGGGTGGTAGACCGGGTGGCAAAGCATCCGGGCCGGATAATCCTGGTGGGTCCGGACTGGCCCAGATGTCCCTGGTATGCGGACTTGATCAGGCTCTCAGTCGACGATCCTCTGCGGCTGCCAGTGGAGCAGGGCCTGTTACATCAGGGTCCCGTGGTGATGGAGGATCCCTCCCCCTTTGGTCTTACGGCCTGGCTATTGAGCGGCAGCGTCTGAGAAAGAAGGGCTTCTCAGACAAGGTCATCGCCACTATGCTGAGAGCGAGGAAGCGCTCTACTTCTACTGCTTACGCCAGGGTTTGGCGTACCTTTGCAGCGTGGTGTGAAGCAGGCTCACTTTCTCCCTTCACTGCTCCAATTTCTTCAGTGTTGGCGTTCCTGCAAGAAGGTCTGGAGAAAGGCCTGTCGCTCAGTTCCCTTAAAGTCCAGGTAGCGGCTCTGGCTTAATTCAGGGGCCGCCTGAAGGGTGCTTCCCTGGCTTCGCAGCCAGATGTGGTGCGCTTTCTCAAGGGAGTTAATCACCTGCGCCCTCCTCTGCACTCAGTGGTGCCTGCGTGGAATCTCAACCTGGTGCTAAGAGCCTTGCAGAAGCCGCCTTTTGAACCCTTGTCTAGGGCATCTCTGAAAGACCTGACGTTGAAAGCAGTCTTTTTGGTGGCTATCACTTCAGCCAGAAGAGTTTCTGAGCTCCAGGCACTCTCATGTCGAGAGCCTTTTCTGCAGTTCACTGAGGCAGGAGTGTCTATTCGCACAGTGCCTTCCTTCCTGCCCAAGATTGTTTCTCGCTTCCATGTGAATCAGCAGCTCTGTCTCCCTTCCTTTCGTAGGGAGGACTACCCAGAGGAATACTCTGTTCTCAAATATCTGGATGTGAGACGAATCATCATCAGATACTTGGAAGTGACCAATGATTTCCGGAAATCGGATCATCTGTTTGTCCTGTTTGCAGGTCCTCGTAAGGGTCTGCAGGCTTCTAAGCCTACAGTGGCAAGATGGGTCAAGGAAGCCATTGCAGCGGCTTATGTGGCCGCGGGGAAGGTGCCGCCTATCCAGCTGAAAGCTCACTCCACTAGAGCTCAGGCGGCCTCGATGGCAGAGGCCGGGTCCGTCTCCTTGGAAGAGGGTCCGTCTCCTTGGAAGAGATTTGCAAGGCGGCAACTTGGGCATCGGCCCATACCTTCTCCAGGCATTACCGCTTGGCTGTGGCGGCTCGGGCGGAGGCCCGGTTTGGAGCTTCAGTGTTGCGGTCAGGGATTTCAATGTCCCGCCCTAGGTGAGTACTGCTTCGGTACATCCCACCAGTCTATGGATTGATCAGCATGATGATATGAAAGGTAAAATTATGTACAGTGGTGGAAATAAGTATTTGATCCCTTGCTGATTTTGTAAGTTTGCCCACTGACAAAGACATGAGCAGCCCATAATTGAAGGGTAGGTTATTGGTAACAGTGAGAGATAGCACATCACAAATTAAATCCGGAAAATCACATTGTGGAAAGTATATGAATTTATTTGCATTCTGCAGAGGGAAATAAGTATTTGATCCCCCACCAACCAGTAAGAGATCTGGCCCCTACAGACCAGGTAGATGCTCCAAATCAACTCGTTACCTGCATGACAGACAGCTGTCGGCAATGGTCACCTGTATGAAAGACACCTGTCCACAGACTCAGTGAATCAGTCAGACTCTAACCTCTACAAAATGGCCAAGAGCAAGGAGCTGTCTAAGGATGTCAGGGACAAGATCATACACCTGCACAAGGCTGGAATGGGCTACAAAACCATCAGTAAGACGCTGGGCGAGAAGGAGACAACTGTTGGTGCCATAGTAAGAAAATGGAAGAAGTACAAAATGACTGTCAATCGACAAAGATCTGGGGCTCCACGCAAAATCTCACCTCGTGGGGTATCCTTGATCATGAGGAAGGTTAGAAATCAGCCTACAACTACAAGGGGGGAACTTGTCAATGATCTCAAGGCAGCTGGGACCACTGTCACCACGAAAACCATTGGTAACACATTACGACATAACGGATTGCAATCCTGCAGTGCCCGCAAGGTCCCCCTGCTCCGGAAGGCACATGTGACGGCCCGTCTGAAGTTTGCCAGTGAACACCTGGATGATGCCGAGAGTGATTGGGAGAAGGTGCTGTGGTCAGATGAGACAAAAATTGAGCTCTTTGGCATGAACTCAACTCACCGTGTTTGGAGGAAGAGAAATGCTGCCTATGACCCAAAGAACACCGTCCCCACTGTCAAGCATGGAGGTGGAAATGTTATGTTTTGGGGGTGTTTCTCTGCTAAGGGCACAGGACTACTTCACCGCATCAATGGGAGAATGGATGGGGCCATGTACCGTACAATTCTGAGTGACAACCTCCTTCCCTCCGCCAGGGCCTTAAAAATGGGTCGTGGCTGGGTCTTCCAGCACAACAATGACCCAAAACATACAGCCAAGGCAACAAAGGAGTGGCTCAGGAAGAAGCACATTAGGGTCATGGAGTGGCCTAGCCAGTCACCAGACCTTAATCCCATTGAAAACTTATGGAGGGAGCTGAAGCTGCGAGTTGCCAAGCGACAGCCCAGAACTCTTAATGATTTAGAGATGATCTGCAAAGAGGAGTGGACCAAAATTCCTCCTGACATGTGTGCAAACCTCATCATCAACTACAGAAGACGTCTGACCGCTGTGCTTGCCAACAAGGGTTTTGCCACCAAGTATTAGGTCTTGTTTGCCAGAGGGATTAAATACTTATTTCCCTCTGCAGAATGCAAATAAATTCATATACTTTCCACAATGTGATTTTCCGGATTTAATTTGTGATGTGCTATCTCTCACTGTTACCAATAACCTACCCTTCAATTATGGGCTGCTCATGTCTTTGTCAGTGGGCAAACTTACAAAATCAGCAAGGGATGAAATACTTATTTCCACCACTGTATCATACCTGATAATTTTCTTTCCATTAATCATAGCTGATCAATCCATAGTCCCTCCCAGATATCTGTATTGGTTATATTCTGGTTGCATTTCAGGTTCAAGTTTAGTCTTCAGTTCCTGTTCAGGAGGACTTCATGTTCAAGTTTTTCAATGGATTCTTCAAGAGTTGAGACGAATTTGTGTTACAGTGAGCTGCTGCATTCCTCTCCCCTCCGTTTTACGGGGCTGGATTGAGACTTAAATTCTGCCGGCGCTCCCTCCCGCTTCGTGCGGCAGTAGGGCAGCTTTGTACCCCTCCCGCTTCGGCGGTGTTAGGGTCAGTCAGCTCCTCCCGCGGTTGCGGTTGCAGGATAAGCCAGATCCCCCCGCATCGGCGGGTGTGGTGTCCCTCCCCCGCTCCGCAGGGATGAGCTGGACGGATTCCCCTCCCCCACTTGTGTGGGGATGAGCTGGGTTAATTCCCCTCCCCCGTTTCGGCGGTGGTGAGCTGGGCAGAGTGTCCCTTGGTGGGTGTAATTCTCTAAGTGCTGAGTCCTGCGGATGGAGCTTGGATATCGACATACTGAGGAGTTTCCGGCAGCACATGACCACATATAGGGAGGCAAAAGGATTGCTCTCTATCTCCACCTGCTGGTAGATGGACACAACCCACCAGTCTATGGATTGATCAGCTATGATTAATGGAAAGAAAATTATCAGGTATGATACATAATTTTACCTTCCTTTATGTTGAATATCTTTCCTTTGTAGGTGACTGTGGGGTCCTGTGAAATGTTTTGGCATAGTTTGCAACTGGATAAATTACAGGGAAGTGTGCCCTTCTGTTCCTTTTCAGTCTGTGATGGAAGTTTACTTCTGATTAGCTTGTGTTTTAAGTTGGGTGGCTGTCGGAAGGCCAGTACTGGTGGGGATGTCTCTGTCCCCTGGGTCAGAGCAGATATGGTGGTATCTTGTTGCTTGGCTGTAAATGATGGATCTTTTTGTATGTGAAGAATGGCAGCTGGAGTTGTGGAGGTAGCTGCATCTGTCTGTGGGTTTCTTGTATATAGATGTTTGTATACAGCCATCAGTGATTGAGACCATGGTGTCCAAAAAATTGACTGTTTCTGGGGAGTAGTCAATTTTGAATCTGATTGTAGGATGGTATGTATTGAAGGAAGAATAAAATTGTTTCAGAGTTTCTTCACCCTCTGTCCAAATCATAAAAATGTCATCGATGTACCGGTAGTATTTTAGAGGTTTGGTCTGGTGTGTATTCAGAAATGTCTCTTCCAGCTCAGCCATAAAAAGGTTGGCATATTGGGGTGCTGTCCTGGTGCCCATCACAGAATTCCCTCTATGAATCCAGATATTTCTTCCGTGAGTGTGCCAATACCTGATATGATTGGTCTGCCAGGGTTTCCAGGTTTATGGATCTTGGGTAGCATGTAGAATGTGCCCACAGAAGGCTGGTTTGGTATGAGTTTCTTCAGGTGAGGTTGCGCTTGTGTAGGAAATGTTTTGATAAGGTCTTTCAGCTGTTTTGTATAATCCTGTGTGGGGTCCTCAGTTAGTTTCCTGTAGTATTTATTGTCTGAGAGCTGTCTGTGCCCCTCTTCAATGTATTTTTGTATGTCCATAATTACCACTGCGCCTCCTTTGTCTGCGGGTTTGATGATAATGCGTTCGTTAGTTTGTAGGGTTCTTATGGCCGCTCTTTCTGGTGGGGTAAGATTGTACAGGATTCTCTTTTTGTACAATCTTACCCCACCAGAAAGAGCGGCCATAAGAACCCTACAAACTAATGAACGCATTATCATCAAACCTGCAGACAAAGGAGGCGCAGTGGTAATTATGGCCATACAAAAATACATTGAAGAGGGGCACAGACAGCTCTCAGACAATAAATACTACAGGAAACTAACTGAGGACCCCACACAGGATTACAGCCAAGCCACTAGATACCACCGTATCTGCTCTGACCCAGGGGACAGAGACAGACACCTTAAAAGCCTGACTGCATCCTTCAAACAGAAAGGCTACAACCCCAAAATCATCTCCAAGAATATTGCCTCCTCCCTCAAAACACCCAGGGAGAATCTGCTACAGTACAAGGAGAAAAAAGCCACAGACAGAATCCCCCTTGTCGTGACATACAATCCAGAGCTGGAAAAACTGAGGAAAATCATAAGAGATCTACAACCTATACTCCAGGAGGATGAATTACTGAAAGAGATATTCCCATCCCCACCAGTACTGGCCTTCCGACAGCCACCCAATTTAAAACACAAGCTAATCAGAAGTAAACTTCCATTGCAGACTGAAAAGGAACAGAAGGGCACACTTCCCTGTAATTTATCCAGTTGCAAACTATGCCAAAACATTTCACAGGACCCCACAGTCATCCACAAAGGAAAGATATTCAACATAAAGGAATCTTTCACTTGCTCATCTTCCAATGTGGTATATATCATTCAGTGTAAAAAATGTAACGAAGGATGCTATATGGAGAAACAGGCCAGATGCTTAAGACAAGATTCAATTTACATAGACATCACATGAACAATACTGGTGCCAGTAGGGCTCCCACCCCTGTTGGTCAGCATTTTACAGGACCAGGACACTGTACCAGTGACTTCACAGTGAGAATCCTGAAAGGTAACTTTAAAACCACACAAGAATGTAAGACCTTTGAAGTCAGAATGATTGAATATTTTAACACCCAACAGAAAGGACTTAACAAGGATCTGGGGTTCCTAGCCCATTATAAACCATAAAACTGTATTTCTCTGTTGATCACCCTCCCCTCACCTATCCTGTTAGAATAGCAATGATATGCTTTGATGTCCCCATGCATACCTCCTACCCACCCCCATCCTCCCACCCTGTCTGACTGTCATAGTAATGCTTGAATGTTTTCACTTATATATACTGTCAGCTAGCACATTTGCTTATTTGCGATCTGACGAAGAAGGGCAACCTTTGAAAGCTAATGAAGAAATGTATTAAGTTGTCCAATAAAAAAGGTATCATCTTATTTTCTTTTCCATGTTTTATTGTTTGATTTCTATTGATAACCTTAAGAGTGGACTAACACCGCTACCACACTCCTCTACTCAGGGACAGAAAAACACCCAGTGTACCCGAATGTAACTCACCTTGAGCTACTACTGAAAAGGTGTAAGCCAAATCCAAATAAATAATAAATGTTGTAAGCCCACCAGGCACAGATAAAGATACACCACTCCAATAGCCAGCACACTTGCAGGTGTCTTGGGTACAGTAGGTATTTGTTTCAGGAAGGCTCACATATTTATACAGAAATGAGTTAAAGTAGGAGTTATACCTGGGTCCTATTGTTCAAAGTCCAATGCACTGACAACTGGGCTACTCCTTACACTTGCTTGCTGCTCTATTAGGAATGGCCATAATTCTTGAAACTGGCAAAGCCTACAAGCTGGAGGGGTTATGTCATCCAGCGCTCCAGTAGGGCACCTTTTTGTACAATGGATGTGATTGAAATAGGTCTAAATAAAAATGTTCTTTCTGGTCATGGCCTTTTCTTCCTGTTCCATTATCACTGAACGATGTCCGAATTTTGGGCCCTCCCTAGTCCTGCCCAAAATACCCTTGCAATTGGGGCAAACTGTAGTGTAAAATGTCCAGAGTCTGCCTTTCAAATACCACACCTTGTATGTTTTCAGCAGATGAACCTTTTATTGGCCATTGTGAGACATGTATCTACTTAAAAAAGGAGCGAGAAAGTGATCTGGTTCTAGTACCCTACTGCAACAAATACAGACCCCGTATCCATTCTCAGAATATTTCATAACAGGAGGTCTCCAATCTTCCTTTGATAAATAAACTGGTGGTGTAATTGTATACAAACCTCACTGTTTCATGATATAGTGCTTTTAGTTATTTAATTTTATTTTCCTTAACTGCTGAAAATTTAATACAGCTTAACTGGTTTGCACATCCATTTCCAAAATGGATTTACTTCCATAGTAAAAATACATAAAACAATTCAACACTTGATTATAAACAAAATTTACAATTTTTACACACCAAAACCATTTAAAAATATACAATTAACTGCTGTATAAATGTGCAAAAAGAGGTAGAGCAATACCATGCCATACCAGTTGTAAATGAAGCTCACTTCTTGGAATCCAGAACAATTTGCTCTCAAAACTATCACATGGGATGAGGTGAAAGCTCATCAATGTTTTTGTGGATACTTTTTTTGTTAATCTTACACAGTGCAGCACAAGGAGTTAAATTGTCATCAGGCCACTTGCTGTATTTAATTAATAGTGCAAACAAAACAAGCAACTTACTAAACCTGCCTTCTTAACACAGCTTGGGGGTGGGAACAAACCTTTAGAACCCTATTTTTGCATTATTTAAAAAAAATAAGCCTATAAACTAATGCCCACCATTTTAGCCAATGAACCCTTAATAACCCCCAGTTATTTGTAAAACCAGGAGAAATGCAGTTTGTTTGTTTTTTTTTGGGGGGAGGGGTTTACACACACACTTCCACAAAAATTAATGGCTTTGTTGAAAAGAGTATTCTTTTCTATGAAAGACTTTTCTTCTTCCAGACTAAGGTTAACACAGAAAAAGCATGTTTTTGACACATTGGTTAGCTATGAAAACTACTTAAAAATCCACAAACATGGGCAAAGATCCATTTTTCAGTATGGTTATGCTGGTCAGTCAAAATTTGCAGAAGCACAAGCACCACACAGCTGAAACTAATACCACAGTACTGACTTTCCATGCTTGAACTTGGGATCCACAGCAGCTGTACCAATATTGACATAGAATATAAACACACAGCTTAAGCATGAAAGACTGCAAGTATATAAAAAGCTCATAGCAAGACACCAGGGATAATAGGTACAAGTAGATAGATTTTGTTCTGTATTTTAATAAAATAAAAATGTACAGGGAAGCACTAATTCTTAATTCCAGGCTTAAAGATAGACCACGTGAGCTTCTTTAACATGCACCATTTTTATGGCTATAGACCACTGCTAAAGCCATTAAAACTATTGCTCTTTATTGAGAAATATCCCAGATTCCTGATCATGAGAATGTTGTTTGTAGGCCAGGGAAGTATGCAGAAGATACACCCAATCTAGAGGAAGTCTGCTGAAGCACAGGTACTGCAGAGGGTTTCTGGTGGTCTGCAAGAAAAATGACCAATCATCCGGTCAAAAGAAAGCAAATAAACAAGTCTTCATCATATCCTTGCACTCCAACTACACTATGCCTTTTCCCAGCTTAAAAATAAATGGCCCAAACATTACTTACGTATGTACAAACTATTCAACTGAAAAGCAGATTAGAAGCACAGCTTCTAGGACAGCTCTGGTGTGACAGGGACATTTTAATTCTGATATTATAAAACTCTCCATGACCTTGGACAAATCAGTTAACCCTCTGTTGCCACAAGGAAGTACCTACTGTAGCTGAATGTACTATAACTGAAAAAAAGGTATTAAGATAAATCCTAATAATAATAAGACAAGATGTAAAAAATAAGTAGGTAAAAGGTCACAGGGTAGAACAGCAAGTGAAAAAGATAATCCAGTGAAAACTCTTAGCACAACTTCCTATATAGCGAATGCTACATACCTGTAGAAGGTATTCTCCGAGGACAGCAGGCTGATTGTTCTCACTGATGGGTGACGTCCACGGCAGCCCCTCCAATCGGAAACTTCTCTAGCAAAGTCCTTTGCTAGTCCTCGCGCGCATGCGCGGCCGTCTTCCCGCCCGAAACCGGCTCGAGCCGGCCAGTCCAGTATGTAGCAAGACAATACACTTCAAGGGAAGACACAACTCCAAAGGGGAGGTGGGCGGGTTTGTGAGAACAATCAGCCTGCTGTCCTCGGAGAATACCTTCTACAGGTATGTAGCATTCGCTTTCTCCGAGGACAAGCAGGCTGCTTGTTCTCACTGATGGGGTATCCCTAGCCCCCAGGCTCAGTCAAAACAAGAACCATGGTCAATTGGGCCTCGCAACGGCGAGGACATAACTGAGATTGACCTAAAAAATTTATCCAACTAACTGAGAGTGCAGCCTGGAACAGAACAAACAGGGCCCTCGGGGGGTGGAGTTGGATCCTAAAGCCCAAACAGGTTCTGAAGAACTGACTGCCCGAACCGACTGTCGCGTCGGGTATCCTGCTGCAGACAGTAATGAGATGTGAATGTGTGGACAGATGACCACGTCGCAGCTTTGCAAATTTCTTCAATAGAGGCTGACTTCAAGTGGGCTACCGACGCAGCCATGGCTCTAACATTATGAGCCGTGACATGACCCTCAAGAGCCAGCCCCGCCTGGGCGTAAGTGAAGGAAATGCAATCTGCTAGCCAATTGGATATGGTGCGTTTCCCTACAGCCACTCCCCTCCTATTGGGATCAAAAGAAACAAACAATTGGGCGGACTGTCTGTGGGGCTGTGTCCGCTCCAGGTAGAAGGCCAATGCTCTCTTGCAGTCCAATGTGTGCAGCTGACGTTCAGCAGGGCAGTAATGAGGACGGGGAAAGAATGTTGGCAAGACAATTGACTGGTTCAGATGGAACTCCGACACGACCTTTGGCAAGAACTTAGGGTGAGTGCGGAGGACTACTCTGTTATGATGAAATTTGGTGTAAGGGGCCTGGGCTACCAGGGCCTGAAGCTCACTGACTCTATGAGCTGAAGTAACTGCCACCAAGAAAATGACCTTCCAGGTCAAGTACTTCAGATGGCAGGAATTCAGTGGCTCAAAAGGAGGTTTCATCAGCTGGGTGAGAACGACATTGAGATCCCATGACACTGTAGGAGGCTTGACAGGGGGCTTTGACAAAAGCAAACCTCTCATGAAGCGAACAACTAAAGGCTGTCCTGAGATCGGCTTACCTTCCACATGGTAATGGTATGCACTGATCGCGCTAAGGTGAACTCTTACAGAGTTGGTCTTAAGACCAGACTCAGACAAGTGCAGAAGGTATTCAAGCAGGGTCTGTGTAGGACAAGAGCGAGGAGCTAGGGCCTTGCTGTCACACCAGACGGCAAACCTCCTCCACAGAAAGAAGTAACTCCTCTTAGTGGAATCTTTCCTGGAAGCAAGCAAGACGCGGGAGACACCCTCTGACAGACCCAAAGAGGCAAAGTCTACGCTCTCAACTTCCAGGCCGTGAGAGCCAGGGACCGGAGGCTGGGATGCAGAAGAGCCCCTTCGTCCTGCGTGATGAGGGTCGGAAAACACTCCAATCTCCACGGTTCTTCGGAGGATAACTCCAGAAGAAGAGGGAACCAGATCTGACGCGGCCAAAAAGGAGCAATCAGAATCATGGTGCCTCGGTCTTGCTTGAGTTTCAACAAAGTCTCCCCCACCAGAGGAATGGGAGGATAAGCATACAGCAGGCCCTCCCCCCAATCCAGGAGGAAGGCATCCGATGCCAGGCTGCCGTGGGCCTGAAGCCTGGAACAGAACTGAGGGACTTTGTGGTTCACTCGAGATGCGAAGAGATCCACCAAGGGGGTGCCCCACGCTTGGAAGATCTGGCGCACCACTCTGGAGTTGAGCGACCACTCGTGAGGTTGCATAATCCGGCTCAGTCTGTCGGCCAGACTGTTGTTTACGCCTGCCAGATATGTGGCTTGGAGCACCATGCCGAGACGGCGAGCCCAGAGCCACATGCTGACGGCTTCCTGACACAGGGGGCGAGATCCGGTGCCCCCCTGCTTGTTGACATAGTACATGGCAACCTGGTTGTCTGTCTGAATTTGGATAATTTGATGGGACAGCCGATCTCTGAAAGCCTTCAGAGCGTTCCAGATCGCTCGCAACTCCAGGAGATTGATCTGTAGACCGCGCTCCTGGAGGGACCAGCTTCCTTGGGTGTGAAGCCCATCGACATGAACTCCCCATCCCAGGAGAGACGCATCTGTTGTCAGCACTTTTTGTGGCTGAGGAATTTGGAAAGGACGTCCCAGAGTCAAATTGGACCAGATTGTCCACCAATACAGGGATTCGAGAAAACTCGTGGACAGGTGGATCACGTCTTCTAGACCCCCAGCAGCCTGATACCACTGGGAGGCTAGGGTCCATTGAGCAGATCTCATGTGAAGACGGGCCATGGGAGTCACATGAACTGTGGAGGCCATGTGGCCCAGCAATCTCAACATCTGCCGAGCTGTGATCTGCTGGGACGCTCGCACCCGCGAGACGAGGGACAACAAGTTGTTGGCCCTCGTCTCTGGGAGATAGGCGCGAGCCGTCCGAGAATCCAGCAGAGCTCCTATGAATTCGAGTTTCTGCACTGGGAGAAGATGGGACTTTGGATAATTTATCACAAACCCCAGTAGCTCCAGGAGGCGAATAGTCATCTGCATGGACTGCAGGGCTCCTGCCTCGGATGTGTTCTTCACCAGCCAATCGTCGAGATATGGGAACACGTGCACCCCCAGCCTGCGAAGTGCCGCTGCTACCACAGCTAGGCACTTTGTGAACACCCTGGGCGCAGAGGCGAGCCCAAAGGGTAGCACACAGTACTGGAAGTGGCGTGTGCCCAACTGAAATCGCAGATACTGTCTGTGAGCTGGCAGTATCGGGATGTGTGTGTAGGCATCCTTCAAGTCCAGAGAGCATAGCCAATCGTTTTGCTGAATCATGGGGAGAAGGGTGCCCAGGGAAAGCATCCTGAACTTTTCTTTTACGAGATATTTGTTCAGGGCCCTTAGGTCTAGGATGGGACGCATCCCCCCTGTTTTCTTTTCCACAAGGAAGTACCTGGAATAGAATCCCAGCCCTTCTTGCCCGGATGGCACGGGCTCGACCGCATTGGCGCTGAGAAGGGTGGAGAGTTCCTCTGCAAGTACCTGCTTGTGCTGGAAGCTGTAAGACTGAGCTCCCGGTGGACAATTTGGAGGTTTTGAGGCCAAATTGAGGGTGTATCCTTGCCGGACTATTTGGAGAACCCACTGGTCGGAGGTTATTAGAGGCCACCTTTGGTGAAAAGCTTTCAACCTCCCCCCGACTGGTAGGTCGCCCGGCACTGACACTTGGATGTCGGCTATGCTCTGCTGGAGCCAGTCAAAAGCTCGCCCCTTGCTTTTGCTGGGGAGCCGAGGGGCCTGGCTGAGGCGCACGCTGCTGACGAGAGCGAGCGCGCTGGGGCTTAGCCTGGGCCGCAGGCTGTCGAGGAGGAGGATTGTACCTACGCTTACCAGAAGAGTAGGGAACAGTCTTCCTTCCCCCGAAAAATCTTCTACCTGTAGAGGTAGATGCTGAAGGCTGCCGGCGGGAGAACTTGTCGAATGCGGTGTCCCGCTGGTAGAGAGACTCTACCACCTGTTCGACTTTCTCTCCAAAAATGTTGTCCGCACGGCAAGGCGAGTCCGCAATCCGCTGCTGGAGTCTATTCTCCAGGTCGGCGGCACGCAGCCATGAGAGCCTGCGCATCACCACACCTTGAGCAGCGGCCCTGGACGCAACATCAAAGGTGTCATACACCCCTCTGGCCAGGAATTTTCTGCACGCCTTCAGCTGCCTGACCACCTCCTGAAAAGGCTTGGCTTGCTCAGGGGGAAGAGCATCAACCAAGCCCGCCAACTGCCGCACATTGTTCCCCATGTGTATGCTCGTGTAGAGCTGGTAAGACTGGATTTTGGCCACGAGCATAGAGGAATGGTAGGCCTTCCTCCCAAAGGAGTCTAAGGTTCTAGAGTCCTTGCCCGGGGGCGCCGAGGCATGCTCCCTAGAACTCTTAGCCTTCTTTAGGGCCAGATCCACAACTCCAGAATCATGAGGCAACTGGGTGCGCATCAGATCTGGGTCCCCATGGATCCGGTACTGGGACTCGATCTTCTTGGGGATGTGGGGATTAGTTAGAGGTTTTGTCCAGTTCGCAAGCAATGTCTTTTTTAGGACATGGTGCAAGGGAACAGTGGACGCTTCCTTAGGTGGAGAAGGATAGTCCAGGAGCTCAAACATTTCAGCCCTGGGCTCGTCCTCCGCAACCACCGGGAAGGGGATGGCCGTAGACATCTCCCGGACAAAGGAAGCGAAAGACAGACTCTCAGGAGGAGAAAGCTGTCTTTCAGGAGAGGGAGTGGGATCAGAAGGAAGACCCTCAGACTCCTCGTCAGAGAAATATCTGGGGTCTTCTTCTTCCTCCCACGAGGCCTCACCCTCGGTGTCAGACACAAGTTCACGAACCTGTGTCTGCAACCTCGCCCGGCTCGACTCAGTGGAGCCACGTTCACGATGGGGGCGTCGAGAGGTAGACTCCCTGGCCCGCATCGGCGAAGCTCCCTCCGCCGACGTAGTCGGGGAGCCCTCCTGGGAGGTGGCCGCAGTCGGTACCGCACGCGGTACCGACGTCGGGGACCTCACCCCGGGCGATGGGCCAGCCGGCGCCACGCTCGACGGTACCGGAGGCGCAAGCACCGCGCCGGTACCGGAGGGGTAGGGCGCAACAGCTCTCCCAGAATCTCTGGGAGAACGGCCCGGAGGCTCTCGTTCAGAGCGGCTGCAGAGAAAGGCAAAGAGGTCGATGCAGGCGTCAACGTCAGAACCTGTTCCGGGCGAGGAGGCTGTTCCGGGCTGTCCAGAGTGGAGCGCATCGACACCTCTTGAACAGAGGGTGAGCGGTCCTCTCGGTGCCGATGCCTGCTGGGTGCCGACTCCCTCGGCGACCCAGAGCTCTCGGTGCCGACGCGGGGAGGCGACCGGTGTCGATGCTTCTTCGATTTCTTCCGAAGCATGTCACCGGAGCTCCCCGGCACCGACGAGGAGGACGTAGAATCCAGCCGTCGCTTCCTCGGGGCCGAGGCCGAAGGAGGTCGGTCTCGGGGGGGCTGTACCGCAGGAGCCCTCAGGGTAGGAGGAGACCCACCCGAAGGCTCACCGCCACCAGCAGGGGAATGGACAGCCCTCACCTGCACTCCTGACGATGCACCACCGTCCGACGACATCAGCAGACGAGGTCCCGGTACCACCGACGTCGATGCAGCTATCCGATGTCTCGGCGCCGATGCAGAGGCCCGATGCCTCGATGCAGGGGCGGCCGAGGAAGATGGTCTGGACGCTGACGACGTCGATGCACTCGAAGATCCCGGTGCCGATGCCGACGAAGAGCCCGAGAACAACACGTTCCACTGGGCTAGTCTCGCTACCTGAGTCCGCCTTTGAAGCAGGGAACACAGACTGCAGTTCTGAGGGCGGTGCTCGGCCCCCAGACACTGAAGACACGACGAGTGTCGATCAGTGAGCGAGATAACCCGGGCGCACTGGGTGCACTTCTTGAAGCCGCTGGAAGGCTTCGATGTCATGGGCGGAAAAATCGCGCCGGCGAAATCAAAGTCCGAAATGACGGAAAAAGAGCACCAAAAAATTTGTAAGGGAGAAAATCTCGACCGAGGCCGAAAAGAGGCCTACCCCGACGACGAAAGAAAACTTATCGGGGCAAAAAGCTGGAAGTACGGGGAGGATTAACACGAAACCCGGGGGGGGGGGGGGGGGGGGGGGGGTTTCCGGAGCACTTCCCGACACTTGAAAGACTTTTCCGAAGAAAAAACACGTCAAAATAAATTTGGACGCGCGAGGTCGACTTTCCGGGGCTCGACACGGCGAAAACACGACCGTACCGAGTGCGGACAAAAGAAGACTGGCCGGCTCGAGCCGGTTTCGGGCGGGAAGACGGCCGCGCATGCGCGGTGCGCGCGAGGACTAGCAAAGGACTTTGCTAGAGAAGTTTCCGATTGGAGGGGCTGCCGTGGACGTCACCCATCAGTGAGAACAAGCAGCCTGCTTGTCCTCGGAGAAAATAATTCTCACCTCCAACGTTCTACTGTGCCTGGGACCGTGGCTCCCTCCGAGGTGGTCTGCTAGGCAGTTTAGAATGCACTGATGTCAGTGATGTCACTAACAGCTGATTCCAAGGCAAGGATACTCCTCCCCCTGCCTAGGAAACAGCTGTCAGTGCCCCCCCCCCTCGGCACAACACCCAAGCCCCTGCCCTGCAAAACCGGGAGCAAGGCAGGGGGAGGAGTAGGGAAACCCACGGAGCCTGTTTCCCTACTCCTCCCCCTGCCTACCAATCAGCTCTGAGTGCCCCCCCCCTCGGCGCAACACCCAAGCCCCTCCGCCCCAGTGCAGCACCCAAGCCCCTACCCGCCCCTCGACGCATCACCAAAGCCCCTCCCCCCCCTCCCCCCCGAACACATCAACTCCCTCGCCACCCGCAGCTGCCAATACTAACGCTGTCCGGCCGCTGCTGCTTCTCCTGTGGCGCAGCAGCGGCCGGTACAAAAAGAAAAAAGCCAAAAAAAGATTTTTAACCTGAAACGCGGCTCCATTGACAGGCATCTGGCATTGGCTGTCGTCACTGCAGCCGCTCTTCCTCTCCCCTCCACGTCACTGCCCCTGCAGGAAGACCCCGGAGGAGCGCAGCGACGTCAGAGGGGAGAGGAGGAACAGCTGCAGAGATGACAGCCAATGCCAGATGGCTGTCTACGGAGCCGTGTTTCAGGTTTAAAATCTTTTTTTGGCTTTTTTTCTTTTTGTACCGGCTGCTGCTGCTCAACAGAAGACGCAGCGGCCGGACAGCGTTAGTATTGGCGGCTGCGGGTGGCGAGGGGGTTGATGTGCCTGAGGGGGGGGGGAGGGTAGGGGTTTGGGTGATGGGGAGAGGGGAGGGTCGCTGGACATGGGTGGCTGAAGGGGGAGAGGAGGGTCGCTGGACATGGATGGCTGCAGGGGGAGCAGGGGAGAGAGGAGGTGGAGAGGGGGTCCTGAGACCAGATGGGTGGCTGCAGGGGAGATAGAAGGGATGCTTGCAGGGGGGGCAGGGGGAGAGGAGGGTCGCTGGACATGGGTGGCTGCAGGGGGAGCAGGGGAGAGAGGAGGGCCGCTGCACATGTGTTGCTGCAGGGGCAGATGAGGGTTGGTGGGGAGGGGGTCCTGAGACCAGATGGGTGGCTGCAGGGGGGCAGGGGAGACAGGAAGGATGCTGCGGGGAGGGGGGGGGGGATTACCTTGCTAGCGCCCGTTTCATTGCCTTCCGAAACGGGCCTTTTATACTAGTTAATTCATAATTAACTTGTGAACAAAGCGCAAGGACATACTATAAACATAGAATGACTAGCATACAGAAGGAAGAACTCTTTCACCTTTTTTCTATAAACTGCATGCAGTTATAGAACAGTAATTTCCCAATTTCAAGCCATGTACCCCGAAGCTGAACAAATTTCGACTGACTATCCCTGAATGCCAATCAGCACAGATTTTGAAATGTACATGTTTAACAGCAGCTCTGGCAGAGATACATTTCAAAAACTGACACTAATCACAAAATAGAAAATAAAATTACTTCTTCTACCTTTGTCACCTGGATAGTTTATTTTTTTAAGCATGTTGATCCCCAGTATCTGGTTTCTGCATTCCCCTCTTCTCTTAACTCTCTTGCCAGGGTCTCCTAACAATTGGACATTTCTTTTTTGGGTTTTTTTTTTGTTTTAATGAACTTTATTAAGACAAAACTTGTAGATAACAGCATGTATCATATCATATTCATAATACAATCATTGAAAGAAAAAAATCTAAAACACTAATGTACAGCTTGTCGCTCCTAACCCCCCCCCCCCCCCCCCCCAAAAAAGAAAGACCTTATCACAAAGTCAGGTTATTATGCATAAACCAGTGAAGGATCAGGGCTAGCAGACCATTGCACATATGGGTCCAAAATTTGATGGTATTTCAAAACCGAACCAGTTCGCAATGCAGTTAAGTTAGACATCAGATGGATATAGTCTAACTTGTGCAAGACCATCCCGAGGCCAGGAGGAGGCAGCTGCTTCCACGCCGCTGCAAGGGTACGTTTGCTGGCCACCAAAATTTGTCCAACCAAATGATGAATTGGCTCCCTTACCCCTGTTGGCTTAAAGTGTACAAGACAATAATCCATTTGCATAGGATAAGTAGCTTTAGTAACACTATAAACAAACTACAAGATCCTAGTCCAGAATTCTTGCGCTTGAGGACAAGACCACCAACTGTGAGACATATCCCCAGTTTGACCACATTGGCACCAGCACTCAGCTGACCCCAAATGAAACATTTTAGCCAAGTGTTGGGGCGTGTAATACCAACAGTAAAGGATTTTATAACCATTCTCCACTAGGCCAGTGGAAATAGATACCTTAAGGAGAGACTTAAATACCCTTTCCCACCGTGTAAATTCATAGGACTTTCCCAATGCCCTCTCCCATTTCAATAGATAATACCCTCCACTGGTCATTGCCCGCTCCAAAATGGCCTCCACGAGGTTCAACTCCCCCTTAGCTCTCCGCAATAGAAAATCAGAATTTGATAGTAATGAAAAACCTTGGAAGCAGGGAGACCATATTCCTCACGAAGTTCATCAAACGATAGCACTTCTCCCCCCTCCCATATCTGACCAAATGTGCACAAGCCTAAACCTTCCCAGGCACGGTAACAAGAATCTAAGGGACTCGGAGCAAAGTGTGGTGCAAAACGAGTGTACATATGTAAAAAATATGAGCAACCTGGGGAAAAACTGGTCGCGAACCTTATTCCACAAGGAGAGAGGCCACCGTAACAAGGGAGGAGCTCCTCTAGTAACTTCCCTCAAAAGACTACGAGGTAGCCACGGAATGGCCCGTAAGGGATAGGGGCCTAGCCTTCCAAAGTTTATCGGAGCGTTGCAGCCATTCGGCTAAAATCCGAAAATGTGCTGCCTGATAATACAGAAAAAAGAAAGGAACTCCCACCCCCATGCACGCATTTGATACATAACCTCCCAAAGTACCCGTGGTGGTCTCCACCTCCAGAAGAACGAAAAAACCTTGCGCTGTAAGTTCCGAAAAATATTTTCGGTATAGAAATGGGAAGTGCCATAAAGTAATTTCAGAAGCATAATCATTTTTCAGCGCACTAATACGTCCCAGCCAAGTCTCAACATCTGCCAAGCTGTGATCTGTTGAGACGCTCGAGCCAAGGACACTAGGGCCAAGAGATTGTCTGCCCTTGCCTGGGGGAGATAAGTTCAAGACGTCAATGTGTCCAACAGAGCTCCAATGAACTCCAATTTCTGAACTGGGACAAGGTGGGACTTGGGATAATTGATTACACATCCTAGTAGCTCTAGCAGTCGAATAGTCATCCGCATGGACTGTAGAGCCCCTGCCTCCGAGGTGTTCTTCACCAGCCAATTGTCGAGATAAGGTAACACATGCACTCCCAAGTCTGCGTAGCGATGCTGCAACAACTGTCAGGCACTTTGTGAAGACCCTGGGTGCAGTTGCGAGGCCAAAGGGCAGTACACAGTACTGAAAGTGCCGGGTTCCCAACCAAAATCGAAGATACTTCCTGTGAGTATAGGCATCCTTTAAGTTCAGAAAGCATAGCCAATCGTTTTCCTGAATCATGGGAAGAAAGGTGCCCAGGGAAACCATCCTGAACTTTTCACGGACTAGGAATTTGTTCAGGGCCCTTAGGTCTAGGATGGGACGCATCCCCCGTTTTCTTTTGCACAAGGAAATACCTGGAATAGAATCACAGCCCTTCTTCCCCTGATGGAACGGGTTCGACCGCATTGGTCTTTAGAAGGGCAGAGAGTTCTTCTGCAAGTACCTGCTTGTGCTGGGAGCTGAAGGACTGAGCTCCCGGTGGGCAATTTGGAGGCCTGGATTCCAGATTGAGAGTGTAATTTAACCGAACTATTTGAAGAACCCACCTATCGGAAGTTATAAGAGGCCACCTTTGGTGAAAAAACATCAACCTCCCCCCGACCGGCAAGCCGTCCGGCACGGACACTTTTTCTGAGGCTATGCTGCACTGGAGCCAGTCAAAAGCCCATCCCTTGCTTTTGCTGGGGGGCCTTTGCCGCACGCCGTTGACGGGAACGAGCATGCTGGGTCTGAGCCTGGACAGGAGTGTACCTACGCCTATTATAGGAATAGGAAGCACTCCTCCCTCCAAAAAACCTCCTAGATGAGGAGGTGGTAGCAGAAGATGCCCGGCGGGAGAGAGAATCCATAGCATCATGGTGCTTTTTTGATCTGATCGACCACGTCCTCTACTTTTTCTCCAAAAAGATTATCCCCCCCCGGCAAGGAACATCCGCCATTCGCTGCTGGGTCTTCTGATCCAGGTCAGAGACACGCAGCCATGACAGTCTGCGCATCACTATACCTTGAGCTACTCGGGATGCCACATCAAAAGTGTTGTAAGTCCCCCTAGCCAGGAATTTGCGACACGCCTTCTGCTGCCTGACCACCTGGTGAAAAGGTTCGGCGAGCTCCGGAGGAAGTGCTTCAACCAAACTGGACAGTTGCCTCACCGAGTTCTGCAAGTGGATGCTCATGTAGAGCTGGGTAAGTTTGGATCTTGCGCCCTGCTACGTTTTCCTCCCAAAAGAATCCAAGGTCCTAGACTCTCTGCCTCGGGGTGCCAAGGCATAGTCTCTAGTACTCTTGGCTCTTCTGAGAGCAGAGTCCACCACCATGGAATCATGATGAAGTTGGGCCTTCACCATTACAGGCTCTCCATGGACTCTGTACTGGGACTCGGATTTTTTGGGGACCACTGGGTTAGAAAGAGGGAGCGACGAATTTCACATAAGTACTTCCCTGAGCTTAGTATGCAAGGGGGCCGTTGCAACCTCAGCAGGTGGAGAAGGATAATCCAAGATCTCAAGCATCTCGGCCCTGGGCTCATCCACAACCTCCATAGGGAATGGGATGTCCTTAGACATTTCCCAAACAAAAGATGAGAAAGAAAGGTGGAGACATTCTTCTTTCAATTGGCAGAGTAGGTTCAGAGGGAAACCCATATGACTCTTCCTCCGAAAAGTATCTGGGCTCTTCCTCCTCTTCCCATGAGTGCTCATCATTGGTATCGGACAAAAGCTCCCTAAGAGCAGCCCGAACCCGAGCCTGTCTCGATGTCGAGGGACGACGACCTCGTGGGGGGTGTCGAGAAGTCGACCCCTGCCTGGACTCCGGCGAAGCTTCCTCCACCGATATAGAGGGGGAATCGACCCGGGTGGCGGCCGATACCGCAAGCAGCACCAAGGACGGGGACCTCACCACAGGCAATGGCCCAGATGCCGCTTTTGCAGTCGGTACAGAAGGCACAAGCACCCCCGACACCCAAGCAGACATGTGCCGCAACCCTTCCAGAAGCTCTGGAAAAAGGGCCCTGATGCACTCGTCGAGAGCTTCCATTGGAAAAGGCTGGGAGGCCAGTGCAGGAGTCAGTGGTAGAATCTGAGGGGGCTCGAGAGCCGCCGGTACCAGGCTGCCAGATGACCGACACATCAGCACCTTCTGTATGGAGGGTGAGCGGTCCTCCCCGTACCGACACTTCTCGAGTGCAGACTCTCTCAGCTTCCTGGAGCTCTCGGTACCGTGCATGGAAGGAGAACGATGACGGTGCTTCTTAGCCTTCGCTCAATGCCAGTCATCGAGACTCGGTACCGAAGAGGATGACGTGGAATCCTCACGCCTCCTCGGGGCCGGGTCTGATGAAGGTCGGTCCCAGGGGGCCTGCAAAGCAGAAGGCCTTGACAGGTGGAGACTCACTCGATGCCTCGCTGCTCCCAGCGTGATGTGGTCGTTCGGCAGCCATTACCTGCGCTCTCGATGTCAATGCTTCCCTCGACGTCACAGACCTCGGTACCAATGTCGATGCAGACGTCGAAGGACTGGACCGATCCGCAAAACGTTGCTCACGTTGAGCCTCCCGAGCCACTTGGGTCTGTTTCTTCATCAAAAGACACAGCTTACAGGTAGCTGGCAGATGATCGGGCCCAAGGCACTGGAGACACCACGCGTGGGGGTCGGTGCCTGAGATGGTCCGGTTGCAGCGAGTACAACGCTTGAAGCTGCTGGGTGTCCTCAATGTCATGGACGGAAAAACGGCGGCTGCGAAATTAAAAGACGCAATTGTAAAAAGGCACAAAAAAGGGAAAAAATACCGACCGCAAGGCCAAAAGTGAGCCGCAACGAAAAGAAAGAAAACTTAAAACTAAGAAAAATATGGCTAAAACTACTTTTTTTTTTTTAAATATTTAGTAAAAAAACTAAACAAAAAAGAAGGTGGTAAAAGGAAAAAACCTGATACACGATCTCCTGGGCCGAAGGCAATACTGAGCTCGAAAAAACTCCGTGTCGCCACAGTCACGGAAAAAAAAAAGTAACTGAGGAGGGCATGCTCGCGTCGCGGGCAGGAAGCCATTCGCGCATGCGCAGTGTGTTCAGCCTGTGCGACGCAGCGTTCTCGAAGGCTCTTTCTTTATTTCTATTTGCTTGCAAAATTTTGCGGACGACGACCCAGTTGTGAGTATAATCCAGCCTGCTTGTCCTCAGAGAATAGGTATAATCCCTCAAGGTAGGATTAGTATGGCGCCAGATATCCAACAATTGCCATTGAGTGAGAAAAGCCTGTAATCTCAAGCGATCACGACGGGCGTACTGAACCGTTACAGTACAATTATCTATCTGGGGATTTAAGGTATGATTAAAATCCCCTCCAACCAATAAAGTACCCTCCTTATGCTGTAAAAGGATCTGATCTAAGCAATGGAAAAACTCCTCATGGTCCGCATTAGGACCATATACATTAACTAGAGTATACTTCTGAACCCCCACAGCAAAGGTTATTAAAAAAACCTACCCCCTTAGTCCCAAATGACTTTGGACACCTCCCATGGCCTAGAATCATTAAACAGAGTAGATCGTTTAACAGGAAAAAAATGATTTATTAATGGAATATGAATTGCTGTAAAAAAATAATAAAATAATAATATAAGCACTTAAGAGACTATATTAAATAATTCTCAACGCCAAACAGTGACATCAATAGAGGCCTCATTGAAAAAACTAACTTTTTGAAAAATTATATTAAATATCCAAAAAAACTTTTTGTGGAGTAAAAATATATCAAATTATTCTAGAACATCTGTATTTGTCACTGTTTGGCATTGAGAATTATTTAATATAGTCTCTTAAGTGCTTATATTATTATTTTTTTACACCAATTCATATTCCAATCATAGATGTCCTAGTAAGTTACTTTGGGCATTCTATATATCCTCCTTAAAAAAAGCGGATTGTTTAATTGCGTTCTTTAAGTGCGTTAATTATTTAATTATTTTTGTCCAATCACAGATCACCCAGTTTTCTCCTTTTTATGAGATAACATTATTACATCTGTTGTTTTCTGCATTTTTTGTTATTTTTCGTCATTTTTAACTCTTTCCTGAACAGTGCCTAATGTGTTTTATATCTATTGTCTGGCTATGATATGTGTGACATCACATAATTTGTTCATTTGAGCGAATTTCATTAAATTGATATATTTTTTTTATTAGTATTATTTTTTATCAGTATACTAATTAAAGTATGCCCGCAAGTTGAGATTTGGTCTCTTTACAATTTTTTATAAATTGATGCATTTCTGCACGGATTTATCATTGGCATTCCTGACCTTTAACCTCTTTAGTTTCGCTTTTCGCTATATGGCTGTTCTATTAAAATTGTGGAGGAAGCGAATGCTACATACCTGTAGAAGGTATTCTCCGAGGCCAGCAGGCTGATTGTTCTCACTGATGGGTGACGTCCACGGCAGCCCCTCCAATCGGAACACTTTCCTAGCAAAGGCCTTTGCTAGTCCTCGCGCGCCCATGCGCGGCCGTCTTCCCGCCCGAACCGGCTCGTGTTCGTCAGTCCCATATGTAGCAAAACAAAGGCAAGGGAAGACACAACTCCAAAGGGGAGGCGGGCGGGTTTGTGAGAACAATCAGCCTGCTGTCCTCGGAGAATACCTTCTACAGGTATGTAGCATTCGCTTTCTCCGAGGACAAGCAGGCTGCTTGTTCTCACTGATGGGGTATCCCTAGCCCCCAGGCTCACTCAAAACAACAAACATGGTCAATTGGGCCTCGCAACGGCGAGGACATAACTGAGATTGACCTAACAATTTATCCAACTAACTGAGAGTGCAGCCTGGAACAGAATAAACATGGGCCTACGGGGGTGGAGTTGGATTCTAAACCCCGAACAGATTCTGAAGCACTGACTGCCCGAACCGACTGTCGCGTCGGGTATCCTGCTGCAGGCAGTAATGATATGTGAATGTGTGGACAGATGACCACGTCGCAGCTTTGCAAATCTCTTCAATAGTGGCTGACTTCAAGTGGGCTACCGACGCTGCCATGGCTCTAACATTATGAGCTGTGACATGACCCTCAAGAGCCAGCCCAGCCTGGGCGTAAGTGAAGGAAATGCAATCTGCTAGCCAATTGGATATGGTGCGTTTCCCCACAGCCACTCCCCTCCTGTTGGGATCAAAAGAAGCAAACAATTGGGCGGACTGTCTGTTGGGCTGTGTCCGCTCCAGATAGAAGGCCAATGCTCTCTTGCAGTCCAATGTGTGCAGCTGACGTTCAGCAGGGCAGGAATGAGGACGGGGAAAGAATGTTGGCAAGACAATTGACTGGTTCAGATGGAACTCCGACACAACCTTTGGCAAGAACTTAGGGTGAGTGCGGAGGACTACTCTGTTATGATGAAATTTGGTGTAAGGGGCCTGGGCTACCAGGGCCTGAAGCTCACTGACTCTACGAGTTGAAGTAACTGCCACCAAGAAAATGACCTTCCAGGTCAAGTACTTCAGATGGCAGGAGTTCAGTGGCTCAAAAGGAGGTTTCATCAGCTGGGTGAGAACAACATTGAGATCCCATGACACTGTAGGAGGCTTGACAGGGGGCTTTGACAAAAGCAAACCTCTCATGAAGCGAACAACTAAAGGCTGTCCTGAGATCGGCTTACCTTCCACACGGTAATGGTATGCACTGATTGCACTAAGGTGAACCCTTACAGAGTTGGTCTTGAGACCAGACTCAGACAAGTGCAGAAGGTATTCAAGCAGGGTCTGTGTAGGACAAGAGCGAGGATCTAGGGCCTTGCTGTCACACCAGACGGCAAACCTCCTCCATAGAAAGAAGTAACTCCTCTTAGTGGAATCTTTCCTGGAAGCAAGCAAGATGCGGGAGACACCCTCTGACAGACCCAAAGAGGCAAAGTCTACGCTCTCAACATCCAGGCCTTGAGAGCCAGAGACCGGAAATTGGGATGCAGAAGCGCCCTTCGTCCTGTGTGATGAGGGTCGGAAAACACTCCAATCTCCACGGTTCTTCGGAGGACAACTCCAGAAGAAGAGGGAACCAGATCTGACGCGGCCAAAAAGGAGCAATCAGAATCATGGTGCCTCGGTCTTGCTTGAGTTTCAACAAAGTCTTCCCCACCAGAGGTATGGGAGGATAAGCATACAGCAGACCCTCCCCCCAGTCCAGGAGGAAGGCATCCGATGCCAGTCTGCCGTGGGCCTGAAGCCTGGAACAGAACTGAGGGACTTTGTGGTTGGCTCGAGATGCAAAGAGATCTACCAAGGGGGTGCCCCACACCTGGAAGATCTGTCGCACTACACAGGAATTGAGCGACCACTCGTGAGGTTGCATAATCCTGCTCAACCTGTCGGCCAGACTGTTGTTTACGCCTGCCAGATATGTGGCTTGGAGCACCATGCCGTGACGGCGAGCCCAGAGCCACATGCTGACGGCTTCCTGACACAGGGGGCGAGATCCGGTGCCCCCCTGCTTGTTGATGTAATACATGGCAACCTGGTTGTCTGTCTGAATTTGGATAATTTGGTGGGACAGCCAATCTCTGAAAGCCTTCAGAGCGTTCCAGACCGCTCGTAACTCCAGGAGATTGATCTGCAGATCGCGTTCCTGGAGGGACCAGCTTCCTTGGGTGTGAAGCCCATCGACATGAGCTTCCCACCCCAGGAGAGACGCATCCGTAGTCAGCACTTTTTGTGGCTGAGGAATTTGGAAAGGATGTCCCAGAGTCAAATTGGACCAAATCGTCCACCAATACAGGGATTTGAGAAAACTCGTGGACAGGTGGATCACGTCTTCTAGATCCCCAGCAGCCTGAAACCACTGGGAAGCTAGGGTCCATTGAGCAGATCTCATGTGAAGACGGGCCATGGGAGTCACATGAACTGTGGAGGCCATGTGGCCCAGCAATCTCAACATCTGCCGAGCTGTGATCTGCTTGGACGCTCGCACCCGCAAGACGAGGGACAACAAGTTGTTGGCTCTCGCCTCTGGGAGATAGGCACGAGCCGTCAGAGACTCCAGCAGAGCTCCTATGAATTTGAGTTTCTGCACTGGGAGAAGATGGGACTTTGGATAATTTATCACAAACCCCAGTAGCTCCAGGAGGCGAATAGTCATCTGCATGGACTGTAGAGCTCCTGCCTTGGATGTGTTCTTCACCAGCCGATCGTCGAGATATGGGAACACGTGTACCCCCAGCCTGCGAAGTGCCACCGCTACTACAGCCAAGCACTTCGTGAACACTCTGGGCGCAGAGGCGAGCCCAAAGGGTAGCACACAGTACTGGAAGTGACGTGTGCCCAGCTGAAATCGCAGATACTGTCTGTGAGCTGGCAGTATCGGGATGTGCGTGTAGGCGTCCTTCAAGTCCAGAGAGCATAGCCAATTGTTTTCCTGAATCATGGGGAGAAGGGTGCCCAGGGAAAGCATCCTGAACTTTTCCTTGACCAGATATTTGTTCAGGGCCCTTAGGTCTAGGATGGGACGCATCCCCCCTGTTTTCTTTTCCACAAGGAAGTACCTGGAATAGAATCCCAGCCCTTCTTGCCCGGATGGGACGGGCTCGACCGCATTGGCGCTGAGAAGGGCGGAGAGTTCCTCTGCAAGTACCTGCTTGTGTTGGAAGCTGTAAGACTGAGCTCCCGGTGGACAATTTGGAGGTTTTGAGGCCAAATTGAGGGTGTATCCTTGCCGGACTATTTGGAGAACCCACTGATCGGAGGTTATGAGAGGCCACCTTTGGTGAAAAACATTCAACCTCCCTCCGACCGGCAGGTCGCCCGGCACTGACACTTGGATGTCGGCTATGCTCTGCTGGAGCCTGTCAAAAGCTCGTCCCTTGCTTTTGCTGGGGAGCCAAGGGGCCTTGCTGAGGCGCACGCTGCTGACGAGAGCGAGCGCGCTGGGGCTTAGCCTGGGCCGCAGGCTGTCGAGAAGGAGGATTGTACCTATGCTTACCAGAAGAGTAGGGAACAGTCTTCCTTCCCCAAAAAAATCGTCTACCTGTAGAGGTAGAAGCTGAAGGCTGCCGGCGGGAGAACTTGTCGAAAGCGGTATCCCACTGGTGGAGCTGCTCTACCACCTGTTCGACTTTCTCTCCAAAAATATTATCTGCACGGCAAGGCAAGTCCGCAATCCGCTGCTGGATCCTATTCTCCAGGTCAGAGGCACGCAGCCATGAGAGTCTGCGCATCACCACACCTTGAGCAGCGGCCCTGGACGCAACATCAAAGGTGTCATACACCCCTCTGGCCAGGAATTTTCTGCACGCCTTCAGCTGCCTGACCACCTCCTGAAATGGCTTGGCTTGCTCAGGGGGGAGCTTGTCCACCAAACCCGCCAACTGCCGCACACTGTTCTGCATGTGTATGCTCGTGTAGAGCTGGTAAGACTGGATTTTGGCCACGAGCATAGAAGAATGGTAGGCCTTCCTCCCAAAGGAGTCTAAGGTTCTAGAGTCCTTGCCCGGGGTCGCCGAAGCATGCTCCCTAGAACTCTTAGCCTTCTTTAGGGCCAAATCCACAACTCCAGAGTCGTGAGGCAACTGAGTGCGCATCAGCTCTGAGTCCCCATGGTTCGGGTACTGGGACTCGATCTTCATGGGAATGTGGGGATTACTTAATGGCTTGGTCCAGTTCGCCAGCAATGTCTTTTTTAGGACATGATGCATGGGTACTGTGGACGCTTCCTTAGGTGGAGAAGGATAGTCCAGGAGCTCAAACATTTCAGCCCTGGGCTCGTCCTCCACAACCACTGGGAAGGGGATGGCCGTAGACATCTCCCGGACAAAGGCCGCGAAAGACAGACTCTCGGGAGGAGAAAGCTGCCTTTCAGGGGAGGGAGTGGGATCCGAAGGAAGGCCATCAGACTCCTCGTCAGATAAATATCTGATGTCCTCCTCCTCCTCCCACGAGGCCTCACCATCGGTATCAGACACAAGTTCACGGACCTGTGTCTGAAGCCGTGCCCGGCTCGACTCCGTGGAACCACGGCCACGTTTGTGGGCGTCGAGAGGTAGACTCCTTCGCCGGCAAAGCTCCCTCCGCCGACGTCGTCGGGGAGCCTTCCTGGGAGGCGACCGCAGTCGGTACCGCAAGCGGCACCGATGTCGGAGACCTCACCCCGGGCAAGGGGCCAACCGGCGCCTCACTCGACGGTACCGGTGGCAAGCACCCCCGGTACCGGAGGGGAAGGGCGCAACAGCTCTCCCAGGATCTCTGGGAGAACGGCCTGGAGACTCTCGTGCAGAGCGGCTGTGGAGAAAGACATGGAAGCCGATGCAGGTGTCGATGTCAGAGTCTGTTCCGGGCGTGGAGGCTGTTCCGGGCTGTCCAAAGTGGAGCGCATCGACACCTCCTGAACAGAGGGTGAGCGGTCCTCTCGGTGCCGATGCCTACTGGGTGCCGACTCCCTCGGCGACCCAGAGCTCTCGGTACCGATACGGGAAGGAGACCAGTGTCGATGCTTCTTTGACTTTTTCAAACGAAGCATGTCACCGGAGCTTCCCGGTACCGACGAGGACGACGTAGAATCCAGCCGTCGCTTCCTCGGGGCCGAGGCCGAAGAAGGTTGGTCTTGGGGGGGCTGTACCGCAGGAGCCCTCAGGGTAGGGGGAGACCCACCCGAAGGCTCACCGCCACCAGCAGGGGAATGGACAGCCCTCACCTGCACTCCAGTCGAAGCACCACCGTCCGACGACATCAGCAGAAGTGGAGGTCCCGGTACCACCGACGCAGCTTTCCGATGTCTCGGCCCCGATGCAGAGGGTCGATGCCTCAATGCAGTCGCGGCCGAGGACGGAGGTCTTGACGCTGTCGACGTCGACGCACTCGATACTCCCGGTGCCGATGCCAACGAAGAGCCCAAGAACAAAACGTTCCACTGGGCCAATCTCGCTACCTGAGTCCTTTTCTGTAAAAGGGCGCAAAGACTACAGGCCTGCGGGTGGTGCCCAGCCCCCAGACACTGAAGACACGACGCGTGCCTGTCAGTGAGCGAGATTACCCGGGCGCACTGGGTGCACTTCTTGAAGCCGCTGGGAGATTTCGATGACATGGGCGGAAAAAATCATGCCGGCGAAATCGAAACTCGTAATTGCGGTAAGGCACCAAAAAGAGGGGGAGAAAAAATTCGACCCGAGGCCTCAAAAGGGCCTACCCCGAAAACGAAAAGAAACTTAACGGGGCAAAAACTGGAAATACAGGAAGGGGAAAAAGACCGAAAAGGCCTTCTTCCGAAATCCTTTTTCCCTTTTTTTTTTACTAGCAAAAAGTCCAAAAAAGACGCGCGAGGTCAACTTAAGGAGCGTAACACGACCGTACCGAGCGCGGACAAAAGAAGACTGACGAACACGAGCCGGTTCGGGCGGGAAGACAGCCACGCATGCGCGGTGCGCATCGGCGCGCGAGAAATAGCAAAGGCCTTTGCTAGGAAAGTGTTCCGATTGGAGGGGCTGCCGTGGACGTCACCCATCAGTGAGAACAAGCAGCCTGCTTGTCCTCGGAGAATTATCGTTATCTCCGTCCCTTTGGCCTTTTTATTCATACTGTGGAGGTTGATTGCTCGTTCTTTCTTTTTTATTGGAATTGCTCGACTTCTATTGTATATTATATATCGTGACGTCATTTAATTATGCACAAATTTAACCCGTAATTAGTATATATATATATATTTTTTTTTAAATGAACTATTCACTCTTTTGCTACACGATTGAATATTTAAGGTTTTGGTACATAAGTTTTTTGTTTTTCTGTTTTTTTGATGTATGAGCCGTTATGAACGATGCACTTCGATCTTTGACCTCTAGTTTCACTATTTAGCTTCCGCCTTTTGTCATTACTTTTTTTCAGCGCGATCAGAGATATGTGACTGTTGGATTGACTGGGAGTAAGTATCTGTTATTTTCTGGCTTATATAACGCTTGATTTAGCACTACAAGCAAACAGTTACTGTTTTTTTAGTTTTTAAGTCCGTAAGGCATCTGTTTTAGAACTAGTAGGCTGTTGCTTCAACACAGCCAGTATATAAAGATGCCACTAGTCATCGCAATATATCATGCTGTATTTTCCACATACACACGTATTCTTTATATTTTTATGAGCAGGGCTTGCAATCTTTGATTTGCATATACTACTTAAACAAAAATTTTAACCCTTGTTTTATTAGGTCAACATTCTGGTTTTCGGCATCCCTGATCCAGCTGTTTTTTTCAAATCAAAGTGAACTTCTCTATATGTGAGTCGTCTATACATGTATCACTTATACATTTGTGTCACTTATATTGTTCATACATTTTTGCTCGTACATATGCTAAGTATTTTTAACCTATTTTTGGTTTCTTTATTTGTTTAGTTAACTCCAGCACATTCAACATATATTCATCACACTTCACAGTAAAAGTGTGTTGTGTAGGTGGGTGTCTTTTGCCTACTTGGGCTATGTCTATGGAAGTTTTAATACAATTTATTTGTTATGGTTTTAATATTATTTTAACATCATTTTACACATTATATTATGTTAATATTCTTCATAATATTCTATACATTGTACATGGTTTTTATGGTTTTAGTTTAAGACATAAATTATACACCACTAATTATATATGTTTGTCTAGTTATGTCACGTTAAGTATAATTTATGCTGGGATATTGGAGTTATATAATCACATATATATTCTATACAGATATTTGTGTATGTGTTTACATACCTATTTATATATGTTTTAATACCATTTGAAATCGGCTGTACATATGTAGTACAAACAATATATATGTTATTTTTTTAATTCATTATATTATTGTTTTATAGCCCCTGAAGCAACCCTGTTGGGCGAAACACGGCCTGTGTCGGGCTGTTTGTGTGTATACATATTGTGCAATTTGTTTTCCATTAATAAATCATTTTTTGCCTGTTAAACGATCTGCTCTGTTCGTTTTCCATCTTGGAGTTTGCAGACCGTCTGCCTTTGTGCTTTCTTGGACCCTAGAATCATTAAAGGCTACCATGACCCCTCGTGTTTTATTATTATCACAATTAGATGCAAAATATAAATGAGGGTACCTACGATGATGGCAAAGATGTTCATGCACTGCTTTAAAATGAGTCTTCTGAATCAGGGCAATATCCACCTTCAGAAGAACCAGCTCTCGAAAGAGAAGCTGCCGTTTCATAGGAGTATTCAATCCCCTAACATTAAGGAGCACTAAGGATATCCTTTTGACATTTCTTCTCTCTCCATGTCCATCATTCATCTACCCTCAGTGTGTCTCTCCACACCCCTCCCCCCCCCCCCCCCCCGCCATACAGCATCTCCTCTCTATGCCTCTCACCCCAGCTATGCATCATCTCCTGTCTCATCCCCCTCACCACACACACACACAGCTTGAGCTCCTTTTCCCTGTCCACCATCACCCCTCTCTCTCACCACCAGCATTGTCCTCTCTCTTCTTATTCCCCACCCCCCCAATCAATTACCCCCGTTACCCTTCTCTTCCCCCCCCCCCCCGGGTCACTCCCACCCTCACTAGCACCACTGCCTCCCCCCCACCAGGCTAAAAGAAAAATGAGGCACAGGGCCATATCCCCCATGCTTGGTTTCTGTTTCTTTGCAGGGACGTAGACAGCAGGTGAGTAAACATGGGAGAAAGGTAGAAGTTGGGCACCCCACCACCACATACCTCTTAGGGTACGTGTACCATGTGTTGGGAATCACTATTATGAAATACCATCACACTAAACAACTCACACAACTTGCATTAAGTACCAATGATTGGCAATCATTAGTACATTGTAGAAATATGCTGTCACTTGCTTGAAATACAGGTCAATGGCTCTGGAACACGCAAATTATTTGCAACACTAGTAAAAAAGGCCCATTTCCGAAACCAATGAACCGGGTGCTAGCATGTGGCTTTTTTTGTGTGTGTGTGTGTGTGTATGTGTCAGAGTTTTCGTGTGTGTGTGTGTGTGTGTGTGTGTGAGTGTGGGGTGTGTGTGCAGGTTGTTGATGTGTGTCTTTTTTTTTTGTTTTTTGGGTGGGGGGTTGGGGGATGTGCTGTGCTGGCAAAGTGGGATGGATTGGTGTGTGGCTTTGAGGGTGTGTTTCTGTTGTATAGTGTGTGTGTGGTTTTGTCTGTCAAGGAGGTTTGTGGAGGGGGGTCTTTCTGTTGGTGAAATGTAAATGTGGTTGTAGGGGGGGTCAGCCTTTGCTGAGTGTTGGATTGTTTTTTCTGTGTTGTTTTTTTTTTTTTGTGTTGTGCTGAGGCAGCAGTGTTGTTTTAGATGGGCGGAAGGTAGAGGAGCACGTTCTTGGTCTGTCGGTATTTTTTGCACGTTTCAGGGCTGCTGTAGGGGAGCGCTGGAAGTGAAATGTGCTGTGGGAAGCAGCGCCGTCTTTTTCCGTTGGGCTGGGGTTCTGGGCATCCTGGAGGTGGGAGACGGCTTGCCTGAGGACGCGGATGGTTGTTTTAAGTTGGCGGAAAGGAGAGGAGCACGGTCTTGGGCCTTCAGGGGGTGGATCCGGTATGTTCGGTCCACTTCAGGCCTGCTGCAGGGGAATGCTGGAACATTTATGCGCTGCGGGAAGCAGCGCCGTCTTTTTCCGGGTGCTTGGGGAATCCCCGAGGTGGGAGATGGCTTGCCTGAGGCTGGGGATGGTTGGGCACGTCCTTGGCCGCTTCAGCAAAAGGGGAAGAGGAAGGGGGTAGGGAGTTACCTGCAGCCGCGTGAGAAACCGGGTATTCTTTGTTTGTTTTGTATTATTAGTTTGCATTTCTGTTGTAGAAAGAGTGGATGCCTTTTCGAATGATGGAGGTGGTGTGTCGGTGTGCGGTTGTTTCGTTAGTTTTGCAGCCAGTCTCCAGCGATTCCTAGGCAGGGAAGGAGTAGGGAAATTTGCTGCTGGCTGGGTCGCGGGTAATCCTTCCAGCTGGGCCACAGCTTGTCCTGTTCGCCCACGTCCCAGATGGTGAGGGGCACACTGTTCTCCGGCTCCACGTCTAGCGAACCCAAATATAGTCTGTGCTATAGGCCCTCCGGCACTCTTCAGTACCGGCATTAGGCACTTAAAAATTTCTTCCCCCCCCCCCCCCCCCCCACAGTCTATTTTTGCACATACCCACAACAGGAATATTCTTCTCTCGTTCAAGCGGTGGTTCTGTGCTCTTCGTGCTGCACTGTTAATGAGCCATTCTGCTGGTGAATGCTCCTCCCTTATTGCCACGTAGTTTCTTCTGCTAGGTCAGTCTTACGTTGCCTGGGAACGGTTTTGTGATGGTCCTTTGTGTTTCAGAACATTGAGTGTGTTTTTTCTGATTGGTCCGTCATGCGAGGGCGGGGCTGAGAGACATGGTCAGTGTTGTGGCTTCACCACCATGAATCCATGAACCCTTCAGGGAGTGACTGAGTGACTTCAGAACGTTGTCTTCAGAACGTTGAGGGTGAGTTTTATTATAGTAGATAAGCACATACTGTATATACTATACATACTCAAGTATAAGCCAAGTTCATTTTCCACCAAAAAAAACTGGGGGGGGGGGGGGGGAGGGGGTTGGTTATATTCAAGTATACCAGTAATCTTTCCTCCCCCTGTAGTGTTCTGCGTTTCTCCCTTCGTGTACAGAATTTTGGCCCTCTCCCCCCCCCCCCCCCCCCCCACCTGTGAGTGCCACTTCTCTTCCTCTCCTAACAATTACTTCTTCAAAACTGCTGCAGGCATTTTTGCCCTATCCCCCAGTGATTACTAATTCTCTCCCTCTCTTACACCCCCCTCCCCAAACCACCCCCCCCAGCTTTTCTTACAGCTCCTTCCCACACATGACCAGTACTTTTCTCTTGCTTCTGTACCCTCCCCCCCCCCCCCCTTTCTGGCTTCTGCTGCCGTCACTGACAGGGGAAGTGGGGTCTTGAGCTTTGCAGCTCTGAAGCCACAGAATGAAGAATGAGTCAACAACTATACCAGCTGTTCCTGCTTATAATATCATCAGTTTCCAGTGAATCTTGGTTACTGAAATCTGACCTAGAGAATGTGTTGTCGTCCAAATAATTTTAAATGGGAGTGGGCTTGTAGGGGTTATAAAATTTTCAGCTTTAAGTTGGTTTTTACAGAATCCACTGATTTTACTGGAAGCCAATAAGTTGCAAGATCCGAGACAACATGGTTTTACCAAAGGGAAATCGTGCCAAACGAATCTCTGAGTTTTTTGATTGGGTGACAGGAGAATTGAATCAGGGACGAGCTATGGACGTAATCTACTTAGATTTCAGCAAAGCTTTTGACACGGTTCCCCACAGGAGGCTTTTAAATAAACTGGATGGGCTGAAGATAGGACCTAAAGTGGTGAACTGGATTAGGAACTGGTTGACGGACAGACGCCAGAGGGTGGTGGTGAATGGAGTTAGCTCGGAGGAGGGAAAGGTGAGTAGTGGAGTGCCTCAAGGATCGGTGCTGGGGCCGATTCTGTTCAATATATTTGTGAGTGACCTTGCCGAAGGGTTAGAAGGTAAAGTTTGCCTATTTGCGGATGATACTAAGATCTGTAACAGAGTGGACACCCCGGAGGGAGTGGAAAACATGAAAAAGGATTTGAAGAAGCTAGAACAATGGTCTAAGGTCTGGCAATTAAAATTAAATGCGAAGAAATGCAAAGTGATGCACTTAGGGAATAGAAATCCACGGGAGACGTATGTGTTAGGTGGCGAGAGTCTGATAGGTTCAGACGGGGAGAGGGACCTTGGGGTGATAGTATCTGAGGATTTGAAGGTGACGAAACAGTGTGACAAGGCGGTGGCTGTATCTAGAAGGTTGTTGGGCTGTATAGAGAGAGGTGTGACCAGCAGAAGAAAAGGGGTGTTGAGGCCTCTGTATAAGTCGTTGGTGAGGCCCCATCTAGAGTATTGTGTTCAGTTTTGGAGGCCGTATCTTGCTAAGGATGTAAAAAGAATCGAAGCGGTGCAAAGAAAAGCTACGAGAATGGTATGGGATTTGCATAACAAGACGTATGAGGAGAGACTTGCTGACCTGAACATGTATACCCTGGAGGAAAGGAGAAACAGGGGTGATATGATACAGACGTTCAAATATTTGAAAGGTATTAATCCGCAAACGAACCTTTTCCGGAGATACGAAGGCGGTAGAACGAGAGGACATGAAATGAGATTGAAGGGGGGCAGACTCAAGAAAAATGTCAGGAAGTATTTCTTCACGGAGAGAGTGGTGGATGCTTGGAATGCCCTCCCGTGGGAGGTGGTGGAGAGGAAAACGGTAACGGAATTCAAACACGCGTGGGATAAACATAAAGGAATCCTGTTCAGAAGGAAAGGATCCTTAGGAGCTTAACCGAGATTGGATAGCAGAGCCGGTAGTGGGAGGCGGGGCTGGAGGTTGGGAGGCGGGGATAGTGCGGGGCAGACTTATATGGTCTGTGCCAGAGCCAGTGGTGGGAGGCGGGACTGGAGGTTGGGAGGCAGGGATAGCGCTGGGCAGACTTATACGGTCTGTGCCAGAGCCGGTGGTGGGAGGCGGGGATAGTGCTGGGCAGACTTATACGGTCTGTGCCAGAGCCGGTGGTGGGAGGCGGGGATAGTGCTGGGCAGACTTATATGGTCTGTGCCCTGAAGAGCACAGGTACAAATCAAAGTAGGGTATACACAAAAGTAGCACACATGAGTTGTCTTGTTGGGCAGACTGGATGGACCGTGCAGGTCTTTTTCTGCCGTCATCTACTATGTTACTATGTTACTATGTTTAGGTGATTGAAAGTAAGTTTAATGCCATTTGTCTTTTATCTTGCCCCCCTGGGAAACTTATATATTACTTTTAGTTAAAACAAATCTTGCCAAAGCGTTCTGAGACACTTGAAACTTCCAAAACAACTTCTTAGTTTAACACCACATTTAATCTAGTAAATATTACAGAGGGCAGTTTGTGAGCAGAAATGTGGAGACATGGTCTGGGCACACACCTAGGCCATCATCGGCCTAGCTCCTGTGCCTAGTTACTGTATGTCATCTCACCTTACACTGAAATATTTGTTACAGAGAACCTTTTCCAAGAAAGAGTCAATTTCAAAAATACTAGGATATCTAAATGTGCAGGGCAGAAATCTCCAGGGAACAGGGAAAAGAAAAACAGAAGATTGATGGAAGCCAATGTGACAGAGCCACAGGATCTCTCTCTCTCCTCTGGTGTAGAGCACAGCTTAGCTGATGCAATGGGTGGACAATTATCATAAAAGCTGCATATTGTTTATTGAACAATGACTCATGGTCAAACTGACCCTCCAGAATGATGCTGAATGGACAATGTTGTGGTTCCTCAAGACATAATATCTGAGGCAAACAAGACTGTTATACTAAACTTTGGGGGTAACATTCGCCCAAGAACTGATACAAAAGCCTCTGGAAAAACAAGAGGTTATCTGGGAGGTTATCTGCAGATCTGCTGATACAGTAAACAGATGACAACCTCTCTCCCAGGTCCATGATGTCATGCTACAGCTCATTAAATCATGGCCTTGCCTACGTCTTCCCTAAGAGGGACTCTTCACAGCTTCCCAGCTGGCCTACACCTGTCTCAGGTCCTGAGAGAAAGCAGTGCTTTCCAGCTCCTCTACCAGCTCTCCACCCCGGCAGAGGAAGGATCACCTCTACTGGTCAGGTTGTAACTGTTATTAATTTGAAGGTGCTGGGGAATAATTCTTGGGCCTAGGATACTAAGTGTGCATTCTCTTTAAACCATTTGACATTACTTGTTTCCTTTACAGTGAGTCTAGGAAATCTAGCATTTGTGCATTAGTCTCACATTTACATTATTCAATCTGCTGCTAATTAAATAAGCAAGCTTTTTTTAATAATATCTGAGCCTTGTGTCTGTTACTTATCCTTATAATTTGGGGTATGGGCTTGGATCCATAGATAAAGGAATGCCTTATATTACTAAATAACAAAAGGCTACTTTATTCTAATTTATACTAAGAGTTCCCCACCCCACAATCCAAGCCAAACAGCAAAATCAGAACAGAGCTAGACTGTGACCGACCAAATAGACACTTCCATGAGTGTTTAGGGAAATCAGGAGACAGATGAATCAAAGAAGAAATAAAAGCTTATTAGACAAACACATTTATTTGGTCACACTGCAACAGCAATAACTTTCTCTAGAGTATGAAATGCAGTCCAGTGGCTCCACACGAGAGAGATGTTACAGGAATACTACCCCTGTAGTTCCCCTGTTTCAGCAGTATCAGGTGGATGCTATAGACCAGGCAGGCCCTCAATAAAGTCAGAGAAGACCAGGAGGCGTATTTTCAAAGCACTTAGCCTTGCAAAGTTCCATAGGTTACTATGGAACTTTGTAAGGCTAAGTGTTTTGAAAATGAGCCCCTATATGTACTGTACATACTGTTCATTATAGATTCCTGTATGAGTTGGCCAAAGACGTTTCCATCCAGAAAACAGGCAAAATCTGCTGTGATTTGCTTTTTATCAACTGACTTGTACATTTGAATGCTCATAGGTGCCAGACAGAGGCCCGGCCTTTGTTTCCAGCTATGTAATTTGTGTGTTAGACTAAAAATAACATGTAAGTTGCATTACATGCATTACTGCCTTAGTGCACAACTGCAAAGGGGGCATGCATATGGGCAGGTCCCTGACTTCAGCAAGAAACAAATACTGTAAGATGGGCAAGTGCTATCATTTGGATGCTAACATTTACACCTGCCTTTTACATGGTGTAAATGATACTGCCTTAATGCTGGTGTGCAAATGCCAACCTGCGTTCTATTCTATAACAGAATCTGGGTGCCCAGATGCCATTATAGAATACTAACTTAGCACACAGATTTCTGGCACCTACCTTTTAGCATCCTTTATAGAATTATCCTCAAGTTTACCTAGCACCTACTTTTAGGTGCATACACCCAGTGCAATTTTACTTAAGTATGTAAGTTAATTTCAGGCTGCAAAGCAAATGGAATGTTACAGATTATTTATTCATGCATCAATATTTTTATACTGCAGATCCAAAACAAGATCCCTCTGGTATGCTAGAAAACAATTGGGAATCTCATCATTCTGTTGCATAGGGCCCTGGTGCAACCGTACCAAGTACTGTGAGCAGTTCTGGTCACCCCATTTCAAAAAGGATATAGTGGAATTAGAAATGGATCAGAGAAAGGCAACAAAAATAGTAAAGGGGATATAAAACCACACTTATGAAGAAAGGCTGAACAGATTAGGTTCTCCAGCTTGGTGAAAACACAGAGAATGACAGAAGTTTATAAACTCACAAATGTGGTGAAGTGTTAAAATAGGGAACAATTTAATCTTTCAGTCACAAAAAACCAAAACAACTCAAAACTTCATGAAACCAACCAGCAGTAAACAGACAACAAATAGTAGAAAGTTTTTCACACAGCACACAATTAACTGAGGAATTGGTTGCCACAGGATGTGGTCAAGGAAATTAACTCGGCAGGGTAATAAAAGAGGTTTGGACAAGTTCCTTGGGAAAGAATTCAAAGAAAATGGTCAGGTAGACTTTGGAAAGCCACTGCTTATCTATGGAAATAAATTATGAAAACTGATCTACTTTGTAGAATCTACCAGGTACTTATGATACTGGCTATTTTCAAGAGACATTTATCTTAGCATGCTGTACTTATTTCTTATATAAGATGCTATTCTGTACTTTCAAGTCACATAAAAGTATCCCCTTAAGAGTCCATGGAAACTACGAGTGTTCAGCTAGACACTGTCGTCTCAGGTAGTAACCTGGAGCACTAAAGAGAGACTGCCACCCATACAGCTCTCAGACTGTTCACACTAGGTGGCAGCCCTAGGCATTTAATATTTCTAAACTATTATAAACAAATTACATGCCTGACATTTCTACAATATTTCTGCCCTGAAAAACCTCATTTCTTACCTGGATTATTAAGTACATTTTGGTTAAGCCCTCGTAAGGGTATACTGTCTTCTCTTTTTTTAAAATACTTCAGCTCCAGCCCCATAGGTTCACCACTAATGGAAAAATAAATGGCAAATCAGTTCTTTCATCTTAAAATGGGTTCTAACATCATTCAGCAGATTGACTCAAATTCAGCAAAATATGTCCTCTGGGCTCATTTTCTGGCACAAGTTTGGCAACAAATGTGCTCATATGACGACCCTGAAGATAAATGAGCAGTCATGTTTATCAGTACTTCTCAACTCTCTCCTAAAAGCACACCTAACTGGTTAGGTTTTAAGAATTACTAGAATGGATTATACATTAAATAGTTTAATGTATATTAGGGGCCCATTATATGCAAATTCTATTCCTGCATATTCATATTAGTACTCTTTTTTTAAATATTTTTTTATTGATTTTTAACCATCATACAAAACATTGACCATTAGCAATAAGGATAAATTAGGCCTTACCTGCTAATTTGCTTTCCTTTACTCCCTCCGGACCGGCCCAGAATGTGACTGATGGGTTGTGCACACCTTCCAGCAGGTGGAGACTGAGAAAAAACTGTGACTCTAGAGAGCCAATAAGAGCCCTTGCCAGACAGAGAAAGATCCAGTAATAGAGTACCAAAGCAGAAGAAAGAAAAACACTTACTCTGTGCATCCAAACACCTGAGCAGCCACTGGCACCTTGCCAACCAAGGGTGTGTGCCTGAAACAAACAGCCAGATATTTGGACAGTATTGTTTCTTTATCTTTATGTGCCTTCTTCTAACCAAGAAGTTACTTATATATTCCTACATTAGAGAAATAAACCAGCAACACAGCTCCAAACAACAAAACCACGAACATCCGAACAAAACACACCAGAATATCTGAAGGGAGGGATCTGGGCCTAATTTATCCTTCCTTAGCTTCCCTCCAGACCGGCCCAGAATGTGACTGATGGAAAGTAACAAAGCAGTACCATTATGGGAGGGACCCTAGCAGCCCCGCCGATAACACACTCTCTCCAAAAGCCACCCGTCGCCGACTGAGAACGTCTAAACGGTAGTGCTTAGAAAAGGAATGTAAGGACGACCAGGTCGCCGCCCTACAAATGTCCTCTGGAGGCACCAGACAACGCTCCGCCCAAGAAGCCGCCTGACCTCTCGTCAAATGAGCCTTAACATGCTCTGGAACAGATTTCCCGGAAAGCAAATAGGCTGAAGCAATCATTTCCTTGAGCCACCGAGAAATAGTAGGCTTAGAAGCCATAAGGCCCTTACGCGCACCTCCAATCAAGAGGAACAACCGATCCGACCGCCGAAAACTGTCGACTTAATATAATGCTTCAGGACCCGTTTGACATCCAGACACTTCAATCTCTGCTGCTCCTCCGAACCGGAGAACGAACCTAACACAGGCAAAACAACCGGCTGAGAGACATGAAACAGAGATACCACTTTGGGCAGAAAGGACGGAACCGGCCGCAAAACTACGCAATCGGGACAGAACTCCAAAAACGGAGACCTACACGACAATGCCTGCAGCTCCGAAACTCGCCGCACCGAAGCAACGGCCACCAAAAACACGGTCTTTAGAGTCAAATCCTTTAATGTACAGGGCGCTAAGGGCTCAAAAGGAGGCTTGGTAAGAACTGAAAGCACCACATTCAGATCCCATGGAGGAAACGAGCATTGAGAGGGAGGCTGAAGAAGATTCACCCCCCTGAGGAAGCGAACGACATCCGGATGACTAGCCAACGACTTCCCTTTGATACGACCACGAAAACACGTCAACGCCGCAATCTGCACCTTAAGGGATGACAAGGCCAACCCCTTGTCAAACCCTCGCTGCAAAAAATCCAAAATCTGCGGAACCGAAGTCTGAAAAGGAGACAAACTACACTCCACACACCAACTCTCAAAAATCCTCCAAGTGCGCACATAACTCAGAGAAGTGGAACGCCGCCGAGAACGCAGCATTGTAGCAACGACCGGAGCAGAGAGACCTCTTTTGATCAACCTAGCCCTCTCAAGAGCCATGCCGTAAGACAAAATCGACCCGGATCCGGATGAACGACCGGACCCTGCGACAAGAGATCTTGCATGACCGGAATCCTGAAGGGAAGATCGTCCAGAAGACGTTGAAGGTTGGCATACCACGGCCTGCGAGGCCAATCCGGCGCCACCAGAATCAGACGACCCTTGTGACTCTCTACCTTCTGAAGCAGCCGCCCGATCAAAGGTCATGGCGGAAAAGCATACATTAGACCATCCGGCCAAGATTGAAGAAGAGCGTCCACTGCGAGCGCTTTGGGATCTCTGCGACGGCTGTAGAACAGAGGAAGCTTCGCATTGGCCGCGGACGCCAACAGATCCATCTTGGGAACTCCACAGCGATCTACCAACAGACGAAACGCCACGTCGCTGAGCGCCCACTCCCCGGGATCGAGCATGTGACTGAGAAAGTCTGCCTGAACGTTTAGAACCCCTGCTACATGAGCCGCAGAGAGTGCCACCAGATTGACTTCTGCCCAATGTAGGAGCAGTGACGCCTCTCGCTCCAACGGGAGAATCCGCGTCCCTCCTTGCCGGTTGATGTATGACACCGCTGTGGCATTGTCTGACATGACTCTCACTGCCCGTCCGGCGAGCAGTGGAAGAAAACTCCGAAGCGCTAGACGAATAGCCCTGGTCTCCAACAAGTTTCTCTGTCTGGCAAGGGCTCTTATTGGCTCTCTAGAGTCACAGTTTTTTCTCAGTCTCCACCTGCTGGAAGGCGTGCACAACCCATCAGTCACATTCTGAGCCGGTCCGGAGGGAGGCTAAGGAAACAAGATATTTAAGATACAGTTCTCATCAGCTGTCAACATTTTGAATCAACATCTTTTAACCCCCCACCCTGTGTTAAACCCAATACAACTTATCCATCCCTCCCCTCCCCCAGATCGCACAGATGTAAAGTCTTAATTTAAATATCTTTTCTTACAGTGTCATATGATTGCCAAATTTTCTGATAAATGTGTAGCTGGCCCTTCCTCACCGCCGTGAGTCTTGCCATCAGGTGCAGGTAATCTACTCTATCGAGCACCTCTTTAATGGAGGGGGTTTCTACTTTTTTCCAGGCCTTCGCCAATGCCATTTTTGCTGCTACCCAAAATTGAATTGCTAACCTGTGCTCGTGCATCCACCATCTCGGGGGCCTTGAATGTAATAGGCAGACATCTACTTGACAAGGATATTCCACCTGTACCACTTTTTTCACTAAGTCAGTTATCTGAGTCCAGTACGCCTGTGCTTTTGGGCATTCCCACCAAATATGCAGGAAGGTTCCTCGCCCTCCACATTTTCTCCAGCAATCCGGAGGGGACTGCAGATAAATCTTATGGAGTCTTTCAGGCGTATAGTACCACCAGTATAGTATCTTATATCCACTTTCTACCGTGGCTTGGGCGATGGAGGGTTTAAGCAAATATCTGAAACTCGCCGCCCACCACTCCGGGGCAAGTCTATTCTGGAGGGCCTCCTCCCATCTTTCAATGTAGAAATCTTGTGGTGACGAGAGAAGTAGAGCCCTATATAGCCTTGAAATGCTACCTCGTCCCCCTCCTCCCCCCATAGCCTTCTCAAGCCAGGTCTCTGCGAGTTCTAACTCTTCTTTCGCCCTTCGGAGTATATAGTTCCTCAAACTGTGGTAGTACACTAAATCTCTGCCCTCCAACCCATAGTCTGCTTGTAATTCGCCAAAGTCTCTCATTTCCTCTTTTCCCCATACTTGGTCTAGTCTATATAAACCTTTGAATGCCCATTGTTGATAGGTCTTCTCTGACTCTCCCAATGGGAAACCGGGCGCCCCTCTAATTGACATTCGTAAAAAATATTTTCTTTCCGGGAACACCTTTTTGCGTATTTGTAGCCAGGTGTTCAGTAGATGGCTCATCCCTATTGGTGTCCTGTGTATTGCTACCAGTATTTCTCTCTCTGGTTTCCACAATATGTCCCCTATAAATCGAGTTCCCATCCATGCCCTCTCCCAATGTAGCCATTTCTTAGTGGTCCTTGGGTCCCAGTCTGCCAGTATTCTTAGTTGGGCTGCCTGGTAATAGAGGCAGAAGTTGGGAACTCCCATACCTCCCTTAGCCGGTATTTGGAACATTACTGCCCTTCGCACCCTAGGTGGCCTCTTATTCCATATGTAAGCAAACATTTTTCTATTTAGTTTTTGAAAGAAGGCCCGCGGGATTGGAATTGGTAAGGCCATGAACAGATACAGTAACTTGGGCAATATCATCATTTTTATTGCGTGTATTCTTCCTATCCATGATATATTTAGCCCCTCCCAGCTATCCAGTTCCATAAATAGTTCGTTTACTTTCTGTGGATAGTTTGCCTGATAAAGCTGATCCATTTTTGGAGTAATCATTACTCCTAGATATCTGATACTTTTGGGAGCCCACTTGAAAGGCAGTTCTTTCTGTAGCCGTTGCATCTCTTGCCTCGGGACAGTTAAATTAAGTATTTCTGATTTAGAGGCATTTATTTTAAAGCCCGACCTAGTCCCATAGTGCATTAATAATTGCATTACATTCTGCAGTGATTGCTGTGGCTGAGTCAGAGTCAACAAGATGTCATCAGCAAAGAGCATAATCTTATGCTCTCTGTGTCCTCTGACCATTCCCCTTATTCCTGTATGTTCTCTTATCTGTTTGGCTAGGGGCTCAATGGTCAAGGCAAATAAAAGGGGGGACAGAGCACAACCCTGTCTTGTTCCCCGGCCCAGTTCCAGCGACTCGGAGTGGGTCCCATTTATCTTCAATATCGCCCCTGGGTTAGCATAGATGAGCTGAAGCCACCCTAGAAACCTGCCTGCCATGCCAATCTGTCTCAGTACCGCAAAGAGAAATGCCCATTCCACGCGGTCAAACGCTTTTTCAGCGTCCACCGAGAGCAAAAGCCCTGGTGAGGAGTCTTCCTCTGAGTACTGAACCACATGTAGCAGGCTTCTAACATTATCAAAGGTCTGCCTGCCGGTTATAAAACCGGCTGGGTCTTCATGCACTAATCGAGGCATATATGTCTGGAGTCTATGTGCTAAAATTTTCATGAATATTTTATAGTCTGTGTTCAAGAGCGATATTGGTCTGTATGAGCTGCACTGTGCGGCGTCTTTACCCGGTTTCAGGATAAGCGTGACTTTTGCCATCCGCCATGAATATGGCAGCTCTGCCAGATTCTCAAAAGAGTTTATAGCTTTGAGCAATATTGGAGCTAACCATTTATTATATAACTTATAGGAACTGGAAATCCATCCAGGCCCAGCGCCTTATTGTTAGGTAAATTTGCTATTGTTTCTGTTATCTCCTCCAAAGTTATGGAGCTAGACAACCTCTCAAGGTCTGCCTCCGTGAGTTCGGGCAGAGCTGCCCCCTGTATATAATTTTCTATATCCTGCTGCGTTGCTGTCTGTTCTGATTGGTATAGCTGCACATAAAAATCCCTAAATTCTGCTTGTATATCCTCTGTTTGAGTGAAACTGACCCCTGTTCTGCTAGTGATACTGGCAATCCAGTTACGTTGCGCTCTTTTCTTTAGCTTATACGCTAGCAACCTACTTGCCCTATTTCCAAATTCATAGTGTTCTTGTTGTACTTGTTGGAATTGCACAGCTATATCTGCCATCTGTATTTCATTCAATTGTTGTCTGACGTGCTGAATTTCGCGACTTACCGAACTATTAGTTGGATCTCTTTTATGGTCACCCTCTAACTTTTCCAATGTTTTTCTAAGTGTTGCCTCTTGCTCTAATTTTTTTTTGTTAAGGTATGCTTGCAGAGCTATTAATTGTCCTCTCAAGACCGCTTTTAGCCCTTCCCAGAGACTAACAGGTTGGACCCCTTCTGTATCATTTAATGTAATATAGTGAATTATATATTTTTCTATCTGTGTTACGTTTTGGGGGTCTAGCAATATTGCTTCGTTTAGTCTCCAAGATCTACTACTTCTCCTCCCATCTCCTATTTTTAGAATCATAAGTACCATTGAGTGATCAGACCAATTACATGGAAGGATATCTACCCTTCCCAAATTTTTTCTTACCTCTCCATCGCCCAACCAATAATCTATCCGAGAATAGGTATTGTATTTGGGGGCATAGAATGTATAGTCTCTTTCTGTCTCATGTTGCAACCTCCATAAATCCAGTAGTCCCCATCTTGCCTTCCATGCCTTTAAAGCCACTCTGTCTCTTTTAGCATAATCCACCAACCCCTCCGAATTGTCTATGTGGGGGTCTGCTGTTAAATTTAGATCTCCCCCTACTATTAGCTGACCCCTGGCATGTTTTTGAATCTGCTTTTCCAGATCCTCTATAAACACTTTCTGTCCTTCATTAGGAGCATAGACATTCAACATGGTATAATAATTATCATGCAAAGAGACCACCAGCAGAATGTATCTGCCCGCAGTATCCCTCACTATATGATGTACCGTCCATGGGAAAGTCCCCGATAAGGCTATCAACACCCCCCTTTTCTTTTTGCCATCTACATTAGAGGCACAGTAGAGCAATGGGTAGCGTTTGTGCCTCATCAGGTACTCGCGATTCCGAGTCAAGTGAGTTTCCTGAATGAAAAGTACATCTGCTTGATATTAGTACTCTTGAGAAACTGAATGGCTAAGTGTGCCTCCAGTAGATGGATAAGCAGCAGTGACATATGCAAATACAATGAATAATTTACCACTAGTTAAAACACCCACCCAACTGCAACTTTAATGCAAGTCTAGGAACCTTAATCAAAGAGTACATCTTCCTGAGACTGTACTAACTAGAGCATCCCAAAAGGAAGCTTCATATCTATGTCGGTAGGTAAATTAATTTCATTAAAAAACAAACACACACAGTGGATTAACTCCATTGTTATATTTAAGAAAATTCAGAATGTACAAGTGGGATTTATATTGTAGGACTTGTTTCATTCAGATGCAGTATAGGACGACATGGTTCTAACCCTTTGTTATTCAATTTCATTTCCTGCCTTATCACTAAAACTTCTCAATGTAGATTGTAAGTAAAGTGTGCGTTATGAATTGCAATCTTAAAAATAACATTAAACAAACTCTCCCACCCCTCAACAATTATTTTTGCATGTGTTAGAACTTCAATACTAAAACTACACATTTCTATACTTCTCCCAGTATCAGTGGCATCACTAGACAAAAGTATGGAGGGGGGATGCCACAGGGGGCAACCCATGTATTGGGGGAGGCAAGTCAAAGTGACATTTCTACTTATCATACCCCTCCCCCCTATACCCTTTAAAATTAGCTATATTTAAGTCCCAAAAGCATTAGAAACTCCTTTAGTCAGTTTGTCACTCAGAGGACAAGTATTATTTGACAGCATCATTCAATTAATTCTTCCATATAGAAGCAAAGCCTAGCTGTTCTGCAATAAATCTTCTGCCAGCCCAAGCACTCGGCCTCTGACACAAGCTCCCTCAGGGCTTTCTGTAAAGTAGGACAGCATCCCTCTTAGGGATGCAGGTGCAAAATTCCACCTGTTTCCATTAACCAGTATTGTACCCTGGAACACTGCAGATTTTGAAGCTCCAAGGGAAAAGAAGAAAACAGCAGTGAACAAGGGATGCAGGAGGGGAGGGGAAGAGAACTCCTCAGATGCCTGAGTTTCATCCCTGCTCCAGGTCCAATTCAATTGCTTTATGCCCCCCTCCCTTTTTTTTTTTTTTAAGTGGAGCTTAAAATCTCAATTGAGGTACCCCTCTGCTCAACTGATTGTCAGTTCTCCAAGTGGGTTAGGATCTGCCTCAGTAACCAGCCCAGAAACTACACAGTACACCTATCACCATCTGCTGGAGACAGACAAATTCTGAGTAAGGCTGCACAGTGCCCTTAAGGGGCGAATCACAGAACCATTTTATTTCCCTGTGTCCATCCACTAGTCGACGGACACAACCCACAGGTCCTGGACTGATCTGGTGAAGGCACTAAGAAAACTGTTTTACTTCACCCATAATATGCTGGTAGGCAAGACACTGAAAAATACAACTCTAGCTGTGAAGTACTGATAAATCCAGAAATGCAAATCTGTGATAAGCAGCAGCCTTCTGTTCTTTATTTTCAACACATAATTTAAAAAACTTATTTCAATGTAATTTTTTGGAATACCAACATTCCTATTACTCTTTTTTACCTGTCTGGCTTTATCTGCTCATTAGATTATGATCAAGTCAACTGCTCTACCTACTTTTCTTTATTTGCAGCAGCAGAAAGTCCTGGAGGCTGAACATCTGCTGGAACTGCATTCGATTTTGGGAACTGGGCATTAAGCTGAACCTGCAAACAAAATGAAAACCACTCACAGTATAACTTGTTTATTATATACTTAGGCGTTAAAGTAAAATAAGTTGAGCTTCTCACTTGGTCTCAATATTAAAGCAGTAGTGTTTTTGGTTTGAAGACATAGCAGTCAGAACATAACAGGTAGAAGGGCCTAGTAAATCTTCAGTTCCTATTTCAGAAGCCTCAAACTAATGGGTTTTCCCCTAACTACTCAGAAAAGGAAAAGTCGAGATGTGGGAGATGGGCAATCTTTTCTAGGACAATATCCTGGAATCAAACCTAACCAATCAGTAATACTTGCGCACTTCGAAAATCCAGTATATGCAAGTCTTTCATGCTATTCATTATGGCTATCCAGAAAACTAGATTGGTTAAAAATGTCTCCAGGAAACTGAAGATGTAGCATTCACAGGCTACTGGATAAGACAATCTCAGCCACTGTGACAACTACTGGCCAAATTCAGGGTACAAGCATGTAAAGTTTCAGGCAGATGCAGTTTGTGTCCATGCTCAAAACCATCTGCGTAATGACTGGGGGCCAGGTGTGAGTTTACAAATGAAAACCAACTGCATTATTTCTTGCCTAGGATGCACTTCCTCCTGCACCTGACAGTGGCAAGTCTGAAACTAGTCTTCTATTAAAGATGTTGATCCAAGCAAATAGACTCTAACCAAACACAAAACACACACACAAAATGAACTGGAAACTAAATCTGAAAAATAATAACGCTAAGTGCCATTTCTTAAGGCAGAAAAATACTTTAACCAAAATAAAAGAAAACTAAGGAGGGCTTGAACAGCAAAGCTCCCATAACAATGGCAGTTTTCTGACTTGTGTCACACTGCTGGTACTTTTGGCAGAGCTAATCCCTGTCTGCAAAAGCCTGAAGCAGTTTTCTATTCAGTAGCCATCTTCTTTGAGATAATACAGTGACATCTTGGAAATTTCTTCAGCTTCAGATACTGTAAGGGTACCTGCCTTACAGTAATTTACAACACTGATTGACCACTAAATATACCTCAAGAAGCTGGGTTCAGGAAGTACTTTTTCCAGATTCTTCACTGTCCACTTTAAGTCTGCAGAACTGGTAGATTATGGGAATTACAAAGAAACTAGAAGATAGCTCAGAGTATTAAACAAAAAAACCAGAGTTAAACCAAATGCCTACCTTTGGTCCCGATTCCTGAGCATGTGCAGCTAAGGACTGTTGGTTGCTGGACACCATTTGAGGCAAGGAGCCTTTGAAAGTGATTGCAGAGGGAGCAAGACATTTAGTCCCCGAGGTAGGATAAAAGAATCTGTTTTCAGGCTGTACAGAAAACAAAATGAAAGATAACTTAGATAATGTAATTAAAAGATAAACAGTAAGATCTAATCTACAGATCTTGAGCTCTGCCAACCTTTTTTCAAAAACTAGCAATTTGCTCAAATTGCTACATGGTTTCAAAACATTCTGGGTTAAGTCTGTGATTAAACCTGAAATATAAGGAGTTAAGGAACTCTACTCCTAGAAAAGAAGAAAACCTACAAAGTTATTTTGAAATTTATCTTAAAATGTCAAACAGTTCACTGTTAAGTATCTTTGCTTTCTCCGAGGACAAGCAGGCTGCTTGTTCTCACATGTGGGGTATCCCTAGCATTCAGGCTCACTAAAAACAATGAACATTGGTCAATTGGGCCTCGCAACAGTGAGGACATAACATAGATTGGCCTGAAACCATAAACTAGCTGAGAGTGCAGCCTGGAACAGAACAAAAATGGGTCTAGGGGGGTGGAGTTGGATTCTAAACCTCGAACAGATTCTGCAGCACTGACTGCCCAAGCCGACTGTCGCGTCGGGTATCCTGCTGAAGACAGTAGTGAGATGTGAATGTGTGGACTGATGACCACATTACAGCCTTGCAAATCTCTTCAATGGAAGCTGACTTTAAGTGAGCCACTGACGCAGCCATGGTTGTGAGCCGTGACATGGCCCTACAGAGTCAGCCTAGCTTGGGCATAAGTGAAGGAAATGCAATCTGATAGCCAAATGGAGACTGTGCGTTTTCTGATGGCGACTCCCCTCCTGTTGGGATCAAAAGTAACAAACAACTGGGCGGACTGTCTGAAGGGCTTGCAATCCAAGGTATGCAAACTGCTTTCGCCAGGGCGGGTATGAGGATGTGGAAAGAATTTTGGCAAGAGAATTGACTGGTTGCGATGGAACTCCAACACCACCTTCAGCAGGAACTTAGGGTGCCTGTGGAGGACTACTCTGTTGTGATGAAACTTGATATAAGGTGCATGCACTACTAAGGCCTGAAGCTCACTGACCCTACTAGCTGAAGTAACAGCCACCAAGAAAACGACGTTCTAGGTCAAGTACTTCAGATGGCAGGAATTCAGTGGCTCAAAAGCTTTCATCAGCTGGGTGAGGACGACGTTGAGATCTCATGACACTGGTGGAGGTTTGACCGGGGACTTTGACAAAAGCAAACCTCTCATGAAGCAAACAACTAAAGGCTGTCCAGAGATAAGCTGACCCTCTACACGACGATGATAAGCACTAATTGCACTAAGATGAACCCTTACGGAGTTGGTCTTGAGACCAGATTCTGATAAGTGTACAAGGTATTCAAGCAGGGTCTGTGTAGGACAAGAAAGAGGATCAAGGGCCTTGCTGTCACGCCAGACGGCAAACCTCCTCCATTTGAAAGAGTAACACCTCTTCATGGAATCTTTTCTGGAAGCAAGCAAGACTTGGGATACACCCTCTGAAAGACCCAAGGAGGCAAATTCTAAACTCTCAACATCCAGGCAGTGAGAGCCAGAGACTGGAGGTTGGGATGTAGAAGCGACCCCTCGTTCTGGGTGATGAGGGTTGGAAAACACTCCAATCTCCACGGTTCCTCGGAGGACAACTCCAGAAGAAGAGGGAACCAAATCTGACGCGGCCAGAAGGGAGCAATCAGAATCATGGTTCCGCAGTCTTGTTTGAGTTTCAGCAAAGTCTTCCCTACTAGAGGTATGGGAGGATACACATACAGGAGGCCTGTTCCCCTATGAAGGAGAAAGGCATCTGATGCTAGTCTGTCGTGGGCCTGAAGCCTGGAACAGAAATGAGGGGCCTTGTGATTGGACTGAGTGGCAAAAAGATCCACCGAGGGGGTGCCCCACGCTCGGAAGATCTTGTGGGCTATGCCCATGTTCAGCGATCACTCGTGAGGTTACATTATCCTGCTCAACCTGTCGGCCAGACTACTGTTTACACCTGCCACATATGTGGCTTGGAGAAACATGCCATGACGGCGTGCCCAAAGCCACATCTGGATGGCTTCCTAATACAGAGGGCGAGATCCGGTGCCCCCGCTTGTTGGTGTAATACATGGCAACCTGATTGTCTGTCTGAATCAAAATGATTTGGTTGGACAGCCGATCTTTTAAAGCCTTTAGAGCGTTCCAGATCACTCGCAATTCCAGGAGATTGATCTGAAGACCTTTTTCCTGAAAGGACCAAGCTCTTTGAGTGTGAAGCCCATCTACATGAGCTCCCCACCCCAGGAGGGATGCATCTGTCGTCAGCACTTTTTGAGGCTGAGGAATTTGGAATGGACGTCCCAAGGTGAAATTGGATCGAATCGTCCAACACTGAAGGGAATTCCGAAAGTCAGTGGACAGTTGGATCATATCCTCTAGATAACCCGCAGCTTGATACCACTGGGAAGCTAGGGTCCACTGAGCTGATCTCATATGTAGACGTGCCATGGGAGTTACATGAATTGTGGAGGCCATGTGCCCCAGAAGTCTCAACATCTGCCGAGCCGTTCAAACTATGGACACCAGGGACAGGCAGTTGTCTGCCCTTGTCTCGGGAAGATACGCTCGAGCTGTCTGTGTGTTCAACAGAGCTCCAATAAATTCCAACTTTTGAACTGAGTTGAGATGGGACTTGGAGTAATTGATCACAAACCCTAGTAGCTCTAGCACCTGAATAGTCATTCGCATGGACTATAGAGAGCCTGCCTCCGAGGTGCTCTTCACCAGCCAATCGTCGAGATAAGGGAACACACGCACTCCCAGTCTGCGTAGCAATGCTGCGACTACCGCTAGGCACTTTGTAAACACTCTGGGCGTAGACGCCAGACCACAGGGCAGTACATGGTACTGAAAGCGCTGTGTTCCCATCCGAAATCGAACATACTTCCTGTGAGCTGGAAGTATTGAGATGTGTATATAACCATCCTTAAAGTCCAGAGAACGTAGCCAATCACTCTCTTGAATCATGGGAAGAAGGGTGCCCAGGGAAACCATCCTGAACTTTTCGCGGACTAGGAATTTGTTCAGGGCCTTTAGGTCTAGGATGGGACGCATCCCCCCCTGTCTTTTTCTGTACAAGGAAATACCTGGAATAGAATCCCAACCCTTTTTCCCCTGGTGGAATGGGTTCGACCGCTTGGGCCTTTAGAAGGGCAGAGAGTTCCTCTGCAAGTACCTGCTTGTGCTGGAAGCTGTAAGAATGAGCTCCCGGAGGGCAATTTGGAGGTTTGGATTCCAGATTGAGGGTGTATCCTAACCGGACTGTTTGAAGAACCCACCGGTCGGAGGTTATGAGAGGCCACCTTTGGTGAAAAATATCAACCCCCCCCCCCCCCCCAACCGGCAAATTATCCGATACGGACACTTTTATTGAGGCTATGCTTAACTGGGAAGCAGTACGGGCCTTAGTCGCACGCTGTTGACGAGAACGAGCGCACTGGGGCTGAGCCTGAGCAGGCTGCCGAGAAGCAGGAGTGTACCTACGCCTAGGATAAGAATAAAGAACACTCCTCTTCCCTCCAAAATACCTCCTAGATGAGGAGATAGTAGCAGAAGACGCCTGGTCGGAGAGAGAATCCATAGCATCATTATGCTTCTTGATCTGATCCTCTACGTTTTCACCAAAAATGTTGTTCCCCCTCCCCCCCGGCAAGGAACATCCACCATTCGCTGCTGGACCGAATGATCCAGGTCAGAGACATGCAGCCATGAGAGTCTACGCATCACTATACCTTGAGCAGCGATCCTGGATGCTACATCAAAAATGTCGAACGTACCCCTGATCAGGAATTTTTGACACGCCTTCTGCTGCCTGACCACCTGGCAAAAAGGCTCGGCTTGCTCCAAAGGGAGTGCATCAACCAAGCTAGAGAGTTGCATTATCAAGTCCCGTAAGTGAACGCTCGTGAAGAGCTGGTACAATTGAATCCCTCAAGAGTCTCTTATGAGGGCCTTTGTCAGAAGCTTTCTGAAAATCTAGGTGCAATATATCAACTTTATCATACCTTCAGACTACTTGGTTTTCAGTCAGCATTCAATGCCTGAGCCACTTGATCCTGGCAATGGCCCCCAATGGACCAGGATGGCATCTGTGGTGAAAACTCTGAAGGGACTGTCACCACGGAACCCAGAACCTACACGACAGCTCTCAACTAAGACTAGACCCTCTGCAAATTCCATCCTGTCAAGAACACCTGCCCCCCCCCCCCAACCTAACTTCTAAGCAGCTTGTAGATCAAAGGAAAAAACACAACTTGAAGTGCCTATATACAATAGCACTAAATAATGAGGTAGATATAATAGTCATCTCAGAAACTTAGTGTAAAGAGAACAATCAATGGGACACTGTTAACAGGGCACAAATTGTATCACAATGATAGAGAGGATCAAATTGGAGGGGGGTTGCGCTATATGTTAGAGGGAACTGAGTCAAATAAAATAAACATTCCACATGACACAGATAGCAGCATGGAATCATAATGGGTAGAAATTCCATCTGTGAAAGGCAGGCTACTCCTCCACTCCACATGAGCTATATCATCCCAAGTTGTTTCTGTGATTTCCGTGCTGCTGGGTAAAAGCTGCTATCACTATATGGTGCCTCAACCACTGGTTACTGCTGGTTTCAACCAACCACTCCCAATGTGCACTGCCAGTGCTCTTAACTATGCACTCCTCCTGGCACTCTGCCCACTGTAGCTGCCGCTGCCATCAACTGTGCTGTGCATTGATCCCGATATGTACCTCACTGCCACTGTGGCTTACAAACAAGTGCAGTCCTACACTCTTCGACCCTGGCCAGGCACAATCCAACCTATCCCGTCAAATGCACCAGGACCCCACATACTCTGGCTTACAAGCAAAGATGTCCCCAAAACCTTATTTCTCCTTTGTTCTTGTTTTAAACTAGAACAAAATTTATAAAACAAACATCAGCCAAAACTAAGCAGGGAACAGAGTCTAGCTAGCAAGAGACACCATGGAGGACAGAAGGGACCTGGACTCTTCCAGGTACCTCTCCAAGTGCCAGGAGTATACTCCAAGGACCCTCTTCTGTCTGCCAAAGCTGAAATGGGCGATAAGTTCTCCTGTTGAGACCACGAGCCAATACCAGGAATCCAGCACTGCATAGTATGCTCAGCTACTATCTACTGGAGACAAAATAAAATCCGAGAGTGAGATTGCACAGAACCCTATATACAGCAGGTTGCACTAGCCTTTGTTCTGTCTCTGCTGACAGGAGGCAGAACCTATTTATCTAGAATGGTCTAGTGGGCAATAAGGAATGGCAAATTTCTGGGACTAGGGACATACATGTCCAACTGAGAAAAAGCCTTACAAGAAAAATGACCTCAAAGAAACCAGCAAGAGGTAGGATGCCACTTAATTTCTTTAGATATCTGAATATATAAGTGAGACATCCAAGCATTACTTTGACAGTCTGACAGGGTGAGAGGTATGAATGAGGACATCAAAGCATTTCATTGATGTCCCCATGCATACCTCCTACCCACCCCCACCCTCCCACCCTGTCAGACTGTCAAAGTAATGCTTGGATGTCTCACTTACTACTACTACTACTACTTAGCATTTCTATAGCACTGCCAGGGTTACGCAGCGCTGTACAAGTTTAAACATGGGGAAGGACGGTCCTAGCTCAAGAGAGCTTACAATCTAAAGGTAACAAACTATGTAGTCAGTGTAGGTATCATGAATGGGGAAGGTGGTTAGGCGCCAAAAGCAAGGGAGAAGAGATGGGCATTGAGTAAGGACTTGAAAATGGGCAGGGAGGGCGCATGGCGTATGGGCTCGGGAAGTCTGTTCCAGGCATAAGGTGATGCAAGGCAGAAGGGGCGGAGTCTGGAGTTAGCGGTGGTGGAGAAGGGTACAGATAGGAGTGATTTGTTCTGAGAGCGGAGGTTACGGGTGGGAACATGTCTCACTTATATATACACTATCTGCTACCACATTTGCTTATTTCCGATCTGACGAAGAAGGGCAACCTTCGAAAGCTAATCAAGAAATGTATTAAGTTATGTCCAATAAAAAAAGGTATCATCTTATTTTCTTTTCCATGTTTTATTTTGTTTGATTTCTATTGATAACCTTAAGAGTGGACTAACACGGCTACCACACCTCTCTACTTTAGATATCTGGAGATTCTCTAATATATATATATTTTTTTTTTTTTTTTGTTTTGTTACATTTGTACCCCATGCTTTCCCACTCATGGCAGGCTCAATGCGGCTTACATGGGGCAATTGAGGGTTAAGTGACTTGCCCAGAGTCACAAGGCGCTGCCTGTGTCTGAAGTGGGAATCGAACTCAGTTCCTCAGTTCCCCAGGACCAAAGTCCACCACCCTAACCACTAGGCCATTACTTGTAAAGCAAAGACTGCTCAATTTATTATCTTTACCCCTGGGATAGAAATTAACCTGGATCTCTTACCACAGTAGGAAGTGGGCCCAGTCTGAAAGGGACACCGTTGGTATGAAGCAATGAATTGCCAAACATTCCCTGTACTTCTGGTTTCTTAGTTGATTGAGTCTCATTCAGTTGCTTGTTTAACCATGTGATTACTAGGGGGGAGGGAAGAGAACAGAAAAAGGCAAGATCTATATTCTGTCACCTTTTAAACAGTCACAGCTTGATTTGTTTCTCTAAAATGCAGAAATTTGGGAGGGTAGACACTATTTTGGTGTTAAAGTAAATTATATTTGTCAAAGACAAAAGCAAAGAAATAAGGACTACCAATATCTGAGCTTTGAAGGCAAGAGTTAAGATGAAGGACCCCCCCCCCCCCCACACACACACACACACAAAAAAAAATCCTCTGTACTTTCAATCAAAAAATAAAAATCATATGATTTCATAGCACTAGCCATAACTCAAATAGAGAACGTATACAGTTAGGGCAAACTGATGCCTCCTGCTAATATGAACATGAACCATCAGTGCTGTTAACCAAAAAAACATAACTATGTATTGCCAACATTCCCCTGAAGCTGAAGTTAAAATTCCAGAAGGAATCAGCAGCACCACACTTGGGCTTAGGTACCAACAAAATTTTTTCTACAGGCTACAGTAAACAAACCTCCTCCCACATACAGTGGGGGAAATAAGTATTTGATCCCTTGCTGATTTTGTAAGTTTGCCCACTGACAAAGACATGAGCAGCCCATAATTGAAGGGTAGGTTATTGGTAACAGTGAGAGATAGCACATCACAAATTAAATCCGGAAAATCACATTGTGGAAAGTATATGAATTTATTTGCATTCTGCAGAGGGAAATAAGTATTTGATCCCCCACCAACCAGTAAGAGATCTGGCCCCTACAGACCAGGTAGATGCTCCAAATCAACTCGTTACCTGCATGACAGACAGCTGTCGGCAATGGTCACCTGTATGAAAGACACCTGTCCACAGACTCAGTGAATCAGTCAGACTCTAACCTCTACAAAATGGCCAAGAGCAAGGAGCTGTCTAAGGATGTCAGGGACAAGATCATACACCTGCACAAGGCTGGAATGGGCTACAAAACCATCAGTAAGACGCTGGGCGAGAAGGAGACAACTGTTGGTGCCATAGTAAGAAAATGGAAGAAGTACAAAATGACTGTCAATCGACAAAGATCTGGGGCTCCACGCAAAATCTCACCTCGTGGGGTATCCTTGATCATGAGGAAGGTTAGAAATCAGCCTACAACTACAAGGGGGGAACTTGTCAATGATCTCAAGGCAGCTGGGACCACTGTCACCACGAAAACCATTGGTAACACATTACGACATAACGGATTGCAATCCTGCAGTGCCCGCAAGGTCCCCCTGCTCCGGAAGGCACATGTGACGGCCCGTCTGAAGTTTGCCAGTGAACACCTGGATGATGCCGAGAGTGATTGGGAGAAGGTGCTGTGGTCAGATGAGACAAAAATTGAGCTCTTTGGCATGAACTCAACTCGCCGTGTTTGGAGGAAGAGAAATGCTGCCTATGACCCAAAGAACACCGTCCCCACTGTCAAGCATGGAGGTGGAAATGTTATGTTTTGGGGGTGTTTCTCTGCTAAGGGCACAGGACTACTTCACCGCATCAATGGGAGAATGGATGGGGCCATGTACCGTACAATTCTGAGTGACAACCTCCTTCCCTCCGCCAGGGCCTTAAAAATGGGTCGTGGCTGGGTCTTCCAGCACGACAATGACCCAAAACATACAGCCAAGGCAACAAAGGAGTGGCTCAGGAAGAAGCACATTAGGGTCATGGAGTGGCCTAGCCAGTCACCAGACCTTAATCCCATTGAAAACTTATGGAGGGAGCTGAAGCTGCGAGTTGCCAAGCGACAGCCCAGAACTCTTAATGATTTAGAGATGATCTGCAAAGAGGAGTGGACCAAAATTCCTCCTGACATGTGTGCAAACCTCATCATCAACTACAGAAGACGTCTGACCGCTGTGCTTGCCAACAAGGGTTTTGCCACCAAGTATTAGGTCTTGTTTGCCAGAGGGATTAAATACTTATTTCCCTCTGCAGAATGCAAATAAATTCATATACTTTCCACAATGTGATTTTCCGGATTTAATTTGTGATGTGCTATCTCTCACTGTTACCAATAACCTACCCTTCAATTATGGGCTGCTCATGTCTTTGTCAGTGGGCAAACTTACAAAATCAGCAAGGGATCAAATACTTATTTCCCCCACTGTATAATCCATATTATAATATAGCCACAAATGACATGGTAAAACACACACACAGGTCAAATGAAAAGCCAACAGCAGGGACAGCACCTGGCTATGACTGTGTGGTCATATGCTATAGTAATAAGTATGCTGGTTTGATAAACAAATGCTATGGTCCTAACCAGTGGCGTAGCTACGTGGGACCATGGGGCCCTGGACCCCCTTGCCGACGACCCTCTCAACCCCCCCCCCCCCGCGGGCTACCCCAACCTTCGCCAGCCGAGGTCGGCGCAAGGCTTCGTTCTGTTTCTGAGTCTGACGTCCTGTACGTTGTACGAGCACGATGGCCGACTCAGAAACAGAACGAAGTCTTGCGCCAGAAGAAGAGGACCTCGACTAGCGGGGATTGGGGTCCGCCGCCAGCAAAGGTAGGCGACGACAGCGGCGGCGGGGGAGGGTTGGCGGCGGGGGGGGGGCCGAGTCGTTGGCGGGAGGGGGGGTCAAAGTTGGTGGTGATGGCGGCGGCAATGGCGGGGGGTGGTTTAAATGTGCCCCCTCACCTCGGACTCTGGACCCCCCTCCCACCGAAGTCTGGCTACGCCCCTGGTCCTAACCACAGCTGCTAATTTCAGCTCAAAAAGTACTGAACATGTACCATACAGACTTTACAGTACAGGGCATAAGTACATAAGTTCATAACTGTCTTCTAAATATCCAAGGGGAACGTTAAAGCACAACTCTACCATTTTCATTTGTTTTTAGCAGTTGCTTGCTTTCTTCGAGTTTTTGAATTGTTGCATCCAACTGTTCTTGCAATTTACACACCTGAAACGAAGAGAAAAAAAATGTAATGATACTCAAAATTGCATATAAATTAAAATGATATAAGGAGGCCTAAAATAACCCCAAACCATGTTGCAGTCTCTTTCTCTCACCACCCCAAGAAGGTCCATGCTGATCAAGCAAATATGGCCTACAGTCCTTCATATCCCTGGCCTCTTCCCATGACTAAACACAGCATACATCCAGAGAGATTCATGCTCACATCTCAGGCCTTTTAGCATAAGATCCATTCCAGGTGCTCACTCCCTCATTTTCCAAAAACATACATACTATTTGTCAAGAAGTCACCAATGAACTGCATTAGAAGTATCTTCTGTTAAATGTAAAGTTTCACACTTAGCAAAATATATTAGAGATTCTTTCAGTTTCAATTTTCCCATGAGCCTGAAACTTATTTTGATAACATTTCACAGGACTCCTAAATATTCCAGGGGAAATACACGATTATGTGCACGTTCTGAAATATTTCTTAAGTCTCATTTTCCCATATTTATCCCCATATTGTTCTTTTAAACACTAACTTCCTCCACTTTCAATTGATGCAGGCGTTTCACATCTTGCAGTTCTTGCTGCTCTTTATTCAGCCTTTCTTCTTTTTCAGACAACAGCTTCTCTTGCTGAACAGTCACTGTATTTTTCAACTTCAATTTCCCCATTAGTGTTTTCAGATCACCTTGTAGCTTCTTAATTATCTCATTTGCCTACCAAAACATTATTAAATCATATAATAAAGATAATCTGACAAAAAACCTATAGTGTCACTATTCAGTCGAGAGCCAAACAGAAAGGTATAAGGATATATAAGTCACATTGCTGAAAATACACAAAGTTATACGATAACTAATTGTACATATTATTTCTGTTATTTGTGCAGTGGGTGCTAAACAGTCAGAATTTGAGATCCAATAAAACTTTAAATTGAAAAATGAAAGAGTAAAGAATACCTCAAGCCTTTATTATTTTTAAACATTATATGTCCTCCCCTTCAGCTTACACATTTGACTCACACAGTTCACCACTTATCGAACCTTAATAAAAGGACCCCTAACGGGTTTAGTGTACGCTAATACTAAGAAGCTCAAAGGAATAAAATGGGCTTTTCAGTATTTAGCGTGTGCTAAATCCATTAGCACAACTTAGTAAAAGGAGCTCTAAGTTTGCAACTTACCTTTAGCAGCTCTGCTGATAAAGATTTAATAGTTGCTTCAAGTTTTCCTATTTGATCTTGCTTCTTCTCAGCACTTTCTTCCAGTGTCACCTGTTTTGACAACATTGAATTAATATGTTTTTTTTTAGAAATGATGATGTTTAAATTAGGCTTAATTTTTTTTAAAAATCCACTATGAGAAGTTACAAGACCTTTTGTTCCTGAGTTGCAGTCAACACTTCTTTCGTCCTAAAAACTAACTGTTCTTTGTCTTTGACCTCTTGTTCTACAACAGCCACACGGGTCTGTAACTGATTGATCAGCTTCTCTTTCTCATGGCATTCAGCATCTAGGGTGGAATTCTCTCGACGCAATGAAAGCACTTCCTGCTTTGCTCTCTGGCACTCCTGCAAAGTTTAGCAGAAAGAAAACTTAATCAGTATCTAATATAAATCAAACGTCTTTCCACCTAAAATACTAAAAGTCAAACGGTTGCATTCCCACATGACAAAAACCCAAACCTACGGGGAAACTTATTTTCAAAGCCCCCACCCACGAGAAAATGGAAAGCTGAAGGCACACGAGGAAGTTTATAAACCATTTCTGCATTGAAAAAAAAAAGTCCTTTATGCTGGAAATAGGTGCTTAAAAAATGCACATCTAACATGCACCTATAATTAGGTGCATAGAGCTGGAACATGTGTAACTTAGACACTATTCCTGGGGACAGAGATGGGTAGGAGTTTGCATTTATGTGCACTCTGAAAAAAATCTTAAGATTGTTTATATATCACTTACAAGTTTGCATGTAAATTAACCCAGAAATTTCTGCATGCCAAACAGCAAGTGTGAATATGTACATACAAATTCTTTGCGGTAAATTTTCAAAAAAGTATGTGCATACTTCATGTCGATATTCATCAGAACCTGTGCAGGGAAAAGAGTATGCAGGGAAGAGTATGCATGTACTATTTCTGCATGTATTCACTTAGAGTGTACACTGGAGTCATCGTCGTTGCGCAACACAAACACTGGCTGAACGAATAGAAATTCTTAAAAAATTAGAAAACAAAGTCAAGAATCTATTGCTAAAGAATATGGTGTCAATCCAGGTCAAATTTCACGTATCTTGAAGCAGAAAGACCAGCTTCTGGAAGACTGGCAAAACAATACAAATCCACGCAGGAAACGTAAACGGGCGGCAAAAGCTGAGGGTGTAGAAGATGCTCTTCTTCGGTGGTTTTCTCAAGTCAGGAGCAGACAGTTTCCTGTCAGTGGTCCACTGCTTATGGAGAAAGCTAATCAGCTAGCTGAAAGTCTTAGCCTAACTGAATTCAAAGCCACTGTTGGATGGTTGGAAAGATGGAAGGAGAGGAACAACATAAAATTCAAGGAACAGCATGGTGAAAAACAAGACGCTGATGACTTTGGTGCTGAAAATTGGATTGTTCCAGTTCTTCCTACCATCTTGAACAAGTTTGCACCTCGTGACATTTTCAATGCTGACGAAAACGGTCTCTACTGGCAAGCGATTCCTGATGGAACACTTGTATTCAAACAAGTTGAAACTACAGGAAGTAAAATGTCGAAGGACCAACTGATGATCCTCCTTTGCTGCAACATGGATGGGAGTGAGAAGTTGGAACCACTCGTCACTGGAAAGAACAAAGAGCTCTGTTGCTTCAAGAATGTTAAGCGACTTCCCGTGTCATACGAGGCTAATGAAAATTCATGGATGACTGGGGAAATTTGGAAGCAGTGGCTAAAGAAGTTAGACACCAGAATGCGGGCACAAAAGCGTCAGATTTTGTTGCTTTGTGATAATTGTGCTGCACACAGTGATGATGTCAGGCTGTCTAACGTCAAGGTGGTCTTCCTGCCACCAAACATTACCTCTCTGATCCAACCTATGGATCAGGGCATAATAGCCAATTTCAAACAACATTATCGGGCTCTTGTGCTACGTCGTCTGATGAGCGTTATGGATGACCAGACTAGCAAGGATAAACGTGCTGTTGAACTGGCTCCTAATCTATCACTGTTGGATTCCCTATATATGCAGAAAGAAGCCTGGAATTATGTTACACAGGCAACCATTGTGAACTGCTACAAGCAAGCAAGCTTTGTTAGGGATGTGGAGAGGGAAGAAACAGATGCAGCTGTTGCAAACGCATCAGATGAACAGGCTATTGACATCCCAGCCGGTGTTACTGAAGAGGAGTTTCATCACTATGTAGCTGTTGATTACGATCTACAAACAGGTGACGACAGCACTGATGTCCAGATATGCGCCTACACGCAGGAAACGGCTGATGATGAAACAGATGATGAAATGAACAGCGAGGCACATGCTGACGAAATTCAACAACCTCCTGTCACTTTCGCAAGAGAACTGGAGAGTCTCAACACCGTGCGGGACTATCTGGAGGCCACTGGATGTCAGTGCTATGACAGTTTTTACCGTCTGGCAGACGTAGTCTATGGAACTCACAGACACAAGAGCGTATAGAGGACTATGACTGATTACTTCAAGTAAGCCTAACGGCAGTTAAAGGAGACTATATACTGTACGTATAATAAACAGTACTTTACATATGTTTATCAGATGTCAAGCTTCTTTGGGTCACAACGGTTAAGTGCACACTCCGGTTAACTGCATGTATTTCTTTGGTCCCAGACCCTTGCACTTAAGCGGATTGCACTGTATTTGCAGTTAAATGGAAATATTTTTCCTCTGATAGAAGCAGACCAGTTTAAAAGACAGTAGACTGCATACATCTTCTAGCCCCAAGAGTTTGGATTTAAGTTCTCGGATTGTGCAGTCTGCCTTGTATCTCCTCTCTGTCAGATCCTTGTTGACTAGCTCTAGTTCAGTCAGCCGGCTCTGTAGCTGTTGGAGGTTTCGTTGATGTAAGCTTTCCATTTCTTTTCTTTGCTGGTCATACTGTTGTTGATATTGAGTCTGTGTCTGAAAAAAATATATACAGCATGAGATTACTTTTTTTTTTAATTTAATGCTCTCAATGTACACATTCCAAGAAAAATCTTAACAGAAACCAGGAAGCTACCACAAAAGTTTCAGCAAAGAAGAAAACAAAGAATATATCAATATCCCAAATCCATCCTTCCCAGTCTACGAGATGAAGAAATCCAAAAGCACAGTTTTAAGGAATTCCATTTCAAATAAGCTGGAAAGGTAGCGGTTAAACAGCGTCACATATACATACATATATACAAACACAATTATATATATATATATATATATATATATATATATATATATATACACACACACACAGATATAGATATAAATATGTATATATAGATATAGGTATTATAGAAATCATTAGGGAATCAACATGGGATGGGGATAACTTTGATCACCACCTTCTATAAGTCAGAGCTCATCAAAAGTGGTATCAGTATCCAAGGCCACAATTTGTCCCACAGGTCTTTTAACAAAGGGAGGCAAATATAACATTGCAAGTAGACATGATTGCTCAGGAGTTTTCAAAATTTCCAATAAGCATTTGAGAGATAATAAAGAAGCTACAAGTTAATGCTTTCACTCAGTCTATATCTACCCAGGCTGCTTATGTTCTAGCATTTATTCCTGCTAATCCAAACTGGTGGCAAGAGATCAGAAAAGCCTCAACTCATTAAAGAAACCTTTCATGAACTAAATGGAAATGTATTCAGAATATAACACAATTAGTTTGATAAGACTAATTTCCCAAGTTATATTGGCTCCCACTGACTAAACCTTCTCTATCTAGCTCCTAGTTGTTGTCTCTTGAGGATGAATTCTAGTCTTTCCGAAACACACTAAAAGTCATTTATCAATGGTTAGCCCATTGCTAACACATTACAGGCTAACCATTAGTAAATGGCCCCCTAAATTTTCTGCTCTGTCAACCTGTATCTTGTTATATTAAGTTACTATATTTGCCAAAAATACAAAATGTAAATGTTTACTGGTATCTACTTGCACCACGCACAATGTGTAAATAACCAACATTTTTCCATATTTATTTTGGGAGACAAAAGCACTACAGAGTATCTGTGCTGAATATTCTTAGCAACTTTTGGCTCTATGGGCTAAGAGTACTGAAGGCAGTTTTCAAAGTTATTTCTACACACACAGTAAGGTTTAATGGATAAAAATGGAGCTTCTGAAAGCTGTTCAACCCATATGCACATAGCTGTAAGCACGCACTGAGAAATCATTCTGAGAGGGAGGTCAAAGGAAGGGGGGTGGGATGAAGCAATTTCCAAAATGTATTTATGTTAGTTTAAGGAAAAAAGTGGTCTCATAAATAAGGTGCAAGTCTGTGTACGCAGTGGTGTGCTGGAGCCGGCTCACACAAGCCATGCTTACCTCACCTCCCACAGCCCTCATATGCCTGCGCCCGCGCCGCCCTGGGAGAGGGTTTAGATCTTTTATTTACCTTCGTCGCAGCGGCCGAAGTGAAAGCCCTGCCCATCTCTAGCCTTCCCTTCGTTCCCTCTCAGTGTCCCGCCTTCTTCTGATGTCATTTCCTCTTTCCGCGAGGGCAGAACACAGAGGGAACGAAGGGAAGGCTAGAGACGGGCAGGGCTTTCACTGACGCGGTCGCTGCGGAAACAGGAAATGAGGGCGTAACCAGAGCTGAGAGAAAAGGGAAGGCTGAAGCTGAGCCTGCCCGCTTTTCACTGCTGTCCGAGGTAAGGTGAGTTTTAAATTCTGGGCGGCAGGAAGGCGAGGACGGAGGACTGTTGAGGGAGAAGAGGGCGGGCAGGTTGGGCGGGTTACAATATTGGGGGTGCTTGAGCACCCACAGCACCCACAGAATCGGCGCCTATGCCACCCCCCCAGGCTTTCTCCCTGGCTATAACCAGCTCTGCAATTTTTTTTTGGGGGGGGGGGGGGGGGGCTGCAGAGGTGAATGGGGGAGAGAGCCAACATTTACCAGCACACCACTGTGTGTACGCACCCTTGATGACAAAGTTTCAAAAGGAATATTTTCCATGTGAAAAAAATTAATGTAGTCCGTTAAGGTTTGCCTCCTTGCGGATACTAAAATCACCATGATGGTGTGGATAACACGAGAAAGGACCTAGAGAAGCTTGAGAAATGATCCAGAATTTGAACCAATGCTAAAAAATGCAGAGTCATGCATTTGGGCTGCAAAAATCTGATGGAATGGTATAATTTAGGGGTGAGGCACTTTTTCTGCACAAAAGAGGCACACGATTATATGTGATGATCTTAAGGTAGCGAAACAGAAAAGGCAACAGCGAAAGCTAGAAGGATGTTTGGGTGCACTGGGAGAGGAATGGCCAGTAGGAAAAGAGGTGATGATGCCCCTGTATAAGACTCTGATGATATCTCATTTAGAATATTGTGTACAATTCTGGAGACCACACCTTCAAAAAAAATATCCTACAATGGCATCCCTGCACCACCACACTACCACCATCATCATGTGAATACTGTGAAATGCTGTATTTGGTTTACACCAGACTTAATGGGATCTACTATGAACAAACAAGACAAATGAACGTTATCCCAAAAAGCTTGGGGAATCATCCAGGTGTGTTTTTGCAAATGGGAGATTAGCAGTGATGTTACTCTTGGATAGCATCAGTTTCTGCCTTGCTACTCTCCCACGAATCCCATTTTTGCCCAGTTTCTATTGTGGAGTCAGGAACACCAACCTTGGCTGAGGCTAGAGAAGCCTACAGTTCTTTGGGTGTTCCACTGGGATGTTTACTGACATTCTGGATGAGTTGTCGTGCCCTTGGAGTAATTTTGGCAGGCCAACCACTGCTAGAAAGATTCACCACTGTTCCAAGTCTTCTCCATTTGGAGATAATGAGGCATATTTTCAAAGCACTTTGGGAGGCTAAGTTCCATAGGTTTCTATGGAACTTTGGGAGGCTAAGTGCTTTGAAAATGAGCCTCAATGACTCTCACTGTGGTTCAGTGGAGTCCTAGAACTTATAAAATGGATTTGTAACCCTTTCCAGACAGATATATTTCAACAACTTTTTTCTCATCTCTTCTGGAATTTCCTCTGATCATGGCATAGCCTTTGGGAAAACCTTGTGGTGATTACTTCTCTCTCTCTCATGGTAAGGTTCAACAAATAGATTCAACAGGGCTGGCTGCAATCAAGACTGGCTGTGTTCAACCAGCTAAACCTAATTATTAAAATTTGGCCAATTGGTTGATTAACTAATGGGGCAGTTACTTTTTCACATAGGTAATATGGGTGTTAGATACTTTTGTTCCTTAAATAAATGACATCATAATGTAAAAACTTATGTTTACTCAGCTTCCCTTTGTCTAATATTATATTTGTTGAAACACCAGAAACCATTCAGTGTGACATTTATGCAATAAATAGGGCAAAATCAGGAGAGGGCAAAAACTTGCACACCACTGTAATTATACAAGGTTTAGCAGCTTAACTCATAGATATCAAACAGTGGAACAAAAATTCCTACGTCATGTAGCATCCTCCTGCATTTAACCACATCTCTGGGTATTTTACATTATCCTTTAATATAAATGTTGTTATCTTGGTGCCAGTTTGCTAGATCAATGCTTGCAATATATTGCGGTAACTCACTGCAATATCTAATATAATAATTTGTACCATCAACGTTCCATGGCTGGCTGGGTTCATAACATCCTGACGTCAGGAAGCCTCCAGCGTTCCATTCCCTCTCTCTGTCCTGCCCTCGCGTAAAGACGAAATGATGTCAGAGGGCGGAACAGTGAGAGGGAAGGGAACGCTGGAGGTGAGCTGACATCAGGATGTTACGAATGCAAGCAATACAAGTGAAGGCAACGGAACGCTAGACACAGAGGGGAGGAGGACAGAATCGAGGGACATCGAGGGGAGAAAAGGACAGGCCAGAGGAGAATTGACATGGATGGGATGGGAGGGCAGAGCAGAGAATCGCTGGACACGGATGGGATGGGAGGGCAGAGCAGAGAATCGCGGGACACGGAAGGGATGGGAGGCGAGGGGAGAATCGCGAGACACGGAGGGGAGGCCAGGGCAGAGGACAATCGCTGGACACGGAGGGGAGGCCAGGGCAGAGGACAATCGCTGGACATGGATGGGATGGGAGGAGAGAATCGCTGGACATGGAGGGGAGGCCAGAATCCTGGAATACGGAGGGGAGGGCAGAGGACAATCGCTGGACACGGAAGGGAGGCCAGGGCAGAGGACAATCCCTGGACATGGAGGGGAGGCCAAGGCAGAGGAGAATCGATGGACATGGATGGGATGGGAGGAGAGAATCACAGGACACGGAGAGGGAAGGGCAGAGGAGAATCGATGGACATGGAGGGGAGGCCAGAATCCTGGAACACGGAGGGGAGGGCAGGGCAGAGGAGAATCATTGGACATGGAGGGGAGGCCAGAATCGCGGGACACGGAGAGAACGGCAGGGCCGAGGAGGATCGCTAGAAATGGAGAGGAGGCCAGAATTGCGGGTCACGGAGGGGACGGCATGGCACAGGAGAATCGCTGCACATGGAGGGGAGGGCAGGGGAGAGAGGAAATCGCTTCGAGAGCCTTAAAAACAATCACCATTACAAGATAGCCTTGCTAGCGCCCGTTTCATTTTTTTGATTAACGGGCCTTTTTTTACTAGTGTTTTATATGTTTTGCATGGATGCAATGACTCCCCTGTCACGTTTGCTTGGAATGATTTGAAATCCATAACTGTTTCACCCTATCACTGTCCAGTTCCAATGACAATTACAAACAATGGTTTTGATTTCTTCTATAATTCTATCATCAGTTCCATTTGCCTTCTATAACTTAATATCCATACCCAATTTACTTTTAATAAAAGAATGAGGGGCTATGAGCAATAATGTGGAATAAGGAAAATTATAGGAATTTATGGATTAAACCGCCAATGCTGAAAATAATTAGGTCAGCTGCTGGGATAGAAAGCTGAGATAGTGTTAGAGGGTTAGAAATGAACTGGGGGGGGGGGGAAGTGTGGGCTAAACCAAAAAGATTCTCTACGACAAGTGTTTTGTCTCAGCAGATCAGAGAAATTATTGCACAGAAAAACACTGGACCAAGAAATGGAACAGAGACACATCCAATTATTTAGGAGCTAATGACCTTAGAAGTGCATTTTAACTTAGAATTATAAAGGAAATACAACAAGGATTCTCTTTCCCACTATAATTACATTGTCTTTACATCTGATTTGATGTATATAAAAGGAGTCGCTACTCTCCCCTTCAACCCCCCCCCCCCCCCCCATAAAGAAATAAAAATCAGCTCTACATTAGATAAATATGGTCTCATTACGGCAGTTATACCATCACATTTCTATTAAATTCATAATACTGCCTCCATACCTACCCATTCTACTTCCTGTTATTTTTCTATTTTAGATTTCTATTTGGCCCTTTGCTTTTTCTTTCCTTTGTTATGGTTTGCCTTATTCAAACTAGGACAAGGGAAAAAAGCGCAAGATATTCCACCCAAAATTACAAATGGAGCCTATTTTCTAGGATGCACACTAGCAGTCTATGCGCATTTATGAATCCAAATATAAATGCCCTGTCAGAATTCTTCATATCCCTTGAAATGACTTGAAAATCTGATGTGAATAGGATACCAAACAAAAATGTTACTGGGAGAGACAGACAAACGCAGACACTACAGTCTCATAAGCCATCTTCTCTTTTGGAAAGTTTGCTAAAAAGCAAACTATCCAACATGCTTCAGTCATTAAAGATCAGAAAATCCACATATTGAGAAATCATACTTCTATAGTCAAGAACAGTAAGAATAGTTTTCTAGTTTATAGCATGCCAGGGACAGAATTAACATCGCAGGGCCTCCCATTCTATTCAGGAATACACATTCAAGATACTACACAGTCTGCTGCTGATCTCAGACTGGCTTCCTCAGTCATTTCTGGAACTACCACCAACGACTAACATCCTGGAATAAGAGTTTTGCTTTGGCTAACCATATGCCAGAACTGCATCTCCATTTCCTTGTTCCTGGTCCATACCTGTAGCACTTTTTCCTTCTCACTGGTTAATTCCTGAGAATGCTTGTTTGTAAGTGCTGTTGCCTGTGCTGTCCAGTCACTTCGTAATCTGTCTAACTCGCGACTCTTCTCAGACAAGGTCTGTTTAAAAAAGTGTGAGAGAGAGAGAGACAGGTAGAACAGCTTACCCAACTTATTTTAAAAAGATAGCTCCGTAATTATTACATCAACTGCAAATTATAACAGATGAATAACAAGACTTGGAGATGGATATTTTTAGACACCGTATAAAGCAATGTTTAAAAGAGCACGAAGGAAAAATGAGTTTCTTACCTGATAATTTTCTTTACATTAGTACCCACAGATCAATCCAGAAACAAATGGGTTATGTCTGCCTACCAGCAGGTGGAGACAGAAAGAACACCAGATCTCTGCCACATAGGACCCTGTGTGGCAGATCCCCTTTCAGTATGAGGGATACCAAAGCAGAGATGCATCCAAAATGCCAGAAAAAAAATCCCCTGCCTCCCATCAACAAGGCCAGAGGCCCAAAACCTAGCCAACCCGCTAGGAAACGCCAGCCAGCCAAAGCCAGGGTGACACGATCAAAGGATGGCCAATCCAACCACAGGAAGGTCCATCAAAACACATCCAGCCCGGACGCTCATGAGCAATGCAATGGAGCATGCAGCGCGGTGTTGTGAGCTGTCTTTTCTTTCTTCCTTTCTTCTTTTTTTTTTTTTTTAAAGTAAACCATGCCTGAAACCCCTGGTTTAGCAAAAGGATTAATTTATTTATTTACTATATTTATATCCCACCTTTATCCAAGGCGGGTAATAATAGTTACACAGTCAAACACGTATTAATCACTAAGCACACAACGCTACGACACAATTAAAAAAGATGGTACTGACAAAAACAAAAAACACAGAAAAAGTAACAGGAGGCAATCAGGTAAGCCTTCTTGTAGCCAAAAAGGTTTTCACAAACAGATGTGTTTTTAGCAGCTGCTTGAATTGAGCTGCATCCAACGAAGGTCACCTCCCAGAAACAAACGCAGAGAACAGGGCGGCCTCTGGACTGATCTAATGGAAAGAAAGTTATCAGGTAAGAAACTAATTTTTTCTTCCATAGCACCCCCACATCAACCCTGTGATAAATTGGACATACAAAAGCAGTCCTCAAGAGGGGTGGGATCCTGCAACCCCAAAAGGCAGCATTGCACCTCACCAGAATGTCCAACCAGTAATGTCTCACAAAAATATGGATAGGGGACTACATAGTTGAGCAACAAGTCTCATCCACCAAGACAGCCCATGCCTCCGTGAAGGAAGTAGCCATGGCCCTGGTCAATTGAGCCTTCAATGAAACAGCGGAGACTTCCCCGCCAGGATGTAGGCAGCCGAGACGGCCTCCCAAAGCCAGCTGGCAATTGTAGCTTTGGACGTGAGATCCCCCTTCCTGCGACTAGAAAGCAAGCTGAACAGATAGATGATCAGATCTCCGGAAGTCACTAGTGACCTCTGAATGTCCAGTGCAGGACACAAAAATCATCAGGGTAGCCCTCCTGAAGGGATGCAGTAAAAGAGATCAGCTGATCAAATGGAAACTGGAGACCACCTTAGGAAGAAAGGAGGGCACTCTCCGAAGTGTGACACCTGCCTCTGTAAAACAGAAGAATGTGTCTCGACAGGAAAGCGCCTGCAACTCTGACACTCGATGAGCCGACACCAGAGCCACACCGACTTCAAGATAAGGTTTTAAGAAAAGCCTGATCTAACGGCTCAAAAGGCGCTTTCTGCATTGCTCGAAGTACAACATTGAGCTGCCACTCAGGGCAAACTGAACAAGGATGAAGATGGAAACCCCTCACAGAAAACAGACCACGTCTTGATGGGACACCGATGAATAACCTAGATCCGGCCCCAGAAGCAGATCAATACCACAACCTGCACCTTCAGCGATCCCAGGGCCAACCCATTTGCCAAGCTGTCCTGCAGGAATGAAAGCAGCTGGCCCAATGATGCAGAAGCCAGAACCACATTCCGAAACTCCAATCGCAGGCATAAGACATGGACATGGACTTCTTCCTCACATATAACAAGGTGGTAATCACTGGGTGCGAATAGCCCCGTTTCTTCAAGGTTGCCCTCTTAAGAACCAAGTCGCAAGACCAAAGGGGGAGGGATCCTCCATCATACCTGGGCCCTGGAGCAGAAAACCCATCCCCCTAGCAGACAAAGAGGCTCGTCGATTAGAAGATGAACCATGTCCACATACCACAGCCGGCAGGGTCAGTCCAGGACCACCAGAATCATGGCCATCGCCCCTCGATCTTGCCTGCAGCTGAAGAATTGGAGCACCTTGACATGACTGGACGCCAACAAATCAAGAACTGGAACGTCCCAATGTTGCGTTACCAGAGAGAATGCCGCCCAGGAGAGCTCCCATTCCCCCGGATCCAGCAGGTGTCGGCTGAGAAAAACCGCCTGCACATTAAGATTGCCCACAATGTGTGCCACCGACAGGCAAGCCAAGTGAGCCTCCGCCCACTGAAGGAGAGATGCTTCCGCTCCAAGGGGAGCGAGCACTCTTAGTGACATCCTGCCTGCTGATATACGCCACCGTCGATGCACTGTTGGACAGGACGCAAACTGCATGGTTCCAGAGGAGTCCAAGAACGGCCCTCAAGGCATTCCACACCACTCTCAACTCCAACCGGTTGATCGACCACCAACTTCCAGGGCAGTCCATAGGCCCTGCGCTGCCCAACCCAAGCAATGGCCCCCCAACCGGAGAGACTTGCACCACCCAGTCCAAAGCTGCCAAAGAAGAGCCCCGAGCCAAGCTGGCTGACCTGAGCCACCTCTAGGCACAGAGTGAAGCCTACACTGTCCACAGCAGATGACAATGATACCCGTCCAACAATGACGACCAACACTGGAGCAACGAGAGCTGAAATGGTTGCATGTGAGCCCGAGCCCACAGAAGCACCTCCAGTGTGGACACCATCGACCCCAAGACCTCCATGTAGTCCCAGGCCCAAGAGGATGGCACTCTAAGCAGACTGAAAACCTGGGTCTGCAGCTTCTGCTGACAGGCCTCTGGGAGGAAAACCATCCCCCAGTGTGTGTCCAGAACCACCCTGAGGTACTCAAGGGACTGAGAGGGAGTCAACCTGTTCTTGCTGAAGTTGACCACCTAGCCCAGGAACTAAAGACGACTTACTACCCGGGCTGTAGCCTGCATGCTTGCCGCGTGAGAGGTGATCCCGATCAAGCAGCCATCCAAGTAAGGATGTACTCAAACACCCTCCTTCCAAAGAAAGGCCATCACCACTACCATTACCTTGGAGAAGGTCCAAGGTGCAGTGACCAACCCAACTATTAAAAATCTATCTCTTCGACAAGATATATCACAAAGATCAACATGCAAATGTATAATCTTCTGAACTTAACACTGTCTTATAATGTCTTTTGCTTTCTAGCACTGTCTTATAATGTCTTTTGCTTTAACACCATTATATAATTCACCACCATGTAACACAAATCTTCTGTAAACCTAATGTATATGGCACTCCTATTTCCAGTACCCATGATGTATTGTAAGCCACATTGAGCCTGCAAAGAGGTGGGATAATGTGGGATACAAATGCAATAAATAAATAAATACATAAATACATAAATAAATGTCATGGCCCAGAACCACAAAACAGGAATCTGTACCCTATAGCCCATCTGGTATCCTCGACCCCGAGCTCAACAAACCCAAAGAAGGGCCGGCGCCAGCACTAACACAGAGCCGCACAGGAGATGTCCGTCCACCTACTAGACTGACAGAATACTAAAAGGGGATCTGCTGCACAGGGTCCTATATGGCAGAAATTTGGTGTATCTCCACCTGCTGGTAGGTGGACATAACCCATTCATCTCTGGATTCATCTGGGGGACACCACGGAAGAATAGATATCCCTCCTCCTCCTCTTCCCCCCCCCCCCCAAAAAAAAATAACCTTTCTACTTGTAGAATTTTGTCTTGGTTTACTACTCAGGAAAGAGAGAAAAAAAAAACAGATTTCATATTATTACACATAATTCTGATAACACAGTTCATGTTACATTATTTGATGAAAAGTGTTAATGATTATTTCATGTTACGTTATTTGATGAAAAGTGTTAACAATGAAACCATATTTAACAAATGTCAGAATTACTGACCAGGAGTAATTTTAAAAATGGTGATTAGCCAATGTTAAACCTCAATCCTAGAATACTTATTCACCTGTTGTGTATAACTCAATTGCCTTCCAAGGTCGTCTTCTGTTTTTTTGAGCTTCTGTTCCAGTAAGAACTTTTCCTCCTATTTTAAAAAAGTTCAACCATAAAAAAAAAAAAAAGATAGTAAATCATAACTAAATACTTTCTGTTCTAAGTTTGGTTCTTGCCAAATCACACATTTTATAAAATGAGTTAAAAGACAAAAAAAAAAACAACCAACCTTTCTATATACAGCTTAACACCAGTACTGTACTTGATTACATTTTAAAAAATGGACTAAGCATTTCATTTTGGCAAAAAAATATTAAGGGCCTGATTTATTAAGATGGTCTCTGGACAGGAGAATAGCAGAGACAGATAAAAAAACAAGTGTATTTTTTTTTGCTGCATTCATATCATATGCGATGAGTATTCTCGGAGGGGAGACTTAAGGTTGATAGTAACAGTCCGCAATATTGTTGGGTTGCTGGTTTAATTAAGTACTGACAATGAGCATGACTGCTACAACCAAAATTACAGAAACCAATCCTCCACAACTGTGTGACTGCCCTATATGTGATGCCAGTATTTGATCCTGACAGAGTATAACCTGCACAAAGTGGCAGGTGTGGCCCTGGCCTCCTTATTGGGCAGACTAGATGGAACATGCAGGTTTTTATCTGCCATCATATGCTACACTACGAGAACTACCAACATAACGTTTGGGATCTATGTCAGACGCATAGCTATGATTTACTAAGCCTTCCAATATAAATTTCTGCAAACTTCTTTAAGGAAACTAAAAATGTCAAAAAACTAAATAAAAATATAAGCATTTGGATTTATAAATTCCATTTACTCCATTAAAATTCCAAAGCAAACTACATTAAGAATTAACAAAATCAGAAACTATAATCTAAACACATACTTACACTATAGAAAAAAAAACACTATTAAAACCATTTAAATTCCCCAAGGTTACTAAAAAGATAGCATTGTGTGAGAAGGACAGCCAAGGATCCCTGCAAGACAGAGCCTGCAATTCAGACACCCATCTGGCAGAGCAAACAGCTACCAGAAAAACGTTTTCAGGATGATATCCAAAGGAGCTCTGTTCAAAGGCATGCATGGCAGGGGCTTCAAGGTATTAAAAATCAGGTTAAGATCCCACTCTGGCAGGACAGCCTAGAATACACATGTTTCACACTGTGCAAAAAAACCCAAACAAAAAAAAAACAAACAAAACGCATACCTGCCTGTGCCACCAGGGAGATCCCACACACCTTACCCTGGAAAAAGAGTTGCCACAGAGAGTTTAAAGCCAAGGTTTTCTGCAAAAAATTGCAGAAGAATGAGCACTTCTGCTCACCAAAGCAAATCTCGCTCTCAGAGCGCCAGTACTCAAAAAAAAAAAAACCTCCAGATGCAGACATACATCAAGGACGTAGGCTGTCTCTGGATCTTGAGGAGAGTAAAACTAGCCAAGGCTGAGTAGCCCCTGTTCCTCAGACAGCATCTCTCAGGGGCCATGCCGGAAACCAGAAAGGAGCCCTGCCATAGCATCCCCCAGCTGTTTTTTTGTTTTTGCCAAAACAAGACTAACCCACTAACATTTTTGCAGGTTAGTACACCAGTTCATAGATTTAACTAGTACAAAACAGTTTTATTAAAGTACAGAGGAAAAGACAACTCCTACATCAATCAAAAACAATAGCAAACATATGTTCCCCAGGAACACCCCTCCCCCCAATGAGTGACATTCAAAAATAATTGTGAAGTCATTCAACACCATGCTTCATGCTCAATGTGAAAGATTCTGAAGGTATGGGTCCCAAATGGCAAGGAATCCAGCATCTATGGCTTCTAATATGAGCAAATGAAACAGATTTCGCCAATGCCAATAGCTAGGTGGCTTGTCTTGTAACCAATATTGAATTAAATATTTATGACCCACCACACATGCCTTATTAAATAGTAAATGTCTCCCCAAACCAAAGATCCCACAACTTGATGTTTTCCCCAAAAAAATATGAAGGGGAGAAAGTGGGATTGACGTACCCAGAAATCTGCTCAAATATTGCAAGACCCTAGACCAAAACTGGTGAACCTGTGGGCATAACCACAAAGCATGAGAGAGAATGCCTTCAGCATTACCACACTTTAAGCCTGTTACTGATGCAACACACCCAGAGTAAAAAGCTTGCACCTGACAAAAATAAGCTCTAGTAATAATTCGAAAGGTGCATTCTCACCAAGTCACCCCTATAACCACTGGGAATGATTTTAATGCATTACTGATGTCAGGAAGAATCAACCACATACCAAAGTTCCTCATTCCATTTAGTAGCCAATACCCCCATAAGGCCTTGTGTAGTTGTGAAACTGACATCCTATTAGGTTTCTCATCTGCCTATACTTGAGCTGCGTCTTGAGGGACTTGAAACCATGAGACTTCCCCAACTTCCTGCACCATACGGCTCAAATATCTGCAAAGCCCAACTGCCGTGCAAGGGGGAGAGAAGAGTTTGAGGCAACGCTATTCGTAATGGCTGGAGGGAAGCACAAGAGGCTGAGTTAAGGCTGTAAGGCAGGGAGGAGAATGAGAGCACGTCTAGATGAAGGCTGTGGTGGGGGGGGGGGCTATATATATGAGAGACAGACAGACAGGCAGACAGAAAGCTACGAAAGGAGGGAATAAGAGTTACAGACAAACTGGGTTATGGCTGGGAGAGGCAATATGAGAGAGAAACTGATGTGGACCCAAGCCTATGGTGATGGGTGAAACAAAGGGCAACTGCCTCTTTGCTACACCTATCTAGACTAGAGGGTGCTGTCACACAGCTGACAACATTTTTGAGAAGGGAGACTATCGATTTCTGCAATTGTCAGCAGAAGCATCTTAAGTAACTGATTTACTGAAGTTTTGTTGCCCAGACACAAAATGGGGGGGGGGGGGGGGGGAGGGAGGGTTAAACCTTACTAAGTCACTTTCTAAAAGAGCTACTGCTAATCTAGGAAGGAATTTCAACACCCCCCCCTCAAACTTCACTGGACACACATGTTGGAAGGGTAGGGAAGGAGTAACGATAAAGGTCTTAGACGCTGGCTCCAAGGTTTAATAAAAATTTGTTGAGGCTTCCCCAAAGGCATCTGTGGTCTGCACTGCAAAATGTTGCAAAAGAACCTGAAAAGACATTAACCTCCATCCTCCTGTAGAAACTGTGCAATAATATTTAGCCACTGAGCTCTCCAACATCTAAAGACCTCATATGTCATACCTGGAGTAAAATCCAAGTCACCCCTCTATAGGGAGAAAAATCAATATAGGCCGGATTAAAATGCCATACTGATAACAACTGAATCTAGGCTTCTCTCAAAGGTCTAAGAAGAGTACTAGTCTTAATATAAGGAGAAAGATTGTCCACAGGAGTCTGCATAAGATAATTTAAAACATAAGGCAAAAAAAAGTTCCTTTTCCAAAGCCAGTGAAGTGTAATCATCCAATTGGAGGACACAGTCACCAATATGTCTAGGTAAACAGCTTAATAACTACCCCTTCTTCATGCTGAGTTGGTTGTTTGCTTCCATTAGTTATTCATTTTTGCTTCCATTAGTTGTTCATTTTTGTGCTCCATTATATGCCATGAGACTAGTTAGGACTCCGTAGTGAACCTTTTTAGTGCTACATTATAAATTATGGGAGTCTATTCCAAATGAATCGAGATTAGAAAAAAAAAATAGTTTTGGTGTGTTGAAACCTGCCTTTTTAACAAGGATTCCAATATCTGTTTTGCTGAGCCTTTGAATTTTATTTTCATGTTTTTTTAATGCAACTTGATGTTTACATATTTTAAACTTCTGTGATTTTCTTAAATGTTTTTTTTCTCCAATCATTGCACCTTTGGTTTGCGACTTTTCTTGGAAAGACAACAAATAGAACTGCATCAGATACATACAACTAATAACTATACACTTTAGGAAAAAGGTCAAGTGCTGGATTGTCACACCTGATTCAATATTATCAGGCATGTACCAAGCAAAATCATGGGAGGAAGAGAGGTAAATAAGATTTTTCCTTTAAGTATTTTGCAATTTTCTGAACATTGTGAGTCACTGGACGCTTCCAATGTAAGCAGATCTTGTAAATTCCACCTTGCTAGAAAGGATTCTCAGATCAGCTTTCCTACCCACCTGAAGGAAAATACAACCAGAAGCTATCACTGTAGCTTATCCAACAGCATAAATACCTGTGAAAGACTACAATGACTTCACCAGAGCTCACTCTACTCCGCTCAGATTAGACGCAATAGCTACTGTTCAACTGTTCCAGGATAAGTCACAAACATTGATCAGTAAATCATTCCTACCAGGAAACTACCGATCTTCTAGCCAACGTAACTAGATAGGAACATGTCTGAAACCCTTACACTAAGCATAGCATTAAAAAAAAACAAAAATTAGAAGGCAGTATGCCTATCAAGTCAGACAAAATTCACAAGCTCTCTTACCTTGAGAGACTAAAATAAAATATACACATCTAACCTATTTTATAGATAACATTTATAACTGAGAGGAAAACTGGATTAACAAATGGATATCTTCTCCTATTAACAAAAGCAGTTTCAGATTTCTAGTTCTCTGCCACCTCAAAATGTAAGGTTCACATCCCCAGTAATGTACATTTACACAGATCTTGTACTAACTGTTTACAAAACAGTTTATGAACACAGTCACATCTATAAGGCACATCCAAGTAAAGCTCTGCCAAACTATTGAAACCAAATCCTCACCTTACCTTAACACACTTCAGACAGGCTGCTAAATATTTTTTTATTTCCGCATCATTTCCTGGCAGAAGTTTTAATGACAGATGAGTGAGATGCTTAAATGGGTTTGTCTCAATCACATTCAAAAAGGCAGGTGTGTGATCTAATACTGATGCTGGAGAAACCAACTGTAGCAAAAATCTAGAAAAAAAAAGGAGAGAAATATTAATATACAATTGCCATATATACTCGGAATATTGACATCTTATGTATGATTCTTCAGCAACTGACCAACAGCTATTACAGCACAGTGGTTCTTAACCCAGCTGTTGAGACTCATCTAGCTAAACAAATTTTCAGAATACCCACAACCTGAACATGCATGAGAAATCTGCATATACTACTTTATTGCTTTGTTTGCTGATGATGTGCTACTTTATGTGGTGGATCCTGAGCAGACGCTACCTACGGTGTTGGAGATCCTTAGGGAGTTTGAAAGATATGCTGGTTTAAAGGTTAATATGGATAAAAGTGAGCTGTTGGGAATTTCTTTAACCCACATGGAGGAGAGTAGATTGAGAGCACTGTATGCTTTCAAATGGGCAAAGCATCATATTCAGTATTTGGGGATTCAGATTCCCAAGGACCTGGGAAGGGTGTATAATCTCAATTATGGGAAGATCATAGACCAAATTCGGGTGGAGCTATCCCGAAGGAAAGGATTGTGGCTTTCTTGGTGGGGGCGCATGGCAGTAGTGAAGATGAATGTGCTGCCTAGGTTCTTATTTTTGTTTCAGGCACTGCCAGTGGTGGTTCCGAGACGGACACTTAAACAACTGCAGGGTTTTTTGTCACAGTTTAATTATTTTGGCGGGCAGACATCCCCGTTTGGCGGGACGAGTGTTGTGGGGGCTCCTGAGAGGGGGGGGGGCAGGGCGGTGCCCAATATTGAGTGGTATTATTATGATGCTCAACTGCGGATGATTCTGGATTGGGAGAGGGGGAAAATAAAGCCAGCTAGCCAGGTGGAGCTGTCATATAGCCCTCATAAGCCATTGAGTTCCTATTTGTGGACTACTGAAGGCACGGGAGTGATTTTAGCTGGGATACAAAATCCGTTGAGACATCTAGTGGTATTGTGGGGAGAAGTGCGGACAGACAGATAGGGTATCTATATTTGCGCCCTTGCAATGGGAACCGAAATTTGGGGCGGGGAAAGAAAACTTTATATGTGTGCGGTGGGAACAGGTGGGTATATTGAGTTTCCAAGCTGTGCTGCAGGGGGGTAAGAGTGGAGAGTTTTGAGATGCTACGCTCCAGGTATGGCCTGCCTGGTGGGGATATGTTTTCTTATTTGCAGATACAACATTTTGTGGGGACATTAAGTTGGAGGGGGGAGAACCCTCAAGAGATGGAAAGTCTGGAAAACCTGTAGCTTTTATTGAGGAGAGTGCCAAGACCTATATCAGTGATATATAAATTTTTTCGGGGATGGGATCCCAGACCATTTAGCTTTCAGGGGGCTTGGGAAGCAGATTTAAATTGCAATTTTTCCGATCAGGAGTGGGAAGCTATTTGTGGGGAGGTTCAGAAAGCTTCGGTGTGTGTTTTGGTGCAGGAAAATGCATATAAAGATCTCACTAGATGGTATTACACACCGGAGAGGCTGCAGTGGATGTACCCGGGTACTTCGGGTCTATACTGGAGGTGTAAATCTCAATTGGGATCATTTTTACATATATGGTGGACATGTCCCAGGGTGGTGCCCTTTTGGCAGGCTGTCATGAAGGCGTTGGTAAAGTTGATTGGATCTTCTTTGGTGTGCAGTCCTTTGGTGTGCCTCTTAGGCTTACATAATGAGAGGGATTCTTGGGAGGAGCGTAAATGACTGCGCTGGGGGTTGGCAGCAGCTAAGTGCCTCATAGCACAGCATTGGAAGAGGGCAGACTCCCCAACATTGGGTGATTGGAACTGCAAATTGGGTCAGTTAATACAAATGGAGCGCCTAACGGCATACCGCAGGAAGGAGGTACTGCGACATAAAGGCGGATGGGCTCGATTACAACAGTGACTGACATGCATTTAGAATGGTGGAGTATTATAGGAGGTGGCGGGGGAGGGGAGAGGGAGAGAGAGCTTGTCCCAAAGAATCAGGGGGCATTCTCAAGTTGAGCAGGGGTTGGATGTGGTTGGTAGGGCGGGAGAGGTGATGGTGATGGGCGCACGGTTTGTCTAGGGAGCGGATACTGTTTATGGGACTATTTTGATAACATGTGTTGTGGAGAAATGTATGGGAAAATTAGGTTCTTACCGTGATAATTTTCTTTCCTTTAGTCATAGCAGATGCAGCCATTACAGATGGGTTGTGTCCATCAACCAGCAGAGGGAGATAGAGAGCACACTTTTTTCAGTGCTTCATACCAGCTTGCTCCACTGCCTCTCTTCAGTATTTGAAGCTTCCAAAGCAGTATGGCAAACCGCAATGGGAATAACATAAGCTTTCCTCACAGCGAACAATGGCCCTACAACAAAGGGCATTAACTCAGAATGGAGGGAATGAAACATCCTCCCGGAGGGCATAAACTCATCCTCCAATGAGACATAACTGGAGAGAATAAACTCATCCTCCCGGAGGGAATAAACTCATCCTCCAAAACCTGAAACTGGAGGGAATTAAGTCATCCTCCTTTAATTGAACAAGAATCCTGAAGACTGTTTTCCGACTTTCTCCCAAGGACGGAATCTCCAGGAAACACGAACAGAACCTGAAATAGATTTACAGCAGATAGCATCAGACAGGGAGGGATCATGGCTGCATCTGCTATGACTAAAGGAAAGAAAATTATCACGGTAAGAACCTAATTTTCCCTTCCTTGTCATCAAGCAGATGCAGCCATTACAGATGGGATGTATCAAAGCAATCCCTAGATAGGGTGGGAACAAGCCACACCACGCGCCAGCACTTGCGCTCCAAAATGTGCGTCCCTCTTGGCAGCCACATCCAGCCTGTAATGTCGGGCAAAAGAGAGCTTAGAAGCCCATGTTGATGCACTACAAATCTCTTGAAGAGAGTGTGCTCCAGTTTCAGCCAAAGAAGAGGAAATTCTTCTAGTGGAATACGCCTTAAAGGCATCAGGTGGAGGCCGGCCGGCAAGCAAATAAGCTGAAAAGATAGATTCTTTAAGCCAGTGGGCAATAGTGGCTTTAGACGCTGGAGACCCTCTGCGAGGACCTGATAGCAAAACAAACAGATGATCAGAGGTCCTGAAAAAGTTAGTAACTCGCAGATACTGCAGCAGAGTCCTGCGCACGTCCAACAGGTGCAATTGCCCAAAAGATTCTGGAAACTCCTCCTCGACAGAGAAGGGCAAGAAAATAGGTTGGTTTAGGTGAAACGCTGAAACCACCCTAGGCACGGTCCGAACCGTGACCCCAGACTCTGAAAACTGCAGAAAAGGGTCTCTACAGGACAGCGCCTGGAGCTCTGACACCCGTCTCGCCGAAGTAATGGCCATTAACAAGACGGCCTTCAGTGTCAAATCTTTCTCTGAAGCACGCCAAAGCAGTTCAAAGGGAGCACCCTGAAGGGCCTTCAGCACTAGCTCCAGGTTCCAAGCTGGACAAGGCGCACGCATGGGAGGACGGAGCCAAAGCACCCCTCTAAGAAACCGTGCCACATCCGGATGAGCAGCTAAAGACACGCCTTCAACCTTGCCACGCAGGGAGGCCAATGCTGCCACTTGCACCCGCAGGGAATTATAGGCCAAGCCTTTTTGTACACCATCCTGCAAAAAGTCCAGAATCGGCGAGACAGGAGCCCGCAGGGGTGTGATCTCTCTGGAAGCACACCAGACTTCAAACTGGCGCCAAATCCTGGCATAAGCCACGGAACTGGAATGCTTGCGGGCTTGCAGGAGAGTGGTAATTACTTTATTGGAATAGCCTCTGCCTCTCAATTGCGCCCTCTCAATCGCCAGGCCATAAGACCAAATTGGCCGGCGTCCTCCATGGTCACCGGACCCTGTGACAACAGGTTGGGAACCAGAGGTAACTGAAGGGGATCCTCTACAAGCATCTGTCGGAGGTCCACATACCAAGGCCTCCTGGGCCAATCCGGGGCGACGAGAACCACTTCTCCTGGATGCAGCCGAATCCGCAGGAGCACTCGCCCTAACAAGGGCCACGGAGGGAACACATACAGTAGGCCCGGAGGCCAGGGTTGAGCCAAGGCATCCAACCCCGCCACGTGAGGATCTCTCCGTCTGCTGAAGAAGCACGGGACTTTGGCATTGGAGCTTGTCACCATTAGATCCATCACGGGCTTGCCCCACTTGGCACAGATCTGCAGGAATACTTCGTCTGCTAGTTCCCACTCCGCTGGATCGATCTGATGCCTGCTTAGATAATCGGCTTGCACGTTGCTCTGGCCTACAATGTGAGCTGCCGACAGAAACTGTAGATGCAGCTCGGCCCAGTGGCAAATTTGTTTGGCCTGTGCGGCTAGAGCTCTGCACTGAGTGACGCCTTGTCGATTTATGTAGGCCACTGCTGTCGTGTTGTCCGACATCACTCTGACAGCCAATCCTTCCAGGGTCACTTGAAAGGCCAGAAGCGCCTGAAACACCGCTTTCAACTCTAGGACTCCTCGGGTGTCCATAGACCCTGGGCATGCTTCCCCTTGCAATGTGCGCCCCAGCCTTTCAGACTAGCATCTGTCACCACTAGGCATCAATCGGGGAGTGCCAGCGGCATTCCTCGCCGCAGCATGCTGTCTGAGAGCCACCACTCCATGCTGAGTCGGGCCGCAGGGAGCCAAGAGAGTCTGCATTGGTAATCCTGAGATACTGGAGACCATCTTTGGAGTAAAGCATACTGTAGAGGTCTCAGGTGCGCTCTCGCCCAGGGCACCAGTTCCATGGTGTCCGTCATCGATCCAAGCAGCTGGACAATGTCCCAAGCTCGCGGGCGAGGGCATCCTCAGGAGCAGACGGACCTGATTCTGAAGCTTGCACCGCCTTTGCTCGGGTAGGTAACACATACCCCGAGGCTGTGTCGAACCTGGCCCCCAAATATTCTAGAGACTGCGAGGGGGTCAGGTGACTTTTGGCCAAATTGACGACCCAGCCCAGAGATTGAAGTACTGAGACCACTCTGGCTGTTACATGCTGACTCTCTGCAGCAGAGTTTGCTCGAATGAGCCAGTCGTCCGGGTGAACCCGAATACCCTCTCACCTTAGAAAGGCAGCTACTACCACCATAACCTTCGAAAAGGTGCGGGGAGCTGTGGCGAGGCCAAAAGGCAAGGCCCGGAACTGGAAATGCTTTCCCATTACCACAAACCTCAGAAACATCTGGTGCGGGGGCCAAATTGGAATGTGCAAGTAAGCTTTTTTCAGGTCCAGAGACGTGAGAAACTCTCCTGGCTGTACCGCTGCAATGACGGAGCGCAGGGTTTCCATGTGAAAATGCCACACTCTCAGGGACTTGCTTAATTCTTTTAAGTCCAGAATAGGGCAAGACGACCCTCCTTTTCGCGGCACCACAAAGTAGATGGAGTAGCGGCCGCAGCCGTGTTCGGCGGGAGGTACCGGGGACACGGCTCCTATCTGAATCAGACCTTGTAAAGTCTCCTCTACCGGCGCCTGTTTGGCGGCAGAACCGCATCGGGACTCCACAAACACGTCTCTTACAGGGGCATCAAATTCTATTCTGTAACCGTCTCTGATCAGGTCCAAGACCCACTGATCTGAGGAAATGTTGGCTCACTCCTCGGCAAAGAGGGAAAGACATCCGATAACAGGACTCGAGGAGAGGGCTGGCGCACCGTCATTGAGAGGGTCGCCCCTGAACTCCAGGCCTTGAGCCAGTGGCTGTGGAACGTTTGTCCAAGCGAAAGGAGTTCCTCTGCTGAAAACGGGCACGAGAAGTGAACCCAGCAGAACGCCCCGGGCGGTACCTTCGAGCTTCACGGAAGCGAGGTCTGTAAGAGGAGTGGACCGCCGCACCCTTAGAGGAAGGCCGAGGTCTATCTTCGGGCAAGCGCTGGGGTTTAGCCTCACCCAAGCCCTTCACAATTTTCTCCAACTCCTCACCAAACAGGAGAAGGCCTTGAAAGGGCAACTTCACCAACCTTTGCTTAGAGGCCATGTCCGCCGCCCAATGCCGTAGCCAAAGAAGACGGCGAGCCGCCACTGCTACTGCCATGTGTTTAGCCGAAGCTCTGACAATATGATAAAGGGCGTCAGCAAGAAAGGAAAAGACCGACTCCATCCGCGGAGCCACATCTGAAAAGGGCTCCACTCCATCATCGGGCTGTTCCACTGCCTGTTGCAACCAAGCCAGACAGGCTCTAGCAGCATAACAACTGCATGCAGACGCCCGAATAGTGAGACCTGCAATTTCAAATGACCGTTTAAGTGCTGATTCCAGTCTACGGTCTTGAATATCCTTCAGGGCAACACCTCCTTCAACAGGGAGGGTAGTTCGTGTCACAGCTGTGACTAGGGCATCCACTTTAGGCATAGCAAAGCGAGCCATATGCTCCTCACTCAGAGGGTATAATTGCCCCATAGCCCTGGAAACTTTCAAAGGTCCCTCGGGGTCAGCCCATTGAGCCGAAATAAGCTCTTGGATGGAGTCATGCAAAGAAAAGGCTCGAGCAGGCTTTTTGGTACTAGCCATCCTAGGATTCACAGAGGAGGCTGTGCCACTGGCAGGGTCCTCAATAGAGAGAGCCTGCAGGGCATCAGAAATAAGCGCTGGCAGCTCATCACGGTGGAAAATCCTCACCGTGGAAGGATCGTCCAGATCCTGAGTCACTTCTGCACCAGACTCTGGCTCCTCAGACCATGACGGCCTGCCAGAGTCCTCTGAATCCTCGCAGCCCGACCAAGGGGGGGGGGGGGGGAGGAGGTGCAGCACTCTCTGAAGGGGAATGAGCCCTTCTGCACTTCATATTCTGCCAATTATCAGGGAATAACGCCTCAAAGGGCATACCCAGGCTAGAAACCACTGGGGGGGGCATTAGAAGAGGCCCGTGCCGGGCTTTGTGGGAGAGCTCTTTTAAGCATGTATGTTTTATGCATTAATAAGACAAAATCAGGGGAGAAAAACTCACCCTGGGCACCCGGATCTCTGCCAGTAGCTCCCATACCAGCCTCACTCCGAGGCCTCCCCCCGGGCTCAGGACTCTCCGTCTCAGCGGAGGTCGCGCCATGTGGTAAATTCAAAATGGCGTTCGCTGCCAGCTCAGAGCGCGAAGAATCGTCGCTCGCCATGCTCGGGCCGGCTCTAACGTCTGTACAGCACGATTTACAGAGCCCCGCTGCTGATCTGCGCTTGCCACACTTGGAACAGCGCTTTACTGTCTCCGTAGCCATCGCCGAAAACGGCGGTAAAATTCAAAATCGCCCTGATCGCGGGCCCACCCCAGAGAAGTCAGAAAACACTCTTACCTCACTGGACCGAGTATCACAGCTCCGGTCCCACAGAAAAAGGCAAGGAAAAACCTCTGTTCTCTTTTTTTTTTTTTTTAACGCTGTGAGGAAAGCAGAGGTAAATAGAACTCCGGAGGCTCAGGTGAGTGGGAAAGACAGGGAAAGGGTGAACCTATGTGCCTGCATCCACTGTTGGTGGGGAAGGACAGGGAAAGCTAAGCAATGTGTCCACATCCACGGAGGTATGGGTAAGGCAGGGAAAGGGCGAACCTATGTGCCTTTAAAGTGAAGCTGCTATAGCCTCCAACACCCCTGCTAACAACTGGCAAAAGCACAGGAGCAACCTCCAGGCAGATTTTAGATGGAGCTCGAAGAAGCTGCAGCCACTCTGCTAGGGGAGATAGAGAATACTGAAGAGAGGCAGTGCAGCAAGCTGGTATGAGGCACTGAAAAAAGTGTGCTCTCTATCACCCTCTGCTGGTTGATGGACACAACCCATCTGTAATGGCTGCATCTGCTTGATGACAAGGAAATAGTTGATAAGCTAGTTCAAGATGTTATAGTCCAGCAAATGATGGCCCCTGCGTGGGCAAATGTGAGCAGGATGTGCTCTTTGCGAAAATGACTTACAGAATTATTACATTAAAAATTTAAAGTGGGGAAAAAATTGTAGTAAGCCCTAAAAGAGCTGTTTTAGTGCTGTGGCCTTTTCTGAACCCAGCTTGATTAGGATGAACAACATAGTTGGAGGATTTTCCGGAAAAAAAACAATCTAAAACAATGGTTTCAGTTATTTTGGACAAGAAAGGTACATTGGAAATTGGTCGGTAGTTACTGGCATCACAATCTCAAAGTTTAAGACCTTTTTGTTTCAGACATATGTGGGTCTTTTTCCAGGTAATAGGTACCTTACCCAGTTTCAGATTCTCAGTAACCTGACATTTCACCAAACTCAATGAAATGGGATCTTGAGGGGCTGTAGAAGCTTTAATGGAACCAAATAACTTCATGCAGCCAAATGTGAGGCCTTCAAGATGTGGAAGAAAAATAGGTCTTTTTCGTTTTCAAAATGGTTTACAGATATAGGTCAATGATTTCTAGGCCTGAAGTATAGCCTAGATACGTGTGCCTCCATTGGTATTTTTTTTGTTTCGTAATTGATGTTTCAACAACAGGAGAGAAAAATTAATCCAAGGATCATGTGACCACCTGCAAGAGTTTACAAAACCTGTTTGAGGGGCTAAGATCTCATATATATTAACTAAAGTAGCATCCCATAATTGACTATGGTCTTTGAGTGAGGCCTGTTTGAAGGTAGTGAATTACAAAAAAACAGAAGAAACCAGTCTTCGCAAGAAACAACAAACAAAACAGCGAAGATGACTGACAAAAATAATAAAAATAAAAAATTGAAACAAGAATATATAAAAAAATCTTCAAATTTGTATTTAAAAATATAATAAAAATCATATAAAAAAAGGTGGGGGGGAAGACACTTTGGTTGTGAAAATTAAAAAATAAACTTTATTAACCAAAGGATAGCAGGGAGAAAGGGACTCGACACAGCTGTATTTGGGCTGTTCAGGCCTGCATCAGGAGTCTTCTCACCGTATGCTGACTTCTTATACTATCCAAATTGTAGAAGGAATGTGTGTCTCTTTCCTGATGCTATCGCATTAAACAATGCTTGAAACAAAGTCAAGCGGAAAAGATCAGAGACATCTTCGCTGTTTTGTTTGTTGAAGGTAGTGAATTCCAGAAAAAAATTCATAAAATTGTCCCGAGTCAGTCCGGTGAAGTCTATGGGGGATAGGACATACAAGGTCCTGATTAATAAGATAGGCTCCAAGTAAATGGAAAGAGTAATTTATAATCAGTCCAGAGAATTGAAAAGGATGGAGATACAAGATCTGGTTGACAAGAAAGAGGAAAAGAGAATATTGTCCAAAGTATGCCCTTTTACATGAGTTGGAGTGGTCATCATTTGTGCTAATCCAAGATCTTGTGATAATGTTAAAAGTTCAGAAGTAAAAGATGCTAATGGATCATCCCAATGAATTTTGAAATTGCCTAAGATTATCAGAACTGCAGGCTTCAAAGTATGAGAAAAAAAAGTTTGAAAGTACTGCACATAACCGGAAGCGGAAGATAAACTAAAAGCTGTTGTAATGGAATATGGAACACTAAGGATTCTAAAACAGGAGTTTGATTCAATGAAAGCGTAATAATATTAAGAATAAGATCAGAATGAACCACTAGGCTAGGAGTAGCCTAGTGGTTAGTGCAGTGGACTTTGATCCTGGGGAACTGATTTCGATTCCCACTGCAGCTCCTTGTGACTCTGGGCAAGTCACTTAACCCTCCATTGCCCCTGGTACAAAATAAGTACTTGAATACATGTAAACCGCTTTGAATGTAGTTGCAAAAACCTCAGAAAGGCGGTATATTAAGTCCCATTTCCCTTCCCTCTCTTCTTCCCTGACAAGAACTGTGAAGGCAAGAGTAATCCAATGAGGTCACCTGGGTTAAATGGGCTAGTTCAAATTCTACAGTAGGAGGCAAGTCTAGCTTAAACAGAAAAAGAAAATCAAAATTACATGCCTCTATATTAGATCTTTAACAAACAATTGCTTACCTTTCATAAATTAAACATTTAAGAAGCCAAATCGCAATGTAGTCCTCTTGAAAGGATTAAAATCTAAAGCTGAAGACACTAGAGAAACAGGATGAAGACTTTTAGGCCTGGAAAAGGAATTATGGGGGTAGGCCAAAAGGTCCAGTGTACTAGGATAGGCTATGCCCCAGGCATGACTAGCCATTTAGAAACAAATAGGAAAATGGAAAACAGTAAACCAAGCACCAGAGTAACCAGCATTTTAAGATGGACACAAAGGAGTGCACTAAGGAGCATGTCTCGCTCCTTATGTGCATGCTGTGCATTGCAAGGGACTAGCAATGATATTGGAAACGAGTGCATACATCAATTCTAGGGGGCGGGGCTTACGATCCCACATTTGTGGGTCTCTAGTGCTACTCTTATGCTCCTTGGTTTCCTCACACATACACACTACTGTAATATAATCCTAGCCGGTCTTCCTAAAGCTTCCCTCACCCGCCTTCAGCCTGTTCAAAAATACTTCTGCCTTCTTACTCATGCCCACAAATCCAATCATATTTCCCCTCTACTTGCCCAGCATCACTGGCTTCCAATTCCCTTCAGTGTACAATTTAAAATTCTCTTTAGTGCATTTCTCGATTCTGGTATCTCCTCTTACCTCTCAGCCTTTATTTCCCCTATACCCCATCCTGTGCTCTTCGCTCTACCTTTGCTTCTCATCTCTCTATTCCTTCATTTTGCCTCTCCTGCTTGGAATCCATAAATTCCTGGAGAATTTAGGATATGATATAACCAAGTTGAGATTTATTTTTTTGATTGCTGCAGAGATGGCGAATAATATGCCAAGGCAACTGCAGCAGGTTTAGAGTGACAGATTAAGTGGCAAAAGAGAGGGTTCAGAAGTATACAAACAAGAACAGCAAAAAAAAAAAAAAAAAGCACAAACAGGATTCCAAGGATGGAACAATCAACAGTCTTTTCATTAAAGGACCCTAGATTTGTCCCATCCATGGAGGCCCATTTGTGCTTTTTTTGTTGTTAGAGTGACAGATTCCCAGGTTCCCAGATTCTTAACTCGAGACTAGTGTGTAAGTTTCTTAGCTGAAGGAGAGAAGTATGAATAAGACTAGTCTGAATCCCTAGATACTTTCAGGGTGACCAACTGCACTGCTAAGCTGGAGATAGAGATCTGGATTAATTACACTCGTACTATTCCTTTAAGAATTCCAGCTGAGGGGAGGTAAGACAGAGGTCTACAAAAGCCTGAGTGGTGTAGAACGTGTAAAAGTGAATTGATTTTTTACTCTTTCAAAAAGTACAAAGATTAGGGGACACTCAATGAAGTTACATGGAAATGTTGGACAGAATATTAGAACTGTTTTTGTTTTTTTTGTTTTATTTTTTAATTCAAAGCTGCTCCTTTAGTGTCCTTTGCTTTGTTTATGAGAAGAGACATGGGGCTTAGAGCATCAGTTTTGGTATTATTGGCACACAGATTTCTTTTTCATTTTGATGCCACTTCGAGACTAGATGGGAGGAGCTTCTTACTCAGGAAAGCCCAGCCAGGAAATCCATCTCTATATAGTTTGATATGAAAGAACAGCCTTTGGCACAAAGGCACAGTCAGGAAAGCCCTTTCCTCTTCTCATGTCTTACTAGTCTCCAGGGAGGAGTCTCTGTTACCAGGGGGAAAACTGTTGGAAGAGCAGTAGAGTGCCATTTGATTCAAGCAGAAGCACAAGATGGTCTTCTCCTACGTAAGAACTTCTAGTGCTTCATTAGAAAGTCAGTGAGGGCATATTTGCAGATTTTTTTTTTTTTTAAGATTTTACTTTATTGCTTCTTTGTGGCTGCAAACCTGTCCAAAGATTGCTGCTCTTCTTTCAGATGTTCCTTCAGCGTCTGGCTTCTAATCTTACATGCTATTGCAATTTAGCCCCCATACAATGGACACATAGTGTGTCCCCATGACAGACATTTTTTCTTTTTTTCAACATTTTCAGCTGCGCTTAAAGCCTTAACTATCCGGCATGGAAAATACTAATTCTGCTAATTATTCAGCTTTAGAAATACTGACTGAACTTTAGTGTTAAGGTTGGACCTGAATGACCATGACTGTGGGTTAAGGATAAGACTAAAGTAACAGAACCCTACATCTGCAGAGGCCTGGAAAGGTTAAGAATTTTCTGAGACAGAACTCAACTTAGGCTCCGTCCAGGTGATGTCTGTTCACTTGTGTTAAAGTAGTGATCCTGCTTGTCTATGTAGAAAGTTCAAGATGGTGAAAAAAAACATGACAATATCAAACATGAAACAACAACAAAACAAAAAAAGAAGACAATTACTGCTATACAATAAGTAAAATTTTGTATCTGTGCTTATCTTACTACCCTTACAGTTATAAGTTTTGTTTTAAGCAAAACACAGGTATGATGGGAGGCTCCCAGCATGCCCTGTACAAATCCTGGATCATGAAGGGAAGAGCGACACTTACCTTGGTATATCTTTGCTTTGCTCCTGTATGCAATGTTGAAGAAGTTCTATAAACCTCTGTGGAAATGCAGAAAAATCTACCAAAAGTCCTTGCTGGCATTTTAAACTTAAAAAGAAGGAGAATGTTTGATTTAATTAACATTCAATACAGATAACTGCAAAAGCAACGAAACCTGCACAATATTAAAATGAGAACGTTCAACTAAATTATATTTGAAGATATTCATCTTCAAGTAACTTGAATTCATTTTTAAAATACAATTCCCCCCTCTCCCCCAATATTCAGATAGTGACTATCAATGTTTTTAAAGGCACTGACCACTGCCAGCTGAATTTGATACAGATATTCAGTGCTGGGCCTATTCCAGACACTGGCAGGGAATATCTGGGAAGGCCAATAATCAGACCGGTACCCAAATTAAAAAAAAAAAATCACTGCTAACAGGGCAAGTAATGGCTCCACACACATTCCATCACTGGACTGCTCCAGCACTAACCTGATACTGCAGTCATAGTATATGTTCAATGCTACTATCCAGTTAAGTGCTACTGACTATGTGCTCTAGGGTGGACCATCAGGCTTTACATGTCAACCCTAATGCATTTCTCTGACTGGGAAGGGGGTACCCCAGGACCCACTTGGGAAACACTGCACTACACTACTTATGCTTTAACTGTAGCAAAAAAGTATTTCCCTGAAGGTCCTGGCACTTTTCTCTCCCCCCTCCCCCACTGCCTCCCAGCACAGCTACAACCATAAATTTTCTTCCTTCATTTCCCTCCCTCTCTCTCAGTACAACCCCAGTCCCCTTCCTCCATCCCATCAAATATTAAACTTCCTAGACCAAAGGATGGTGGTGGTGAGGGTTATAAAAAGAGTGTCATATTGATTTTCAGTTTGAGTATTACATTTTGTTGCAATTACACTTTATGGGCCAAAATGCATGGCATTCCAAGCGAGCGATTAATGGTTTAATTGCGCAGCCGCCCGCAATTGGAAGGAGAAATTAGATCTTACCTGCTAATTTGCTTTCCTTTAGTCCCTCTGGACCGGACCAGGATTGGACTGATGGGTTGTGCTCGCCTACCAGCAGGTGGAGACTGAGAAAAAACTCTGACTCTAGAGAGCCAATAGGAGCCCTGGTCATGTGACCTTAGCCTCAGTATTTGAATAACAAAGCAGGAAAGAAAGAAAGACCTTCTGTGCCGTATGGAATCCTAGCAGCCACAAAATTCTTCGGCAAAACCGAGTACTAGAGCTCATCAGCAATTCTCCCCAGAAAAGTGGTATGGCATATTTAAGGTTGTATATCTATATTCCAGCAACTGAGCTCACCAGCAACCACCAGAGAAGTGGTATGGATCTCGTAAAGTTTTATATACATAGCAGTATCTAAACATCTGGTTTTTTTGTCTTTTTTTCTAATCGTTCCACGAACTGTAAGGGAATGGATACACTTGCTACTGAATAAAAGAATCGAAAGAGTGGACAGAACCTGGGCGGGGCCTGGTCCGGTCCAGAGGGACTAAAGGAAAGCAAATTAGCAGGTAAGATCTAATTTCTCCTTCCTTAGCGTCCCTCTGGACCGGACCAGGATTGGACTGATGGGAAGTACCAAAGCAGTAATCTGAAGGGAGGGACCCTACGAAAACTGCATAGAAATATTCATACTGCATAGGCCGCCTCCTGGCAACAACTAACATGTACTGTGGCTCAATGAGCAAAAGAATGAAGCTAAGAGTAGGTGGCCATCTTACCAATGCTCACCGAGAGCACCAAAAATCGCTGTAGTAAGAATAGGGCCCGTTTCTGAAATTGTGGGATATGTTGTAATACTCTGTGGAACTGCCCTCTCAGTGAGAAAACAAATAGAAGTTCTCATTTCCTCAATCCGTAGAGATATAGCGGGTTAGAAACAACCAAACCCATACGTGTACTGGCTAGAAGGACGAAACAAATAAGAAAAACACCAATTGGGAAAGGTGAAAACGCGAAACTACAGCAGGCCGAAAAGAAGTAACCAACTGTAGGAGTACTCCACACATAGATCTACTTACTGCAATGGCTACTAGGAAACACTGCTTTAAGAGGAAAAACATTATAGAAAAAGGCTATGGCTACCAGGAAACAGTGGTTTAAGAGGAAAACCTGAAAGAAAACCGTGGTTTAGGTGAAGGCCCTGAAAGAAAAAACAAGGGCTACCCGAAAAACAGTGCTGTAAGAGAAAAAACCGTAAAGGACACCAGAAGAAAACAAGCCAAACAGAGGACCTACAAGAGCTGAAAGATTAAGATTGTGAGACTAAGATCCTTAAAGTAAACAAGAACTTCCAAAAGGATGAAGCCATATCGGGCCTCAAAAACAGGAAAAAACAAAAAACTGCAGAAGAAAAGAGAGTAATCCTTTATAAAAGCCAACAAAAAATGAATCATGAACAAATAAGAGAGACAAGGCTCAACAATGCAACCGCCGCATAGAAAGAACTACTGAAGCGTAAAAATGCGTTCTTAAGTAAGAAAACTCACAAAAGAGTCAAACCATAAGAACAAATAAAGTGTGGTATGGATGAAAGATGGAATATATATATATATATATATATATATATATAAATATAAGACAACGCCTAGTGAGGTGATGGAAGAAAGACCCCTGCTAAACGATGGCGTCTATCCCTGTCTCCCCCAAGAGTGTAGCTGGACGGAAGAAGCAAGAAATGTTTGTGAAGCTGAAGGCAAAAAAGAGATAGCCCTGAAGAGTCGCAGTGAGGTAGCAACGCTGAAAGGATGAGCGTCCATTCACTTAAATGCAGGGTGAGATAACTAAGAAAAAATGACTTGTAATGATTCGACTGCCGCCACATGGTCAGCTGAAAAGACAGTTAAATGAATATCCACCCATGACAAGAGCCTCACTGATTACAAACTCAAGAGTATACTGTTAGTTCTTCCGTGGTGGATGGCAGAACCGATTGCCATGGCAAAGACCAACATAACTCTCCCCGCCTTGTTTGTCCGTAAGGGAACAAACTTCACCCGCAGGTAAGCGAAATGCTGTGGTCCCCCAGAAAATACCATATACAAACAAGCTTCTGCCAAAAGGTATACTGCACGAAGCACCCCTATGACTGAACTAACGTTCTTGTGATAAGTAGATGATACTTAAAAATCGCAATTGATGACCCTGAGATTCCAAATAGGATGAGGGAAAAAGTCCTTCTTGGGAACTAGACCGGAAAATTGTACTCTGTAGAATAGAGCGAGGAAATGGCCGAAGACTCAAGGTCCCCAAGAAAAATATAAAGCTGCAGAGGAGACAAAAGACTCTGCGCCAACCTGACTAAAGGGAGAACATTAGAGATATCTGAAGAGAGATCCAATAAGAGGCCTGGCTACATGCACCACCCAACCTAGAGACTGTAAGAAATGCACCACCCGGTGCATGACTTGAGAACTCTGCTGATAAGACTCTCTCCAATTATCCCGTCGTCTAGGTAAGGATGAAAACGAGGATCCCTTGTTTCATGAGCGGTGCTGCTACTACGACCGTAACTTAGGAGAAAGTGCGCATAGCTGCCGCGAGACCGAAGAGCAGGGCACGAAACTAGGAATGTCAACCTAGAATCGTAAAGCGCCAGAATCTGCAATGAACCTGCCAAATAGGAACATGAAACTAAGCCTCTGACATATGCAAGGCCGTTAAATACTCCCCTCGCTGAACTGTCACCATGACTGACCGAGGATTCCCCATACAAAAAATTGTGACCCTAAGAGCGCAATGAACATCCTATTAGATCTAAAATAGAATGGAAGGAAGAGTACTGCCGAAAATGACCGGTTAATGCTTAAGCAAAAAACTAGCAATTTTCTGGGGTCTGGGGAGAAGAGGAAGGGTGACCAAGGACACTACCTAAATAGGGCTGCAAACCCCAGCCCTATCCCTGTGGCGTCTCATAGCTGGTTAAACTCTGTCTATAGGTGTCCACCAGTTCTGGTAGCACGCTCTGGACAGGAAAATTTATTTATTTATTTTTATATATTTTTATTTATTGTTTTTTTTTTGAGTAGGTTCAACCATTTGCTCAGTATGGACATATGATTCACTGGCCTTTAATTCCCTGGATCTCCCCAATTCTCGTACCATGGTCATGCCTCCTCCCTCACGGACATGTACCAAACCCACACTCCTTAGAAAGGAATGCTGGACTTTTGGTCTTTCACATTACAGCAATACTTATGTACCGAAGACCTAAATGCACAAGAAGTAAGCGAGTTCCCTTCCAATTGAAAGGAAGCTCTGGAGTGAGGGTGCATAGAACAAAAACAGAAAAAGAAAAAGACAGACTTGTAAAATACTTTAACTAAAAAGGTGAATTAGTGCCACAGCCACTTGGAGAAGGTGGTGGAGACAAGACTGACCTCTAAGGAAGAGGAAGGGATAGGAGATGATATGTATAGGCATACTGAACCAACCCAGAAAAATTACCATTTGCCAATGGTGAACTGATAGTGAGAGGCTTCAAGACTGTTGGAAAAGAAGGGAAAAACATGAATAAAGCATGCCTGCAGTTGAGTAATTTGGGAGCTTGATAGACAGGGCAGTCCCTCAGAGAATAGAGAATATGAGAAAGCTTATATATTCTTATGGTAACTAAAACAATATACTCTATGCCTATAGAGAAAATGTATTAAATTGTTAAAAGAACACTGTATAATACTACAGCCATTAAGAGAAATTCTTAAATGAAACAATAAGAGAGGAGTCATGAGTAAGTATAATAGGGCATGCCCTCTAAGGCAGCTGAGAGATTGGGTGCTTAATAGACAGGACTGTCCCTCACAAAATAAGAAAAGCTTATATATGCCCATGGCATGAGAACAACCCACTCTATGCCAATAGAGAAAAATTTAAGTTCCTAAAACAACGAGGGAAATTCTTGAAAAGAACTATTATAGAAAGATGCTTATCTTGTTGGGCAGACTGGATGGACCGTGCAGGTCTTTTACTGCCGTCATCTACTATGTTACTATGTGGAAAGTTTCAATCAATTGACCAGAACAGACAACGCAGATTGACCCAGATTGTCCCCCAATCAATGGCAATGACAAAAGACCAGAGTTAATAGCGAAGATATATATAGGAACTTACCCCAAAAAGAATTTCCTCCAAGTATTGCCTGCATATACGATGTGGATTTTTATTACAGATAAAGAGTGCACAGAGATGGGAAAAAGTACACTTTGGAGCTGAAGTGCCCTTTAAAACTGACGCATTGCCTACAGGAGAAACAAAAAACCCCGACCGAGACGACGGAGGGTGACTGAAAATGGCCGCTGTTCGCGCCACTTGCCCCGAGGCAATCCCCGACAGCGCACCTAACACCTCCGCAACAAGCGGAGTAGAGCAGGAAGGCCGAGAAATAAAAGCCTGCGAAATCGGCTCCGAGATCCGGAGACAACACCGGCCCCGACGAAACTCTGAAAGAAAAGCAAAATTTATAAGCGCCAACTATGACAACTGCGCGCTGCTGACAGTATTTTTTTTTAACCTTTTTCGCAAAGCTCCGGCGCTGACAAATAAAAACATGGCTCCTCAACCTGGCAGGGCTCTGTCTGGCCTAGCCCCAACACTTCGCACCACTTTTTTTTTTTTTTTTTTTTTTACAAGCTGGACATCGCTGACTGTATCCGAAGAGGCCCTAAAGAAAACGCAAAACTCCGGCGCTGATCCAGCAGATGCTGTAGCCTCCTCTGCATGGCGGAGCTGTGTCTGACTGAGCAACAATGCTTCGCGCTGTTTTCTCTTTTTTTTTTTTTTTTTTTAACAAGCTGGCTCCCGCTGCCCAAGCGTACAGAAACGGAGAAACAACTGCTGAGGAAGAAAATGTCGCGTCAAAAAACCCCAGACACCATTAAATTCTTGTCCTTTTTTTTTTTTTTTTTTTTAACAGCTTAGCCTGCTCGTTACAATTATGGAGCTCGTTAGCCATCTGAGTATTGTCTCCCCTTTTTTTTTTTTTAAACAACTTGCTCATTTAAAATGCTGGGGAAGGAAAAAAAAATACTTGTACTTTTAACTTTCCATAGTGGCTGCCTCTCCCAACGACATACACCTTTCTAAACAAAGGGTAGCCCTTCCCAGCTACATAGGGGAGATAGGGAGGAAGGGGGGAGGGACCCGGGGACACCCGAGTTTAACACCCCCAGAGGCTGTAAAAGAAAGAAAGGAAAAGAAATCCCTACCTGACCAGCGTCTAACAGAGAATTCCTAGGCACAGAAGAAGAGGTAGCATTGTAGTTCTTATTATTAACCTCTAAAAGAGAAAGATAAAGAGAGAGACTAATGGGCTCGCTTCCTATCTGCTGGGAGACTGAGAAAATACTGAGGCTAAGGTCACATGACCAAGGCTCCTATTGGCTCTCTAGAGTCAGAGTTTTTTCTCAGTCTCCACCTGCTGGTAGGCGAGCACAACCCATCAGTCCAATCCTGGTCCGGTCCAGAGGGACGCTAAGGAATTTTTAATCATTGCCCACCCTTATTTTAAACATGTAATTAATCACAATTAGAAATTTTAATCGAACTGCAGCTCTAATAAAAAGCAATTTGGTAGTTTGGGGTCCTTGTATTAAGTCTCTTTCTTCTAAGGCCTGAATGGAAGTGAGAAGGTCCTGTTTCAAAGCTTTTTTTTGTCAGTTTTGTTGTTCCTTTCCTTTTGGGTAGATTGGTAGATAAATAGGTTGGGGAGGAGGGCGTTCGCTATATGAAGGTGATCTAATAGCCGAAGGGCTTTTACCTAATGAAGTGAGAAGCTATAAGAATCAAGGCCTATCACCTCACCAGGTAGTTGGTTGGTTATGCCACTTGTCCTTTCAGTCTTATAACATAAATAGTGTCTCATGTGAGATCTCTTCTTTGCTCACATCTGTTTAAGTGGTTGCAATGTAGTTATTTTTCTATTTTATAACAAACAGATTTTAAATATAAACTAAACTGCAAATGCAATGCAGCTAGCTATCCCTAGTCAAGCAGAATTAACTGCACTGTGATAAGTTTATGCACAGCAATTACCTTTAAGTTAATTAATGAGCAGTCCTTGCCCATTCTCTCTCCTTTCGCATGAAGTTAGTATTTCAGCTAGCATGCACTAACTGCTGGGTTACCAGCTAACGCAGTTTAGTAAAGCAGACCCATTAGTGTTTATCTGCTATTTAAGACATATTATATGCTACATTTTTTTTCTAGAATGTGTTTTTATGCTAGTATAAAAACACTTTTTTATTACTATGTCACTGTTGGAAAAGTGCAAAGAAACCACCAAACTGTCAATAATAAATGTTAGAATGGGGCATTCAGGCCTAGACCAATAATTTAAATTTGGTCTTTAGGAGCACCTAACAAACCGTTTGAAATATCAGATCATGTGGATATTCAGTCTTTCCTCCAGATGAAGTTGACAATCATTGCTCTGTTGGAGAGACTGCCAGAAGACAACAAATACTGTCCACATCTTTTAGCATGGTCTTCAAATTCAGCTCTTCTGGCAAGTTAACCTTTATTCAGTCACAAGTGAAATGCTCATATTTCTATTATTTGGAAAGAGTGCAGAAGCTGTACAAATCCGTAAGACTAGAGAAATTTTAGTTCATACCTTGCTCCTTGCAGCATAAATGTCTAGACTCCCTCAAGTAAGCATACACTGGCTTCCTGGTATCAGAACTTGGGGTCAGTTACCAAGGAGTATTCATTTTTTTAAGTAAACCACATGATTAGAAGCAAAAAAAGTAACCCCCTACAGTTTTTTTGCTCTTTTCTCAGTAGCCACTTTGAATTTCAAAGACAACTTCTACGTACTTTAGTTATCATACTTAAGTATTACTATTAAACAATATTTAATTGTCTTAAGCCAAGTTGATGTTACCGACATTTTAGCGCTACTACCTAGTGACTTTTGTGCATTAAAAATGTTTGAGCTAAAACATAGTAAAATATCATTCAAACGATACAATTAGTGTGTCAGAATTTCAAAACATCCACCCCAACTGTAACACAGGCTAATCACTTTGGGAAGTTAACAGCCTTGCTGGTGGTCAGTCCCTACGGCAGGCTGTCCCAGACCCTGAAGCACTTCCTTGAGATTGGTGATCGTTTGCAGCTTTGGGTGGAGCTTGTGATAGGCTTCCAACATTGCTCCCAAGACAAAAGTCTACATCACTGTGGCATCATTAACAGTAAGCTTGTACCTGGTTTTTTATATTTTTGAATGCGCAAAAATTGCTGGGTGGTTGTGCTAAAAAGTAACTTCACTGTGTTTAGATTGTAAGCTCTTTGAGCAGGGACTGTCTTTCTTCTATGTTTGTGCAGCGCTGCGTATGCCTTGTAGCGCTATAGAAATGCTAAATAGTAGTAGTAGTAGTAGTAGTAGTAGTAGTAGTAGTGTTTAAAGAATCTCATTCCATTCGGTACATAAATGTAGACAGAAACAAATAAAGCTGTAAATTTCATATTGCAATTACAGCAAAACTCTAGGTTACTTTTTTTTTTTCCTCACGCTGTATATGTGTGCAGGCACATGAACATTTTAGATTGGCACAGCATGATTTATACTCAACATCTGATACTCTTCTGAAGTTATTGCATATCCACCAAATAGTTCTGCAATGTTTCAAAAGTATGTAGTATATTTGGAGTTTTCAATAAGAAAATTGTGGGACATCACACATATCCATTTCCTCAAACATTTTCCAAAGAATATCAACAGTGTAGAGTACATAGATGTATTTTCAGAGCATTTAGTTACAAGTTCCATAGTAACCTATGGAACTTTGTAAGTCTAAGTGCTTTGAAAATGAGCCCCATTATATACCAATACTTGCATTATAGAAACAAAGGTCAGTAGATGTACACTACCATCAGCAGCAGTCAGGGCTTCTTCTGAATACATTATCATCTACTAAGCACGAACCACAAATTATGTCAATTTTTGTATATAAATCTCACCTCTGAAAATCCTCCTCCGATATTACAAGATGAAATAGAAAAAAAGGATCAGTATCATCTGTCAGCTGAACTATTAAATCCTGGAAAGAAAAAAAAATGTTCAACAGTGTCGGATATCAAATATACATTTTAACAGATACTACTCAGACACCAGCATGCCTCAAAAAGCATTAGCAATGGCTTGGGACCGGACCGATTAAATATAAAAATGAAAGGATTTTAATAGGGTGGGTCTTTTCATCTCTATCCTGTAGTTATTGTCTTCTATTGCATATTGTTTTAAGGGGAAATCTTGACTTACCAGATAATGTCCTTTCTTTGAGTCCTGCCAGACCTGTCAGATGAGTGGGTTATGTCCCCCTGCCAGCGAATACAGCTGGAGAAAAATCAGTTCAGAGACGACTTCACTCCCCTTATAGGAGGGCTGGTGATGCCTTCTGCTCTTTAGTATCTTATCTCAAAGCTAAGTCTACCAAAGGCAAGTCTTATGTTTTGGGTTTCCAATTTACCTGCAAAGCCAAGCCTAATGCAGTCTAAATCATCAGTTCATGGTCATTAACCCAGTAACGCGAAGATACTTACCTGTAGCAGGTATTCTCCGAGGACAGCAGGCTGATTGTTCTCACGTGGGTCGACGTCCGCGTCGGCCCAGGAATTGACTTTTTGCAAGCAAAGTATAAACAAAGTTTTGCCAGAATCTTCTGGCGCGCGTGCAGCGCGCACAAGTTCCCACTCGTTGCGCGAGCGTGCCTCCTCAGTTTAATCAAAAACCATAAAAACAAATAAAACCCCCTCCGAAGGGACACCACCTTGTAGTGGTGGAGGGGCTTCCGTGTTTCAATGACTCAGGGGGCTATGCTGAAGGGTAACCCATATCAGACAGGCCTCTGAGGAGCAACCAGACAAAGAGTGTCCCAAACTAGGGAGAGTGGAAAGATGGTGACCTGAGGCTCGTATGCTCAACGGCCCAACTGTCCTCTGAAGTTCTTTGTTTACTTGAAGTTTCCTCTTTGCATTTGCCTTAACTGAGAGGAAGGGGACAATGGGGGGTCAGCCGCCGATGACCAGCGTTTTGTCCCCTGTGCAGCAAGTGTGGGACCGCTGCGCGACGAGCTGCCCACAGATGACTGGGTTGATGAGTCCTTTGATCAGCACCAGCGAAGGAGCGTCGATACTCTTGGACCTGGAAACCACTTCATCGCTCTCAAATCATTTAACCACCATGCCCAAAGGAGTGGAGGAGTGAGTCAGGAGTGTATGCTGAAACGGAAGTCGTTTACAGCTGAACCCATGTCGGCGGTGCTCTGAAGTTCTTTGTTTACTTGAAGTTTCCTCTTTGCATTTGCAGTTGCCTTAACTGAGAGGAAGGGGACAATGGGGGGTCAGCCGCCGATGACCAGCGTTTTGTCCCCTGTGCAGCAAGTGTGGGACCGCTGCGCGACGAGCTGCCCACAGATGACTGGGTTGACGAGTCCTTTGATCAGCACCGGCGAAGGAGCGTCGATACTCTTGGACCTGGAAACAACTTCATCGCTCTCAAATCATTTAACCACCATGCCCAAAGGAGTGGAGGAGTGAGTCAGGAGTGTATGCTGAAACGGAAGTCGTTTACAGCTGAACCCGTGTCGGCGGTGCCACTCCTAAACCCGTAAGAGCTATCAGCTTAGAGTTTTTGGCTCCTGTGGAGGTTACATTGAATATCATCTGGAAGGCGCGCCAGGACCTAACGGTGGTAGTAAATAATTTTGCTTCAGATGTGATCTTACTGGTGAGCCACATGGATAATCTAATCGAATCCTTGGAGAATGGAAAATTGATGCAGCAAATGAAGTTCTACAGGAATAGGAAACGGTTAAGATTTTGAAAATGTTAATAGACCAGAAAAATTTGAACAAAATGAATATTACAGATGATTAATATCAAGATTGTTGTTTTCCCAGAGTTCCAGGTATGACTCCTAAAGTTTTATTTTCCTCTGAAATGATTCCTCTTAGTATATTAATTCAAAAGAAGTGAAACCTGTGAAACTGGGATTACCTTAATCAGTGGGAATTGGTTTAGAGATTCAAGTGTTTGCATTGTTAAATAATTTCTGGTTTTAAAAGACATACTCAAGCAAAGAGACAGAGAAGCTAAGCAGAGAAAAGATATAACTGGCACAAGAACTGGCGTATAAAAGTTTAGCTCCAGATGAAGATGTTACGAAACAGAAGCGCACTGTAGAGCAAACCAGTGAGAAAGCCTGGAAGATAAGATAAGTGCTAAGTTAAAAAAGCAATAAGAACAAAAAGTGAAAAAGTAAAAAATGATTAATGAGGATTCCCGCTGTTAGAATAACGATACAGCGGAGAGGTGTACTTTATGAAGCAAAGAATTAATAAACACACCGGAAATCTGAAGTCAAGATTATTAGATTTATCTAAAGGACTGTGTTGATAAGAGTAAAGTGCCATAGTGGTATTAATTGTTTAAAAGAGAAAAAAAATGAAATCAGGTGTATTATTTCCACTAATATTGCACAATAAGTATGTTTCCAACAAAATTTATCGACTATACACCGTCTTGGGTCTGAAGAAGCCAACCTGATGATCAATGTGGAATAATGATTTAGATAAATAATAACTGGGGATAATCAGGTTAATACCACGTTTTCTTTGTTTACTGTTGTTTAATTGATCTCCTTGTCTTGTTTCACTCTCCCTATTTATTTTGTGGTCTAAGAAAGAGAAAGATTGTATATAATCCATTTATCTAGTTGAGATTGTTTTCTTCTAATATTGTATTATTGTACAGTCATCTCTGTATTACTGTTTGAAAGCGACCCTTGTAAAATGAAAAATTATAAATAAATGATTAAAAAAACAAACAAACCAACAACAACAACAACTCCAAAGGGGAGGTGGACGAGTTTGTGAGAACAATCAGCCTGCTGTCCTCGGAGAATACCTGCTACAGGTAAGTATCTTCGCTTTCTCCGAGGACAAGCAGGCTGCTTGCTCTCACATGTGGGGTATCCCTAGCAACCAGGCTCACTCAAAACAATGAACATTGGTCAATTGGGCCTCGCAACGGCAAGGACATAACATAGTTGTTTAGGGTTTCAGGTCAATCTAACTGGGAGTGCAGCCTGGAACAGAACAAAAATGGGTCTAGGGGGGTGGAGTTGGATTCTAAACCCCGAACAGATTCTGCAGCACTGACTGCCCAAACCGACTGTCGCTTCGAGTATCCTGCTGAAGGCAGTAGTGAGATGTGAATGTGTGGACTGATGACCACATTGCAGCCTTGCAAATCTCTTCAATGGAGGCTGATTAAGTGAGCCACTGACGCAGCCATGGCTCTAACATTATGAGCTGTGACATGGCCCTCTAGAGTCAGCCCAGCTTGGGCATAAAAGTGAAGGAAATGCAATCTGCTAGCCAACTGGAGATTGTGCGTTTTCCGATGGCGACTCCCCTCTTGTTGGGATCGAAAGAAACAAACAACTGGGCGGACTGTCTGAAGGGCTTCGTCCGCTCCACGTAAAAGGCCAATGCTCTCTTGCAGTCCAAGGTATGCAAACTGCTTTCGCCAGGGCGGGGAAAGAATGTTGGTAAGACAACTGACTGGTTGACATGGAACTCCGACACCACCTTCGGCAGGAACTTAGGGTGCGTGCGGAGGACTACTCTGTTGTGATGGAACTTGATATAAGGTGCATGCACTACCAGGGCTTGAAGCTCACTGACTCTACGAGCTGAAGTAATAGCCACCAAAAAAATGACCTTCCAGGTCAAGTACTTCAGATGGCAGGAATTCAGTGGCTCAAAAGGAGCTTTCATCAGCTGGGTGAGAACGACATTGAGATCCCATGACACTGGTGGAAGTTTGGCCGGCAGCTTTGACAAAAGCAAATCTCTCATGAAGCGAACTAAAGGCTGTCCAGAGATCGGTGTGTAGAGGGTAAGCCTATGATAAGCACTAATTGTACTGAGGAGAACCCTTACGGAGTTGGTCTTGAGACCAGACTCTGACAAGTGTAGAAGGTATTCAAGCAGGGTCTGTGTAGGACAAGAAAAGGGATCTAGGGCCTTGCTGTCACACCAGACGGCAAACCTCCTCCGTTTGAAAGAGAAACACCTCTTTGTGGAATCTTTCCTGGAAGCAAGCAAGACTCTGGAGACACCCTCTGAAAGACCCAAGGAGGAAAATTCTAAGCTCTCAACATCCAGGCCGTGAGAGCCAGAGACTGGAGGTTGGAATGTAGAAGCGACCCCTCGTTCTGGGTGATGAGGGTTGGAAAACATTCCAATCTACACGGTTCCTCGGAGGACAACTCCAGAAGAAGAGGGAACCAAATCTGACGAGGCCAGAAGGGAGTATATAAAGTGCACTCCATTTAAGTGCATGCCGTACTTCGGTCCCGTTTTTGGTACCATCAATTTCTTTGGGTACAAACTTTGGTTTAGAGCAACACTGATAAGTGCAAGATTCGCATATATGCGTGGTTTAAGACCGCTCCTCTGCAGGAAAGACTCCGCATAAGCGCGCACACGGAATATGGAAGCCGATTGGCACATGACAACCGAGATTTCAAATTTACCGCCCCTTTAACTGCCACAGGCAAAATAAGCGAAAGAATGTTGTTAGAGTCGCGGTGGAACTATAATACTTTAACAATGGCTGAACGAATAGAAGTTCTTTAAAAAATTAGAAAACAAAGTCAAGCATCTATTGCTAAAGAATATGGTGTCAATCCCAGTCAAATTTCACATGTCTTGAAGCAGAAAGACCAGCTTCTGGAAGACTGGCAAAACAATACAAATCCACAACGGAAACGAAAATGGGCGGGAAAAGCTGAGGAGGTAGAAGATGCTCTTCTTCGGTGGTTCTCGAGTCAGGAGCAGACAGTTTCCTGTCAGTGGTTCACTGCTTATGGAGAAAGCTAACCAGCTAGCTGAAAGTCTTGGACTAACTGAATTCAAAGCCACTGTTGGATGGTTGGAAAGATGGAAGGAGAGGAACAGCATGGTGAAAAACAAGACGCTGATGACTTTGGTGCTGAAAATTGGGTTGTTTCAGTTCTTCCTACCATCCTGAACGAGTTCGCACCTCGTGACGTTTTCAATGCTGATGAAAACGGTCTCTACTGGCAAGCGATTCTTGATGTAACACTTGCATTCAAACAAGCTTAAACTACAGGAAGTAAAACGTTGAAGGACCGACAGACGATCCTCCTTTGCTGCAATATGGATGGGAGCGAGAAGTTGGAACCACTCGTCACTGGAAAGAGCAAACAGCCCTGTTGCTTCAAGAATGTTAAGCGACTTCCTGTGTCGTACGAGGCTAACAAAAATTCATGGCTGATTGGGGAAATTTGGAAGCAGTGGCTAAAGAAGTTAGACACTAGAATGCGGGCACAAAAGCGTCAGATTTTGTTGCTTTCTGATAATTGTGCTGCACACAGGGATGATGTCAGGCTGTCAAACGTCAAGGTGGTTTTCCTGCCACCAAACACTACCTCTCTGATCCAACCTATGGATCAGGGCATAATAGCCAATTTCAAACAACATTATTGAGCTCTTGTGCTACGTCGTCTGATGAGCGTTATGGATGACCAGACTGGCAAGGATAAACGTGCTGTTGAACTGGCTCGTAATCTATCACTGTTGGATTCCCTACATATGCAGAAAGAAGCCTGGAATCATGTTATACTGCTACAAGCAGGCAAGCTTTGTTAAGGATGTGGAGAGGGACGAAACAGATGCAGCTGTTGCAAACGCGTCAGATGAACAGGCTATTGACATCCCAGCCGGTGTTACTAAAGATGAGTTTCATCGCTATGTAGCTGTTGATTACGATCTACAAACAGCAGACGACAGCACTGATGTAGAGATATGCGCCTACACGCAGGCAACAACGGCTGATGATGAAACAGAGGATGAAATGAGCAGCGAGGCACATGTTGACGAAATTCAACAACCTCCACCTGTCACTTTTGCAAGAGCGCTAGAGTCTCAACACTGTGTGGGCCTATCTGGAGGCCACTGGATGTCAGTGCTATGACAGTTTCTACCGTCTGGCAGACGTAGTCTATGGAACTCACAGACCCAACAGTGTACAGAAGACTATAACTAATTACTTCAAGTAAGCCTAACGTCAGTTAACGGAGACTGTATACTGTATGTATAACAGTACTGTACATATGTTTATCAGTTGTCAAGCTTCTTTGGGTCACAACGGTTAAGTGCACGCATTTCTTTGGTCCCAGACCCTTGTACTTAAGCAGATTGCACTGTGTATATATATATATATATATATATATATATATATATATATATATATATAACACCGGAAACAAGAAAAAAAAAGTCTTAAAACCTCATTTTAATTTGCATCTTAAAAAAAAAAAAAAAAACTACTACTCAGCTAAAAAGGACATCAGTGTTAAAACTGAACTAGTCTCACTTATGAAAATAAACAGAGCATTTCAACAACCACCCAAATATTTGGGCATCTATCAAAAGAGAAAGTTCGTCATGAGGCACTGCCTCTCTCTTATTTCAAAGAAAAGTTGTCATCAACCTAAATTACAATCATGTTGGTTGTCAGAAGCAGGTAACTGTATAGCCATATTAAAAATACTTCATAATTGTATCTTTATGTGCACATTTGACTTGATATGTTCCTTTGCATTCTCATCAATAAAAATGTTCAACACTAAAAATACTCTGGGCAACGTTCAGCTAGCGGCAGTCGGTGTTCCTTTAAAACACTGACCATTGTCAACTAAATTAGACCTATCCATGAACCGGCACTGAATACTCAAGTCTTTGGCAGTGCCTGAAATCTGTCGATGTATGATATTTAGTGCCATACCTGCACAGATAACAGGCAACATAGGACTGCTAATTATGTGGTCCAACATGCCCAATTAGCTATGCAGGCACCGTGAATATCTCTTGTACCTGCATTATTCCCACTCCACCCCCCAGTCCACCCTGGCACTAGCCAGAATACATCAAGGCAAAGTAGATATTCAACTGTACTATCCGGTTAAGTGATGCTGAATATTTGCTCCTGGGCCAGCCAGAGTGATTTAACAAGCAGGAGCTTCTCCTGCCCTGTTAAATTACTTTGAATAGACCTCACTATTGTTAAAGCGTTCACCTAAAATCGAGTGCAGTACAACTAACATAGCATGTCACTTGTAAACAAAATGACATTACCAACAAATAGATATGGCTTCTGTAGAAATCAAATACTTCTGCACTTCTAATTCTGGTTCATAATACTTCCCTTCAATTATTAACAGACAAATACAAAATAAGAAATAAAAATTTTTATTTAGATGCGTGTATGCCAAGACACAACAAACTGGTGACAATACTGGCAATTTTTAGCTATAAAGCAGCTTTCAGTATTTTAAAACGTAGAATTTAAGAATAACTGAACAGCTTAAATCTGCTAGGCAACAAAAGCTGAAAACACTTAAAAAGAAACCGCCCACAAATGTTGGCTAGCTGACAGTACTATCAAATTCATAAAATAATACATACCTTTCTGTGAATAGGATTCAAAGCTGACTGCAACTCAATATGAACTCGAACATTTACTCTCCTGTAGAGCAAATAAGTAATTGTTAGGCATGTTCAAGTTAAAATGTATATCACGTATAATAATGTAATGTTTTGGTTGGCATCATAGGCTGGCCATAGTTCAGGAGATCTATGATTTATGTTCTTATCTAGGTCTGCTGAGGTGTTAGCATCTTGCACAGGTTTTTGTTGTTTTTCGGGGGGGGGGGGGGGGGGGGGGGTAGAAGAAGGATTTAGAATGTTGCTGCCTCCTGACTCAAGAGCAGAAAGAAGGGTTTTATCTCAGCAGAGAGCTTTTCTTCAAGTCTTAATCAAAAAGAAGCGCACCCAAGAACCTAAACACCCAAAGTTGCAAGGTACAGACAATGCACATTCAGGCTAGAAAACAAACAATTAGCACCACTCCCAATTTAAAAAATACCCACAACTTTGAATGATTTCTCGACTGTAATAAAGGCTTATAAACCATCAGCAACATCATAAGAATCCACAGGAAAGAAATAAAAAGCAAGAAAGTTTATATTGTCTGATTGCTCACTAGCAAGGCGTGACAGTTCGAGCAGAAGGCACCCGGAACCAGGAGGGAAGTGATTTCCCTGCTTGAAAGACAGACGTGACAGGCTCCTGGACTCAGAGCAACCATGGTTTATGAAGCCGCATTACAGGATGTACAGCTCAAACAAAGCATGAACAAAGCTCTGCCCGCCGGAACACAATGGCCACATCCAAAAAAAAAGCAGAAGTACATGACGAACAACAAGCAAGTAGGAAGAACTATAGTAATAAGTGAAAGGCAGAAAACACTCAAGGAAGAAAAAAATGGTAGTGGGGGGGGGGGGGGGGGGGGCTCATCAGCCTTCCTACAGGAGAATTCCAGAGAATCTCAACGGAACAAAGCGTGGAGATCCCAAACCTCGTCTGGGCTACTGCCCGTATCCCTGCTTACCCCTTCTTTCTGAGAAGTTCTGAGAGAAGAGGACATTTCTGTGGATAAGTGACATTATTTTATTCTGTGCTTGGATTGGGTTTAAAAGAGGAATTGTAGGATATTGATAAACACAGAATAAAAAATAAATAAATAAAAATAAAGGAAGCAAACTTTATTAGCTAGTCTCCATACCCTTTTCCCCATAGTTTTAAAACTTGAATTTTTTGCCACAGCATTAATAATCTCTAGAAGGAACAGTAGCGCCCAGTTCAGTCTTACAAAAAAAAAATAAAAATGAAAGAGAAGCAAGCATTAACTAGTTTCCATAGTGTACAACCCTTTTCCCCATAGTTTTAAACTGAAACTTTCTCTAGAGGTAGAAACTTAACAGCCAAGAGTATAAAAGGATAGTAGCAAGGCTTAAACTGTCCTAAAAAAGTTATTTTCTGTTCTTGCCTGCTGGAGAGGTAGCACTGCTACTGACCTGAATTAGGTGTTAATTAAGGTGCGAGGAAGCAGAATATTTGCAAAGGTTACTAAGGGCAATCTGATTTCTGGGCTAGCTTCAAAGAGGATGGTCATAAAGAAATCCTCAAGCCAGGCTGAGTATTCCTGGGAAGGTCCAAAGAGATAGATACAAACAGCCGAGAAGGACCCCTTGAAATGATGAGATGTGGAATCTGACCCAGGAAGACCGCTCAAGGGAGAGCCCATAGTGACTAGCACTTGAACAGACCCCTAGTTCCCAGGACAAGGAAGGGAAGCAGACCCAGACTTGAGTGTACACCCTGCCCAAGAGAGCAAGAGGAAGAACTTCCGCACTAAACAGAGAATAACCCTCATAGAGACTCCCAGATAGAGCCAGAAACAACAGACGTCCATATAAAGTGCAATCTTAATGACTGAAGATTAGCGATCTGGGAAGAAACGTGCAGCCTCTCTTGATAGGAAAAGGCACAAAGCAGCCCATCAGTGACAGACGAAGAATCCACAACACAGTCTTGAAAATGAAGGCTGTCACTATTCACAGTGACCCTGAAGGAAAAATCCTTGAGATGGGAAAGGATAACTGTCATGGCCATAAATGAATAATGGCCTCCAAAGATGGCTAATCACAAAAAACTTCTGTAGGGCAGCCAAATGGGAACAGAAATGCCTGCTGCCCGAGATCCAGGGAGGCGAGAAACCGCCTGCTAAACCAACCAGGATAGGATGCAATGTTCATACAGTAAACTGCAGAACCACACACACCCCGTGACCTCTGTGATACCTAAGCCCAGGGTAAGTAATCCCCTGCCTGTCCATTATAGAAGCACAATCGGAGACAGACTCCATGTGCCCAATGGAAGAAGTGTAGGCCAGGTGGCTTGACCAGAGAGAAAATTGTATTGGAACTTGGATGTCAAGGAAACGTGCAGTGGAAAGAACAAAGGCCAGTCTGCAATCCTGCTCTAGGATAGTCAAGACACCTTGACCAGAGAAAAGATGACCTTCTACTCATGGAATCGGGAGAGGCATCTTGCTAAAGAGTGAACCGAAACCCCATCCTAGGGAGAAGTGGGAGACGGTGATAGACCCAGAGCGAAGCAGAGTTCCTTTTGTCAGCATGCCAGGACTCTCAAGTGTGATGAAACAGGACTTCTGATAGAGAGAAGCACCTGGTCTGCAGAATCAGGCCCCATGAAACATAAGACTAGGCTGAGTGGAATGAAAATAATAGTTAGGCTTGCCCTCTGTCAATAGCCGACACTAGGAGGACCCCAGGACCTAAACAGCTGCCCCAGATTTGCTCCAAATGCAAGCTTACCTCAAAAAGGCAGCCAATGGGCCCCGCAGCCGCTGAGACTAGCATCTGTGGTCACCAACGTCCACTCCAGGTTCTAATGGCATACCTTTGGTTAAACAGGTGGTCTGTAACCAATCACTGGAGACTAGAGAAGGTCTCCCCCCCTTCAAAAGAACCCACTTCTCCACAGCATCATTTTGCTGAGGCCAAAGGGCCAGGAACGCCAGCTACAGCTACAAAGGATGCATATGTGCCGTGGCCCATGGAACCACTTCCAGAGTCACTGCCATGGACCCAAACACTTGCAGACAATCCCATGCTCAAAGGAAAACCTCCGACAGGAGGCGACTAACCTGAGCTTGCAACTTGCAGAAACACTTACCCCAACTAGATGTCAAAGTGAAATCCCAGATAGTTGGGTGTCTGGGAAGCGACAAGAAGACTCTTGGAGCGATTGACAAACCACCTCATCTGCTCAAGAAACTGGACCACACAAGCAGTGTGCTGTTTGCTGTCTCTGAAGGACTTTGCCCTGATCAGCCAACCATCCAAATAGGAGTGAACCAGAATGCCCTCCTTACTTAAGTCTTTGAGGGCTCTACAATTGGCACAGAATGCCACTGCTAGAATTCTGTGTGATTTATTAAGATATGATCATATATCTGGAGCCTTAGTTAGTTTATATTGGTTACCAGTTGAATACAGAATACGATTTAAGATTTGTTGGTTGTTAAGGTTTTAATGGATTTAATGCCTTGTATGATATCAGCTACATTTCACTTGCACAAACCAATTAGTCCTTTGAGATCTGCTTCATTAAATGTGTAGGATGTGCCTTCCTTCCGGTTAATTCGTTTAGAAGAGTACAGATCAATTGTTTATGTTGCTGGGCCGAATCTGTGGAATAGTCTGCCTTTGTAAGATCAATTAAGAAGTTAGACCAGTTTTTAAAAAAAAATCATTGAAGACTTTAATATTAATAATAATAATTATTGATGGGCCAATGATGTATAAGACTTGAATTGCTCTGGTGAAAATTATCCAATTTTTATTATTGTTGTTAATGTGATGGGGGCATACGATGAAAAATAGAGAGGAGGAATCTAAGAAAATACTCTTTCACGGAAAGGGTGGTGGAGGTCGTGGACACAGGGACTGTGTCAGGGTTTAAGAGAGCGTAAGACAGGCATGTGAGATCCCTTAGGAAAGAGTTAGTGGTTACTGAAGATGGGCAGACTAGATGGACCTTTTGGCCCTTATTTGCCGGCATGTTTCTATGATTATATGTATTTATCTGTGTGCAATTGTAACCTGCTGAGAATTTTAAATCATGCAATCTGGTCTAAACGTTTTAGAAATAAATAATAATAGCTTAAGGCTGCTGCAACCACCAACATGATCTTGGAAAAAGTCCTGAGTGCAGTTGCCAGCCCAAAAGGGAGGGCGCAAAACTAGACATGCCAACCCAGGAAAGCAAAACCGACACCATTAATGACCATTAATGAGCTGAATGTATGGGAATATGCAGATAAGTATCGAGGTGAAAGATTCCCCATTCTGAACGGCTATGAAGACCGACCGAAGAGTCTCTATACGAAAACCAGGCACCTTGAGAGCTTTTTGGCTATACTCTTCTCCACCACCTTATCTTCAGAATTTAGAACAATGGAAACTTGAGAAATGAGCTCAGACAGTTCTTCCCTATGAAAAATACAGAAAACCGTGATATCCTCCCAAGGCTAGCTTAACCATTGGACCAGGCGAGGCTCTGGCCCAGGGCACCAGAAATTAAGGGTGCCAACATACCAGCCCCTGACCTTACCTGGTCTACAGGTTAAGCTGTTTCTCTCTCCTTCCCCCAAGTCTGGTCTCTTGTGCAAGACTCATTTGACTAGAGGCAGAGCGGCAGCAGTGAAAGAGATGCCCCAGTCATGCCGGCATGCCAGACTCGTTTGACTAGAGGCAGAGCATCAGCAGTGAAGAGACGCTCCCGTCATGCCAGCGTGCCAGACTCATTTGACTAGAGGCAGAGCATCAGCAGTGAAGAGACGCTCCCGTCATGCCAGCGTGCCAGACTCATTTGACTAGAGGCATAGCGGCAGAAGTGAAAGAGACGTTCCTGTCACTCTGCTAAGTATTCCAAAGTAGTGCCCCTAGGAGAAGGGGGAGATACTAGATGGGAGGGGGGCAGGCACCAACTGATAGTTTGCAAAGGGGGGGCACCAGAGTCCCTAGCCCCGGCCCTGCTTTTCAGGCAAAAATGGCTCTGCAGCCGCACTGGAGAGGGACTCAAGGCTTCCAGAACCCGGAGCAGAGATGACAAACACAGCCCACCCAGAAGGGGGGAGGGGTCTGCAACTCGTGGCAGGGGGGACCCGGCCTTCTGGGTATAGCATCCCTGAGGGAAGCAGCGACCCCCGTGGACCAGCAGAGGCAAAGAGATTGTATTAGCTGCTTTTTCTTTCTTTCTCCCCCCCCCAAAGAATCACAAGAGAGAAGAGGCAAAAACTCATCACTCAAGGCATTACAGACAGGCACAGGCTTGACAGGCTGCACATCTACCATCTGCTGGGAGACTGAAAAATACTGGCTGGGTGGGAATTGCATAGGGATCTTATACAATTCTCACAGTCAGTGTCCGTTGCCAGATGGTGAAAAATTTTGTAGCCCAAGTCATGCTCAAAAGTAGCCAACACCAAAAACCCACAGTGTTGTTAACAGTATTAAGTGTGTGTGTGTACTATGAAGTGTACACCTCAAAGTAAAGGTTATTACTGTAAACTAGAGATTAAGTCTGATGAGATGAAACTAGAAAGTAGAATCCAGAGGTTGTATGGTAAAAGAAAGCTTGAAGAGAGCAGAAAAGGATTTTGAAACATAAAGGAATCCTGTTCAGAAGGAATGGATCCTCAGGAGCTTAACCGAGCTTAACCCCCCCCCCCCCCCCCCACACACACACACACTGCTCCCAAAGGCACCGGTGCCTTTATGGCTTCTGCCCTATGCTGTTTGGCTCCCGGAGTGGCTCCCAGAGAAGCAGCCCCCCCCCCCCCCCCCCCCGTCCACCACCAGGGCTTGTTTGATCATCTGAGCCAAGCTCTGGCGCCAAGAACTACCCAGGGCCCTATTGGGCCCTCCCAGCAGATAAGCCTAAGGGGGAGATAGGGGACAAGAACCCCCAACTCCATAGTGGGAAGGAATAGGTTCCTGATGCATCAAAACGCAGCAGAAATTAATGAAGAAAAAATGTCTGTGGCTCCTGCCAGAGACATCAGGACCTCATGTCCTGATGCCTCCGGAGAAGGAGAAGCAGAGCCGGACCCAACTGTGCCCCCTCTCCTATGGGGCCATTTCCAACTGTACTAAGCTGCAGTCCCTTGCAGGATCTGCAGCGCCTGATTGTCAGCATTTCCCACTGTGTGGCAGACGCGCGGGGGGGGGGGGGGGGGGGGGGGTTCTGCCAAACCTCGGGAGATTCCCTCAGGCCAAAGTCTGGCCAGCACTGTTGCTCCCCAAGCTCTCCTGGGGGCTCATTTTCAAAGCACTTAGCCTTCCAAAGTTCCATAGTAACCTATGAAACTTTGTACAGCTAAGTGCTTTGAAAATATGCCAGCTGGTGTACTAATTGGGGAAATCCCTCACTGGCAGTAAAAGCTCTGTGCTACTCTTTCTAAACAGGAGTTCTTAAAGATGCAGTAGCAGCAAAACTCAGTTTTATTCCCAACATAGGGAAGAACTGAGAGGCTCTTTAAAAAATGAACCTGGGGTTGCAAAGGAGCCTGGAGGATGTCTACTCCACAGGGATACCAGGCAATATGGGGGATGAGGATCCACAACCCTAGGCGAGGTTCCAGAGGACAGAGGCCAAAGCAGCAACCAATAGCGTTTGTGAATTGGAGGGCTACAAAGCCAAACTCCACGCTCAACTAGACATGGAACAAATCCATAAGCCTAGAAGCAGCCCTTAGGTTCAACCTCGCTGTGCAATCATGAACAAATAAGACATTTTGTCAAACATCAGGGTAAATGAAATATCTCATTTCATTACCAAATTTGTTAGCATTTGACTGGTTTTTATGTTCATCAGGTGTATACTCCACCACTATATTATTCCCCATCATACACAGAATTATATCCATAAAAATTCCACGTAGTATTATATTTCTTGCAGAACTTTTATCCCTAACACAGTGGTGTGAGAGAGAGAGAGAGCGCGTGTTATTGAGAAAGAAAGAGAGAGCGCGCGCGTTACTGAGAAAGAAAGAGAGAGCGCGCGCGTGTTATTGAGAAAGAAAGAGAGAGCACGCGCGTGTTATTGAGAAAGAGAGAGCGCGCGCGTGTTATTGAGAAAGAGAGAGAGCGCGCGTGTTATTGAGAAAGAGAGAGAGCGCGCGTGTTATTGAGAAAGAGAGAGAGCGCGCGTGTTATTGAGAGAGAGAGAGCGCGTGTGTTATTGAGAAAGAGAGAGAGAGAGAGCGCGCGTGTTATTGAGAAAGAGAGAGAGAGCGCGCGTGTGTTATTGAGAAAGAGAGAGAGAGAGAGAGCGCGCGTGTGTTATTGAGAAAGAGAGAGAGCGCGTGTGTTATTGAGAAAAAGAGAGAGCGCGTGTGTTATTGAGAGAGAGAGCGCGTGTGTTATTGAGAAAGAGAGAGAGAGAGCGCGTGTGTTATTGAGAGAGAGAGAGAGCGCGTGTGTTATTGAGAGAGAGAGAGAGCGCGTGTTATTGAGAAAGAGAGAGCGCGTGTTATTGAGAAAGAAAGAGAGAGAGCGCGTGTTATTGAGAAAGAGAGAGAGAGCGCGCGTTATTGAGAAAGAGAGAGAGAGAGAGCGCGTGTGTGTTATTGAGAAAGAGAGAGAGAACGTGTGTGTTATTGAGAAAGAGAGAGAGAGAGCGCGTGTGTTATTGAGAGAGAGCGCGTGTGTTATTGAGAGAGAGCGCGTGTGTTATTGAGAGAGAGAGAGAGCGCGTGTGTTATTGAGAAAGAGAGAGAGAGAGCGCGCGTGTTATTGAGAAAGAGAGAGAGAGAGAGCGCGCGTGTTATTGAGAAAGAGAGAGAGAGAGAGCGCGCGTGTTATTAAGAGAGAGAGAGAGAGCGCGCGTGTTATTAAGAGAGAGAGAGAGAGCGCGCGTGTTATTGAGAAAGAGAGAGAGAGCGCGCGCGTGTTATTGAGAAAGAGAGAGAGCGCGTGTGTTATTGAGAGAGAGAGAGAGCGCGTGTTATTGAGAAAGAGAGAGCGCGTGTTATTGAGAAAGAGAGAGCGCGCGTGTTATTGAGAAAGAGAGAGCGCGTGTGTTATTGAGAAAGAGAGAGCGCGTGTTATTGAGAAAGAGAGAGCGCGTGTTATTGAGAAAGAGAGAGCGCGCGTTATTGAGAAAGAGAGAGAGAGCGCGCGTTATTGAGAAAGAGAGAGAGCGAGAGAGCGCGTGTTATTAAGAGAGAGAGAGCGCGCGTTATTGAGAAAGAGAGAGAGAGAGAGCGCGCGTGTGTTATTGAGAAAGAGAGAGAGAGCGCGTGTGTGTTATTGAGAAAGAGAGAGAGCGCGTGTGTGTTATTGAGAGAGAGCGAGAGAGCGCGTGTGTGTTATTGAGAGAGAGAGAGCGCGTGTGTTATTGAGAGAGAGAGAGAGCGCGTGTGTTATTGAGAGAGAGAGAGAGAGAGCGCGTGTGTTATTGAGAGAGAGAGAGCGCGTGTGTTATTGAGAGAGAGAGAGCGCGTGTGTTATTGAGAGAGAGAGAGAGAGAGAGAGAGAGCGCGCGTTATTGAGAAAGAGAGAGAGCGCGCGTTATTGAGAAAGAGAGAGAGCGCGTTATTGAGAGAGCGAGAGCGCGTTATTGAGAAAGAGAGAGCGCGTTATTGAGAGAGAGAGCGAGAGCGCGTTATTGAGAAAGAGAGCGAGAGCGCGTTATTGAGAGAGAGAGCGCGTGTGTTATTGAGAAAGAGAGAGAGCGCGTGTGTTATTGAGAAAGAGAGAGAGAGAGAGTGTGCGTGTTATTGAGAGAGAGAGAGAGTGTGCGTGTTATTGAGAAAGAGAGAGAGTGCGTGTTATTGAGAGAGAGAGTGTGCGTGTTATTGAGAAAGAGAGAGAGAGAGAGTGTGCGTGTTATTGAGAAAGAGAGAGAATGTGCGTGTTAGTGAGAAAGAGAGAGAGAGTGTGCGTGTTAGTGAGAAAGAGAGAGAGTGTGTGCGTGTTATTGAGAAAGAGAGAGAGTGTGCGTGTTATTAAGAGAGAGAGAGAGTGTGCGTGTTATTGAGAAAGAGAGAGAGAGAGAGAGAGTGTGCGTGTTATTGAGAAAGAGAGAGAGAGTGTGCGTGTTATTGAGAAAGAGAGAGAGTGTGCGTGTTATTGAGAAAGAGAGAGAGAGAGAGAGAGAGAGTGTGCGTGTTATTGAGAAAGAGAGAGAGAGTGTGCGTGTTATTGAGAAAGAGAGAGAGAGAGAGAGTGTGCGTGTTGTGAGCACTCTGGAGGGTTGGTACGAGGGAGAGGGGATAGTGGTTCTTTCAGCCGGCATCATCCCCTGTCATTCAGCCCAGCTAGGAGAGCAGGGCGCCCTCTAGGGATCAAACTGCCAGGGAAAGCTGTAATGCAGGAGAAAAACTACACTCCCCAGAAGCCAGTGCAGGGTCAGCTGAACTCTCAGGAGGGGGAGGGTGGAATGACTGATTGGGAGATGAGGTCTGATCCTGGAGATGGGGAACAGCTGGTGGAGCTTGGGGAGGAGGAGGAGATGGAGTGGAATAAAGAAGAGGTAGAAGGAGAAGGTAAGGGGGAATGTATGGAGGTGGGTGGTTTGGCTCTAACCCGTGCAGACAGGGTGAGAGCTTTTGTGGCCTCAGCATTGCCCCGGTTGTGGAGTTGGGTTAAGCTGGGAGCAAAGCAGTGGGGGAGCAACTGGAAAGCACAACTTGCTACCATATTGGCTGTTCCCAAGAGGTAGTGCTGTGGAAGGGAGGGAAGGGTTTTAAGACAGAAAGGCATGTGCATTTTGGGGGAACTTAAAACTGTAGGAAGTGAGAGAGGAGGTGGTTCCAGCTAAATCTCCAAAACTATCTGCGGTGAAGATAGTGTGGCTGGAGGTTTGGGAGGTAGAATTTAAAACAAAAGCCTGTAATTGAAAATGGATTAAAGTTTGCTGATAGTTGGAGGTGTTTAGACAAGGCTGACATCTGTAACAATAAAGAACTTGGATTGCTCTTTCTGCTGGAATGGGACTGATTTTCTCAGCAGCTGGCAAGGTGGAGAGGGAGAGCAAGTGAAAGTGCGGTGGCTGGCTAGGAAAGCAGACGGAAGCCAGTGAAAGCTAAGCAGCGTCAACCCCGGCTCCCACCTGGAAGGGGGCCCTGGTTACAGTGTTATTGAGAAAGAGAGAGAGTGTGCGCGTTATTGAGAAAGAGAGAGAGAGAGAGAGTGTGCGCGTTATTGAGAAAGAGAGAGAGAGTGTGCGCGTTATTGAGAAAGAGAGAGAGAGAGAGTGTGTGCGCGTTATTGAGAAAGAGTGTGTGTGCGCGTTATTGAGAAAGTGTGTGTGTGCGCGTTATTGAGAAAGTGTGTGTGTGCGCGTGAGTGTTATTGAGAAAGAGAGAGTGTGTGTGCGCGTGAGTGTTATTGAGAAAGAGAGAGTGTGTGTGCGCGAGTGTTATTGAGAAAGAGAGAGTGTGTGTGCTCGTGTGTTATTGAGAAAGAGAGAGAGTGTGTGTGTGCGCGTGTGTTATTGAGAAAGAGAGAGAGTGTGTGTGTGCGCGTGTGTGTTATTGAGAAAGAGAGTGTGAGTGTGTCTGTGTGAGACAGAGAGTGTGTGACAGTGATTGCACTGTCTGTGTGTTTTGTATCCTTTTCTTTTTCAGATATTATCCTGTTTTTTCTGTTATATATAAATTTATGTGCTGTGTAGTCCGCTGGGTACCTTGCGGTTACGTGTCTGCCTAACATCAGCTCAGCTTGCCTCCAGCTTTCCCTTCCCTCTCACTGTTCTGCCCTCTTACATCATAACGTCTTTTTGTGAGTGCGGGACAGTGAGGGGGAATGTAGCGTCTTAGGCTGCTGTCCTTCGCCTCTCAGTCTCACACCATTGCTTACTGTGTTTGCCCGCTTCCCGCCACCCTAAATTGTACCGCGGGGTTCCATCGCTGTCTGCTTTCATAACATCCCCTAACGTCAGTTCAGCTTGCCTCCAGCGTTCCCTTCCCTCTCACTGTTCCGCCCTCTGACATCATTACATTTTGACGCGAGGGCGGGGCAGTGAGGGGGAACGGAACGCTGGAGGCTGGCTGACGTCATTTGATGTTATGAACCCAGGCAGCCAGACAGCGATGGAACGTTGGAGGTGCAAATTATTATATAGGACAAGCATGTAGGAGATTGGAGCAGAAATGGATAAGATCTCAAGATCTGAATATAAAAAATAATTAGAAGCAGGCAATCTTTATTTATGAAAACAACTTTGAATGCTACGAGGAAAACGCGGTACAGATGTTTCCAATATAAAAGCTTTATTTCAGTTAGTTAATATATTGGCTGATACTTCAGGTGTCCAGGTTAAATAGGGACAATGTTCCTATGGCTAATGGAGTTAACGTTTTTCTTCAGACTAAGAGCCCTGTTTACTAAGGCGTGTTAGCATTTTTAACGTGCAACCATGTACATGCGTTAACCGTGTAAACACCTACATTATCCCTATAGGCGCCTACACGGTTAGCACGCGTGCTAATTGTAGGCGCATTAAAAATGCTAACAAGCCTTAGTAAACAGGGCCCTAAAATTGCAACGGTTAGAGCCTTTAATGTAAATCAACTTAAGGAACTTGATGCTACTATTTATTCCACCAAGACACTGGATCTGGAATTATTTTTTCCGCCTATTGATAGGGCTTTTTTTTTTTTTTTTAAATCATTGTTCCAAAACTACTCTATATATAAAAAAAAAAAAAAAAAGTATTGTATGTTAGATCCTCACCTTCTATCTTTAATGGTGTAACCTCTTCAAGAATTTTTTTTCTTTTCTGTTTAATTGGATTCAGTATCTGCAGGATCACTTCTGGAGAGAATGTTATTACGCCCATTTTGAAAGATCTCAAAGAATCTAGTGGACTAGTGTCTAACTTGAGACTGGTTTCTTCTATTCCCTTTTTTGTAAAACTTATGGAAGGGTTGGTCTGTTCTCAGCTGAATGAGAGTTTCTGACAAAATATCATGTAATGCATTATACTCAATCAGGCTTTCAATCTTGGCATAGCATAGATATGGTGCTGAGTTCAATTTTTAACAAAGACAAACACCTAATATGTGATAACAGTAAGGTTCTTATAATTTGACCTTTCTTCAGTGTTTGACCTGGTGGACCATATTTTATTCTTTGTACTTAAACAAATTGGAATTGATGGTAACGTTATAAGCTGGTTCAGAGGTTTTTTGGCCACCAGGTTTTATAAGCTCAAGTTTGGAGGGGTGTTATCAGAGAGTTAGTCTAATTCTTCTGGAGTTCCACAGGGCTCCCCATTATCGCCCATGATATTCAGTATTTTTCTGCATTCATTGGGTGCAGAATTAACTAGGGAAGGTTTCTTCTAGTTGTATGGAACATATTACTGTAATGATTCCAGTCTATACATCTTTGGGTTAGGTGTGGTTCAAAAATATCTAACACTAATAAGTTCTTGGGTGTGGCAGGCAATATAAACTAAAATTAAACACTGATGAAACAAAACTTTTTATTGCTTGATAATCCTAATTCACAAATACATCATTTAATGATAGACCAAAATAGATATACATTATCACCTGTTATCAAGATTCTGAGGGTTTATTTAGATCAATCTCTTTCTCTTGAGTAACATGTTAAATGCTTTGACAAAAAGTTCTTTTTTCCTTCTGAGAAAATTAAGGCCCCCTTTTATCAAGCACCAGGGGCCTTCAAAAAAAAGAGGGTAACGCCTTTAATCATATATTTTGTTGAAAACAATCCTTGAATGGACCCGACACGGTCTGTGTTTCGGCGCACAGCGCCTGCGTCAGGGGTTACGTAGCGTAGCAGATAACGTACAACTGTATTGTAGAGCTCAATACGTTTGCTGAAAAACGATGTGCTGCATCGCTGTTATCCCTTCTCACACAACTAAACAAAGAATTACTCTCGTAGATGAACTCCTTGATTAGCGAGATCAGCATGGACCGTGTCGGGTCCATTCAAGGATTGTTTTCAACAAAATATATGATTAAAGGCGTTACCCCCTTTTTTTTGAAGGCCCCTGGTACTTTTTGTTCTTTGGATTTTGGTTTGTACTTTGTTCCCTCTCTTTGCTCCCCTTTTATCAAGCCACATTAGCAGCTGCTGCGCAGCAATGCCAATGGAGCCCATTCAAAGTGAATGGATTTTGTCAGCATTACCGCACCGGCAGCAGCTAGCACAGCTAGATAAAAGGGAGCTTAAGAATTATTAGAAAGGTTGGGGGGTTTTTCCTTCTTTTTTTTTTTCTTAATTTGAACAGTTCAGGTTACTGGTACAACCACTACTTTTATCCAAATTGGATTATTATAATCTCATATTTAGGTGCTTCTAAACAAATTATTTGGAAATTACAGACTATCCAGAATACTGCTTTAAGTCTGATTTATTCCTTGCGGAAGAAAGATAAAATGTATTCATGCTATTTAGAACTTCACTGGCTGCCTACAGAAGCAAGGATCTTATTTAAATTTTCTTGCACGTTGTATAGAATTTTAAATGAGAACTGACCAGCTTATTTGTTGTGTCATTTAGAGTTTACTCCTAATAATAGAGGCAGAAGATCATAACTCCCCTTTTGTTTTGCTCACACTTAAGGGAGTGAAAAGGTTTAAATTTTATGACAAACTCCTTGCTGTTCAAGCACTAAAAATATGGAAAAGATTGCAGCTATGTTTCAATACTCTGATTAATTTTCCAAAAATATAAAGGCTTTACTTTTTACAAGATTAGTCCAATATTGCTTCCTGAGCAACTGCCTTGGCTCTTGTGTTATTGTAAACCATAGAACCTAGTGGTATTAGCAGTATAGAAACATATAATATAATGCAACTCAATCTAAAAAGAAATAACCTTCTAGCATTCATATGTCAAATCTCATAGATGTACCACCCAGGAACTCTAAAAGATCTCGCACACTCTTGAATCTCCACTCCCCTAGCTGCAAAGGATTAAAATATAAACTGACATTTTTTTTTTGTTACATTTTTGTACCCCGCGCTTTCCCACTCATGGCAGGCTCAATGCGGCTTACATGGGGCAATGGAGGTTAAGTGACTTGCCCAGAGTCACAAGGAACTGCCTGTGCCTGAAGTGGGAATTGAACTCAGTTCCTCAGTTCCCCAGGACCAAAGTCCACCACCCTAACCACTAGGCCACTCCAGCTTCTCCTACATAGGTACGCAGCTATAGAATGCACTACCAACTGCTATAAAAAAAATGCATGACCAACTCAACTTTCGGAAATCCTTGAAGACTCACCTCTTTAATAGAATATACCATAACAATCCATCATTTGAACATTAATACATTGCCGCATTACCTGTTATTCCGATAATGTTATCTATATACATGATGCTTTTATACACTTTCCTGCTTATAATCGAACGAGAAAAACACCCAAGTTCCGACCTAAATCGGGAGATGGACGTTTATCTCACAAAAACGAATAACGCGGTATAATCAAAAGCCGAACTTGGACGTTTTCAACTGCACTCCATCGCGGAAGCGTACAAAATTGACGGGGGCGTGTCGGAGACGTGGTGAAGGCGGGACTGGGGCATGGTTATCACCCGAACAGAGATGGGCGCCTTTCACCGATAATTGGAAAAAAGTATGCGTTTGTAGCTAGAATTTAGGGCACTTTTCCTGGACCCTGTTTTTTCACGAATAAGGCCCCAAAAAGTGCCCTAAATGACCAGATTGCCCCCAGAGAGAATCAGGGATGACCTCCCCTGACTCCCCCAGTGGTCACTAACCCCCTCCCACCACAAAAAAATGATGTTTCACAACTTTTTATTTTCACCCTCAAATGTCATACCCACCTCCCTGGCAGCAGTATGCAGGTCCCTGGAGCAGTTGTTAGGGGGTGCAGTGGACTTCAGGCAGGTGGACCCAGGCCCATCCCCCCCCTACCTGTTACAATTGTGCTGCTTAATGCTTATTAGTCGTCCAACCCCCCAAACCCACTGTACCCACATGTAGGTGCCCCCTTTCACCCCTTAGGGCTATAGTAATGGTGTAGCCTTGTGGGCAGTGGGTTTTGAGGGGGGGCTCAACACACAAGGGAAGGGTGCTATGCACCTGGGAGCTCTTTTACCTTTTTTTTTTTTTTTTTTGTAAAAGTGCCCCCTAGGGTGCCCGGTTGGTGTCCTGGCATGTGAGGGGGACCAGTGCACTACGAATCCTGGCCCCTCCCACGAACAAATGCCTTGGATTTATTCGTTTTTGAGCTAGGCGCTTTCATTTTCCATTATCGCTGAAAAACAAAAACGCCCAGCTCACAAATTGTCGAATAAAACATGGACGTCTATTTTTTGCGAAAATACGGTTCGGTCCGCCCCTTCACGGACCCGTTCTCGGAGATAAACGCCCATGGAGATAGACGTTTTCATTCGATTATGCCCCTCTATGTTTCCCATGTTCTTACGAAATTAATAATTGTATATGCTATTCTGTCGTGGTGACACCATGACTGAGCAATGTAAGCCACATTGAGCCTGCAAATGTGTGGGAAAATGTGGGATACAAATGCAAATAAATAAATAGAAGCAATTCAAATACTTTTATTTTTATTCACAACCTGTCTAGCAGTCAATGGGAGTAATTTGGAAACATTTCTCTCTAGCTATTCTTTATTTAAAATGTACCTAGGCTATTTCAGCTTGTCTTTATTCATTCATTCATATTAAGCCTCACACCTTTTCAATAGCAGCGCACAGTGAGTTACATTCAGATACACTAGATTATTTCCCTGATCCCAGGTCACAATCTAACCCCCCTGTTTACTAAGCCACACTAGCAGCTGCTGTGCACTAATACCAACACAGCCTGTTCACTTAGGTTGTGTTGGCATTGCCGCGCAGTTTAGTAAACAGGGGGTAATTTTGTACCTGAGGCAATAAAGGCTTAAAAGTGAGTTGCTCAAGATCACAAGGACAGCAGTGGGACTTGAACCTGCTTTTACCACAACCGCTCTATCAGAATAATCTAACGTCAGCAGTTTGAAGATTCTGCATTCTTAACAATGACCTCCTGAGCAATTCTTTACCTCATGATCTCATTTAGAAGCTACTCTTAAAGGTTAGTGCAGCAGCATGGTTCCACTCTAGTTAAGATGGCAATCATCCTTTCAAATAGGCTCTATTTTCCTCAAAAATGTTGCCTAATTCCACACAAATCAAACTCTCATCCCTGCACGTCTCTTCTATGTACTGAGACTCAGAGCTCTGCCTGCCTCTGGGGTCCTGTACATTGAAAAAGGAGAATTTCTGAGAACATTACCCTGAAAGTCCTGGATTTCAACTTTTTCCTAGGTTATCAATAGAAATCAAACAAAATAAAACATGGAAAAGAAAATAAGATGATACCTTTTTTATTGGACGGCTACCACACTCAACTTTTTCCTAAAAACTTAAATTTAGCTTCCGCAACGTCCCTTCTACAACTTCCTATGTCACTCGTATCCCCATGTACCATGACAACCAACTCTCCCCTACGCCTTCTAAAATCATGTTTAAGTGAGGCATGATGTCTTGCACCTTTACACTAGACAGACAAGTTACCAAGCAATCCATATGTCCATCTGCCACCCAGCTATCTATATTCCAGAGGATCAAACTTAATTACAGTAGTCATTTCCTCCTCTGCATGTGCCCCTGGTAAGATCTCTCCTGGTTTTTTGGTTGGGGTTTTTTTTTTTTAAGGGTGTTACAGTGGCTCCTATTTGAAAGACAAAATTTAAAGCAGTGCTGTTGATCTTTAAATCCATCAGAAACAGTAAGACAAAATACCTGAAGTCTATCCTCTGACCTTACTAATCCATCTGTTCTCCAAGTTCTTCCAGAAACTTTGTATCCACTTGTTCAAACCACTACACCTTTGTAGCTTCTGTAACAAGTACCTCTCATCTATGGACCAAATCTTATGAAATGCATTGCCATTATAGCTCCATCAGAAAACCGATATTCTATGCATTAAGATGAACATAAGGCCTGTTTTATTGAGGCCTAACACTATTATAAACCTCAGAGACAGTGGTTATCAGATTGCTTTAGCTGTTTTAACTTTTTTTTTTAAGGTTTCACTATATTGTTACGTATGCTTTGCTAAATTTAATTGAACTTATGTCTTCTCTTTAATTAAGTAGCAATAAAACATGTTCTCTGGATTAGCAGATTATACATTTACAAAATGAATGTACAACAAACTCTAGAAAATTCAACTGCCGATATCCAAACGTAAGGCAGAACTATACACAGAACCAAATACAAGGGATAACTAAATCACAGTATTTATAACAGTCATAATACACCTCTCAATCAATACTCATATATAGAGAGCACCAGTTTTGTATGCAAGAAACAGTATCACAAGAAGAAACTTAAAGCCATGAAGTCCAGTTTTTAAGCACTTAAAGAAAAAAAAATGAATTACCCTACATATACCCCAAATTATGAAACAACTACAATAATATGAAATAAACTGTAGTCTGACTGGATAAGATGCATAACAGTTCAGCACAATTATTAATGTAGATGGTTCAACCTGAGGGTTTATCCAGAAGAGAAATAAATGAAGTAAAACACATGACTGCTGCTGAACATACTTACTCAGTATAGCACATAACCCATATATGAGAAGCAAAGAAAAAAATACACCTGATTTCAATTTGAAGAATTTAGTAACAATTTAAAAAACTATACAAAAGTAAATACCCTCTTAGTTGAAAAAGCTCCTACTCACCACTCTAACTTACAATTGCCGTAAACCTGCTTTTAAACGTAAACACCTGCTCCTGTATCTATGTACAGTATTTGCGGGCCGTGAAGTAGTCTCTGCTCGCAAAGGCAAGACGAGCCCACCATGCTTGGACTCCCCAACTCCACCCACCGTCCGGAAATACCCGGCAGGTCTTCTTGGGCCTCCTCCCTGTCCCACCGCAGCCCCTCTCACCTCTCCTCGCAGTCCTTACTCTTCACCTGCACCGGCACTGCCTGCGTGAAGAGAACCTCCGTCATGCTGCAGTCATAATCCCTCTCCTTGCGGCGCAGCGCCACGTTACTCCTAAAACTCAACCGCACCCGGCTTTGAGATTGGCGCTTCGTCGCAGCTGACCGCCCGCCGTTACTGCAACAGCCAAAGCTGGGCAACGGCCTGTGCTGACGCAGCACGCATTCACCCCTGACCCTATTACGTACATGACGTCATGATGTTCGACTGTAAGCGACCCAAGGAGGATAGATAAAGTCCCCTTGGAGCGAACTGTTCTTTGGTTTTATTAAATGTTCTTGGACGAGTTAGGTTGAATTTTTAATTCTCTTTGCTCATAGCAGTAGCCCTTTAAGATTGATTCCCGTATTTTTAATGGCAGTGTATGGAACTATCCTAGCCGATTAATTTTGTACCCAGAGACATGTCGGGCGATTTGTATAGAATATTTAATATCTTACTTAAGGGAAGCATAAACATGATCAACATTAAAATATTCTTAATGCGAGCAAGTTATTTACGGCTGGCCAGGCACTAGTGCCTGGGGCGTGAGATCTGGTGCGCTCGTGTCCTGGCCTCCTTTTCTACTGTCACAGATTCAGGATCTGAATGCCCTGGCTATGGATGGCGATGGAGTCAGAGCTTCGGCTCCGTACCCGGGACGCTGCTGTTTTTTCGTGCAGCGGAAGAAGAGGTTTTGCAAAATGGTAGTGGGAGAAGGGAAAAGCTTGTGCGGGGAGCACGCCAACACATCTCCGGATAACGAAGTACGTGACAGGCGAAAGCTTTCCCTTTCCTATACTTTGGGGGCGGGGGGAGGCACTGCAGGACTCAGAGGCAGGCCATCCTTAGACTATAGTGTTTCGCCCTCTACGGGCTTCAAATCTGCATTATTATCCGTGAGGTCCTTTGAGCCTGTGTTTATTTTCTCGGTTCTTGCATTGTCAGGGATGGCCAACAGGTGAACATAAAGCTCTTTTTAGAAGTCCGACGGTGAGACTTTGAATGAAATTTAATCACATATTTGATACAGTATTAGGGTGTTTGCTGTTGTGAAATAAAAAAAGAACATAAGGTGATTATATTGGACTAATTTGATTAGTTTTTGGCGCTTAAAACCTCAGTCCTTAGTTCACAGTACGACTAAAAGATGGTAGTTTTAGAAAATATAAGGTTATCAATAGAAATCAAACAAAATAAAACATGGAAAAGAAAATAAGATGATACCTTTTTTATTGGACATAACTTAATACATTTCTTGATTAGCTTTCGAAGGTTGCCCTTCTTCCTCAGATCGGAAATAAGCAAATGAGGTAGCAGATAGTATATATGAGAGAAACATCAAAGCATTACTTTGACTGTCTGACAGAGTGGGAGGGTGGGGATATGCATGGGGACATCAAAGCATTTCATTGATATTCTAACAGAATGGGTGTTGATAGGTGAGAGGAGGGTAATAAACAGAGAAATACAGCTTTTTGTTTTATAATGAGTTAGAAAACCCAGATCCTTATTAAGTCCTGTTTGTTGGGTGTCAAAATATTCAATCATTCTTATTTCAAAGGTCTTACGTTCCTGTTTTGTTTTAAAATTACCTTTCAGTATTCTTTCTGTGAAATCACTGGTGCAGTGTTCTGGTCTTGTGAAGTGTTGGCCCACAATACATACCATCCTACAATCAGATTCAAAATTGACTACTCCCCAGAAAAAGTCAATTTTTTGTACACCACAGTCTCAATCAGTGATGGCTGTATACAAACATCTATATACAAGAAACCCACAGACAGATGCAGCTACCTCCACAACTCCAGCTTCCACCCTTCACATACAAAAAGAGCCATTATTTACAGCCAAGCCACAAGATACCACCGTATCTGCTCGGACCCAGAGGATAGAGACAGACACCTTGAAACCCTGACTGCATCCTTCAAACAGAAAGGCTACAACCCCAAAATAATCTCCAAGAATATTGCCTCCTCCCTCAAAACACCCAGGTAGAATCTGCTACAGTACAAGGAGAAAAAATCCACAGACAGAATCCCCCTTGTAGTGACATACAATCCAGAGCTGGAAAAACTGAGGAAAATCATAAGAGACCTACAGCCACTACTTCAGGAAGATGAATTACTGAAAGAGATATTCCCATCCCCACCAGTGCTGGCCTTCCGACAGCCACCAAATTTAAAATACAAGCTGATCAGAAGTAAATTTCCAACACAGATGGAAAAAGAAAAGGGCACGTTCCCGTGTAACACAGCCAGCTGCAAACTATACCAAAACATTTCACAAGACCCCACAGTCATTCACAAAGGAAAAATATTCAACATAAAGGACTAATTTACATGCTCATCTTCCAATGTGGTATATATCATTCAGTGTAAGAAATGTAACGAAGGATGCTATATTGGAGAAACGGGCCAGATGCTTAAGACAAGATTCAATCTACACAGACATCACATGAAAATAGCCGGTGCCAGTCAGGCCCCCACCCCTGTGGGCCAACACTTCACAAGACCAGAACACTGCACCAGTGATTTCACAGTAAGAATACTGAAAGGTAATTTTAAAACAATACAGGAACGTAAGACCTTTGAAATAAGAATGATTGAATATTTTGACACCCAACAAACAGGACTTAATAAGGATCTGGGTTTTCTAACTCATTATAAAACATAAAGCTGTATTTCTCTGTTTATTACCCTCCTCTCACCTACCAACACCCATTCTGTTAGAATATCAATGAAATGCTTTGATGTCCCCATGCATATCCCCGATTCCGCGGCGCTTTAAATTTACCTCTCTCCGCCTCCGGCGTCTGCGCAGCGTCAGTGAAAGCGCTGCCTGTCTGACGTCTCTCCACCAGCCTTCCCTTCGCTCGTTCGTTCCCTCTATGTCCCGCCTTCTTCTGACATCATTTCCTTGAGGGCGGGACACAGAGGGAACGAACGAGCGAAGGGAAGGCTGGTGGAGAGACGTCAGACAGGCAGCGCTTTCACTGACGCTGTGCAGACGTCGGAGGCGGAGCGAGGTAAATTTAAAGCACCGGGGAATCGGGGATGGAGCGGAGGAGTAAGTTTTGGGTTTTTTTAATACAGCTCGACGGCGCGGCACTCTTGAAGGCAGGCGCCCCCCTGCGGCGCTTACTGCGCTTACTGTGTTGGCACGGCCCTGTGGGGATAAGAAAAAACCTACTGTACCTAAATGTAACTCAAACTATTGAAAACAGTGTGAGCTAAATTCAAATAAATAAAGACAAGCATTCCAGTGATAGTCCAAAGGGGGAAAGGAGGCAGGCAGAGGAGAGATGGGTGTTCAGAAGGTGATAAAGCAGGATTTATGTTGCTTTCCTGAAATGTTTTAACGTTTCCTTTTAGTACCTGATTATAAAATTCATTGATGTAGTGTTTAGGTCCCCCTCACCCCCCCCCCTTCACATTATTATTGGAATGCTTTTATTATTTACTTATATGTTCTAAGCATTGTCTGCTTTTGCTCATTCTGTCTTGACCTGTAAGAGAGTTTTTGCCTTCGAAAACCTAGTCAAAATCCAATATAAAGACATCACCTTATAATTCTGTGTTTTTGTAATGGTGTGTGCTGTGAAACATGATTTGTTGGATAGTCATATCTAGCATGATGACATATTGTCACATGAGATACAATCACTTTTTATGCACTGCTTCATCAGGTCATTTGTTATGTTCTACCCTCATATGCCCTATCTCAGAGATTTTTTGACTCCTGGTATATGATCCCTTTATTTATTTATTTTAATTGTAAACCGCTTTGATATGCTTCTGTATGTTTAGTAGTACAGTAAAGTCTTGATTATCCAGCGTAAATGGGATAAACCCGTTGTCCGAGAAGTGAAAAGTCAGATAATACAGAAAACGATGGTAACCCCTCAAACGACAACAAAAAAAACAAGAAGTGGGAAAAGGAAGAGGGCTTAACAGGTAATGGGATGAACAATCAAACTTTATTGCTGCAATACATGCTTCAGGAGTCTGACACTGTTGAGTTTTGCAGGATTATTAATGATTCAGCGAGTACAACTATGTTTGAAGGTCTTGAAAAAGACAGTGCATAGGATGGTGATGCACGTTCCAGACTTTAAATGGTTCCATTACCTGTTAAGTCTTCTTCCTTTTCCCGCTTATTGGTTTGCTACTACTACCCAGTGGGACTTGTTTATATTCAGTTACCTTTTGGGAACCCCTCAAATAATGCATAAACAAAGGCTGTAAAAGCAGAGCCCTGGGTCACAACTGTGCTGTTTTGCTGTAAAAGCATGGTCCCAGCTCTGAAATAAATTGTCCCATGTACAAAGCTTCCCTCTGCTACGCCAGAAAACAGAAAGAGACACGATGATATCACTGAGGGGGGGGAGGGGGTCTGTTGGATATGCCAGATGGTCAGATTAGTGAGGATCGAATAATTGAGACTGTACTGTATATCAAATTCTGATTGCAGGTTTCACTTATGAAGTACCAAACTTTGGAATGCTCTTCCTAAGCAACTAAGATGTATAGATGATTACTTGAGATTTCGCAAATTATTAAAAGCATTTCTGCTAAGTACCCGTCTTATAAATAGACAATAAACTAATGTTGCCTTGCATTCTTACCTTGTTTCAACATAACCAGAACTTTAGCCTCAACTCATAATAAACTTGTAATTAATTAACTGACTGTATTTTAATTTGATGTTTTCTTGCAAGTATGCCACATTGAACTTGAACATGTTTGGGGAAAATGTGGGATGCAAATGTCATAAATAAAATCGAGCTTGAACTTGAGTGAGGTTTTGCTTTAGATGTCATCTCGCTTCATACGTCTGGAAGTTAACTCAGGGGCTTCTGTAGCTTAGTCAAACTGAATACTCTGAATTGACATAATATGATTCTTTTATATATTAGTTGACATGGTGGAAATTTTCAAGCTGTTCTTTTATCTCATGGCTTCTGGTACTTTGATTTCAGTTCAGTGCAACACACACTACTGTTAAAGTTGCTAGAGTAATAATCTTCACTGTTTTTGTGGTGGGGACCACGTTGGCAAAAATAAATAAATAACACAAAAAAAACCACAACACAGCCCTCAGTGTATGAATCAAAATTATCATCAAACAAATCGAACAAACTGGGTGAGGGAAGGGGTCCCCTCCTCTGACACAGCTGGCTTGGCTAGGCTAGGCTAACCCCTCTGATGATATTCTCAGCCTGGCTGTGTGTGCATGTTTTGAATGACGTGAAACAGAGTCCACTCTCCCACACTTTTCCTAGGTCCATATCCCCCCCCCCCCCCCCCCCCCCACACACACACACATCCACATTCTCGGTCCATGCCTCCCAGCCCGTCACCCCCTTAATGTTCTCCCTGATTCTCTTTCTTACACATTCTCCATCCAAACCCCAGCCAGTTCCACCCATCATTACCCCAAGTCAGTCTTCATCATCCTATCTCTCTCTTCATGCTGGCCCTCACTCGAGTTTTTTAATCCCCACTATATTTTCTGCAGAGGTTTTTTGGCTTTTAGGACAGTTATTCTATTTTTTTTTTCCAACAGCATATTACTTTTAAGTGAGTTTGAACTGTCCTTCACTGCTTTTTCAATCTTGTGAGAAAAGTTTGGGAAGTACACATTAAAACTTACAAAGAGCTACATGCCACAATAGAAAGCAAAACATGGGTGTAGTGCCCAGTAACAAGCCTCAGGACAAGGTGGGAGTGGAGAGTGTGCATGGAAGAAGAGTTTAGGAGACCATCAGGCTTATTTTCAAAGCACTTTGGGAGGCTAAGTTCCATAGGTTTCTATGGAACTTTGGGAGGCTAAGTGCTTTGAAAATATGCCTCCATATTTAGGGTCAAGAGGAGCTGCCATTGGCACACAGGCCATGCAATGAAGAGCACTGTACTACAGCATCCTCTTCCTTTCATCTCATATAGCATTCCCACACATCTGGATGCCCTCTTATGTAGCCCTAAAGTCTGCTGGTAATATGATACAATGTTAAGCACCAGTAGCAACATATAATTCAACAAGCAAATTCTCAATGATATAGAGGCTGATTAACCAAGGATTTTTTTCCATTCTTTGTTTATAGGGGAAAAGCTTAGTGATTGATATTCAAAAGGCTTTTTTGAGAGATAGGCAAATCTTTGCTTTTCGAATTCACTGCCCCCCAGATTGGTTAAATGTGAGAGGGATGAAAGTCAGGCCAGGGATGCAGTTACACTTTAACCAGGTGGTGCTAATTTTATTTATATTTATTTATTTATAACATTTATACCCCACATTTTCCCACCCATTGGCAGGCTCAATGTGGCTAACACAAGTCCGTAAAGGCAATCGCCAATCCGGTAAACAAATAAATGAACTATAGTAAGGTGAATAGGAAGGATAGTAATTACAAGAAACGAGGGAAAAGAGGGGAAGGGTAATACAGTCCATCAGGTCCATAAATTAGTTGTATTCCAGGAATTGTAATACTCAGTGGTATCAAACATATAAACGGCAAGTGACCAACTCACCTGCAAATGCGCAGTAGAGTCGGAACGCTGAGAGTGTCCAAGCCCCGCCTCCACCAGCAGGGAGGGAAGGAGGGGGCAGCACTGAGGGAAACAGATGCTGGGGGGAGGGCAGGGGAGAGAGCAGGGTTGGTGGATGGGGAGGGGGGGGGAGGCCATAGGAAAACAAAAAACTAGACTGTTGTTACGGGCTTAACGGCTAGTCTGGTTATAGTTCGTTGGTTAAGTCTCTGGTTTGAAAAATCACTGTCCTGAATTTAGAGGGATGATTATCAAGGTACCATGAATAAAGTTAGGCTTTTAGAGTTCCCAACTGGTGGTAGTTCAGTGCCACACGTTACTGACTTCTGTGGTATATGAATGACTCTGCTCCTGAGCACCCTCGCAAGCAGCATCATTCTGTAGTCCCAGGAGCATAAAGCTGTAGCCCAGTGCTCCTACTGTAAGGGGCTGTCTGTGCTGTCCATTATCCTGATCATACCCCCACCCCCAACAGACCCACTCCCTGGGTCTACTTTCACTTGTCCCTGGTGGTCCACTGGGTCCCAGGCCAGGAGCGATGGCCAGTTGCTCCTGCCCTTGCTGGTTCTGGGCTAAAAATGGTGCCAGTGACCCCTTAGCAATAGTCATCTTGTGGTGCTACTATTAGGGGTCAATATGGCAACTTGACCCTTAGTGGTAGTACCCTGACACTACCGCTGGAGTCAGTGGCACCATGTTGAACCCAGCGCTGGGGATTGCTCCTGCCTCGGCACCTACTGGTTCACCAGGGATGAGTGAAAACAGGGCCAAGGGGCAGCGGGTGGGGGGGGGATACATTGGAGGGGGTCTTGATGAGGGGGGTGAAAGGACAGCACAGACAGCCCATTTAAGATGTTGGCTGGGATCACCTGGCCATGGCTTTGTGGTCCAATTCTCTAGGCTGATACAATAATCCTACAGTGTTCACTGCAAGCCTCTTTACTACATTTACATACTAATGAGCTATATTGCATGTTTTGCATCTCGTTAGTATGTAACTTTAAAATACCATGCGTTATATTACTATAACTTGCATTAGAGCCCTTTAACACACATTAAGGGGCAAATAACACTTGTTAATATCTGTAGTGCATCTTGATAACAACCCCCTTAATCGGATAACCTTATCCAGTTAACTTTAGGTGAGAATATTCAGAGGCCTGACAACTGGATAAGTTGGCTGAATGTACGGCTTCCTTTAAGTGGATATCTTTGTACTGAATGTCAGCCTTTTAGTAAATCAGGCCCATGGTGTATTTTAGACTTGAGGGAAACAAAAAAAAAATATCTTTATAACCAAAAGGTCTTGTTTTTTTTTTTGTATTATAGTACTGTGATAGTGTAGTGGTGGGTTTTGTATAGAGTTTGATGTGACATCATTAATAGGATGTTGATGATAAACAATAACCAATATAGGCCCTTTTACTAAATCACAGTAGAAAATGGCCTTAGCTTTGTGGTAACACAGGACATTTCCACACACTAAGGCCATTTCTACCACAGCTTGCCATGCACTCATGTGAGCATTGACATACAGCAACTGGTAAAAAATGCCCACAGGAGCACATACCTGTTTGGGAGGTGCTAAGAGCTCCCAAGTTAAGCACATGTAAACCAGTTAGCGAGCGATAATGTCGGTGCACTAACTGGTTTACGCTTCCATACTTATTCTCTACCCATGACACGTCCCCTTCCAAGAAAAATATAAGCACGTGATTACCATTCACTGTTGGCAAAACTAACACAGGATGCTTTAACACGTCCTGCATTAGTCAGTTTTTCCCATATTAAGCACACGTTAGTGCTTAACGCAGTTTAGTAAAAGGGTCCTTCCTTAGCGTCCCTCCGGACCGGACCAGGATTGGACTGATGGGTTGTGCTCGCCTACCAGCAGGTGGAGACTGAGAAAAAACTCTGACTCTAGAGAGCCAATAGGAGCCCTGGCCATGTGACCTTAGCCTCAGTATTTTCTCAGTCTCCCAGCAGGTAGGAAGTGAGCCCATTAGTCTCTCTCCTTTTCTCTTTAGATATTACAGATATTTGTGATAATTCTTCTGTGCCTGGAATCTTATTTAGAGGCTTGACAGGGTTTCCTTTCTCTTCTTTCTTTGACAGCCTCGGGGGTGTTAAACTCGGGTGTCTCGAGTCCACCCCCCTTCCTCCCCATCTCCCTGGCTTAGCAGGGAAGGGCCGTCCCTTTCTCTGGAAAGGTGTACCGTCTTTGGGAGAGGCAGCCACTTTTAACAGGTAGCTGCTTTAAAAGAATTAAATCAAATAAAAGGAAATTCAAAGAAGCAGCCTTTCTTTCCCCAGACTTCTAACGAGCAGGCAGCTCCAGTGTTTTATTATGATTGAGGGGTTATAAAAAAAAAAAAAAACAAACAGAAGAAAATAATTCAGTATCTGTGACTTTAAACAGCGATTTTTCTCGTCAGATTTAATTTCCTCCATTTTCTTGCGTTTTGGCGGCGGCGGCAGTTTAAACAAATGAAAAAAAAAAAAAAAGAAAGGTGCGAACCGCGTAAGCGCGGCCACCTGTTTTTTCCGATATGGCTTAAAAGTTCAAACAGCTGCTGTCGGTCAGCGTCGCGCAGTTCACGCAGCCGGAACGTGTAAATTTTGCTCTCCCTTCTAGGTTTCTTCGGGTCCGGTGCTGCCTCCGGTTTTTTCGGGGCCTTTTTCGCCGGCTGTTGTTTCTTCAACGTTCCACTGGGCTCCGCTTGTTCGGAGGTGTCGGGCGCGCTGTCGATTGCCACGGGGCCAGTGGCGCGAACAGCGGCCATTTTGTTTCTCCCTCCATCTTATCAGTCGGGGATCTCTCTGCTGAAGGTAAGGCTGCAGTTCATAGAGCAGTTCGGCTCCAAAATGTGTACACTTTTGTATGTGCTGAACGGCGTATTCTAAAATGCTCTTCACATCAGCAGGCAATATTTGGTTGAAAGGGGGCTCCTTTCATATATGGATATATAACAAGCTTTTCTTCTTTTAAATTTCTATGTATCACGGGGCTGTTAACACTAGTTTTTTCTGGTGCTCAGTCATTTTTCATTGCCTGGTGGAAAATCTACATCTTATCATAATATAATATCATAATTCATTTCAAGCATTTTCCTCAATAGCTGTAGTATTATACAGTGTTTTAAGAACTTTAGAAACTTTCTCTATAGGCATAGAGTAAATTTTTGTCTTTCTCATTCCCTGATGAATAGGACTACATTGTCTAAGAGTCAATTGATTGGTACTTTGCAATTCTGACCATAATATCTTAGTTCCTTTCAAGCATTTTACTCCATGCCTATGATGTTATATAGTGTTTTAAGAACTTAACAGACAATCACTCTCAATGGCTGTAGTGTTATACAGTGTTTTCTTTTTCCGGCTTTAAGAAGCCTTCTCTAGAGGCATACAGTATATTGTTCAGATGCCATGGGGATATATCAGCTCTTTCATATTCTCTGAGGGACAGTCCTGTCTACCAAGCTCCCAGTCACTCAGCTGCCTTAGCAGGCATGCTTTATTCATGTCTTCCCTTCTTTTCCAACTGCCTTGAAGCCTCTCATATTTCATTTTAGCTTTCTTCTGGTTTTTACAGGACATATGGTCACTTAGAGAATAAAGTCATCCTTTCACTTAAAGATAGTGGACGGTCCTCAAACCATCTACTCGTGTTTGTCTCTACTCTATCAGTTCAGCATTGGCAGATTATAAACATCCTGGTTTGGTCCAGTATGCCTATACATACCATCTGCTATCTCTTCCTCTTCCTTAGAGACCTGATGTTATATCAAGCTTTCTTGAATTCAGATACAGTCTTGTCTACACTGCCTTCACCAAGTGGCTGTGGCACAACTTCACTTTTTTCGTTACAGGTAATTTCCAAGTTTGTCCTTTTTCATTTTCATTCTATGCGCCTTCACTCCAGAGTGTTCTTTCAATTGGAAGGGGATTCACTCACTTCCTGTGTATTTATACCATAGGTACATAAGTATGGTTATGCTGGGTAAGGCCTAAAGTCCATCAAGTCCAGCATTCATATCTAATGGGCATAGGTACATAAGTTTTGCCATTCTGGGGAAGCTCAAATGTCCACCTTTCTACAGCCAGAACAGCATTAAAGAAAAAAAAAAAAAAAAACCTCTCACGAGAGTATCGAACAGAAATCTCTGCTCCAAAAGCAAGGCTTTGCAGTAATTCTGCAAACTAACGCATACAATATTTGCCATGGCTGTTCACCACTAGGAACACCGGGGACCCTGGGCCTAGGTTCGGTGTTTTAACCTGAAACAAGCTCAACATTCATATCTATTGGGTGTGAGTCTGGTACTACTACTACTACTACTACTACTACTTAACATTTCTAGAGCGCTACTAGGGTTACGCAGCGCTGTACAAATTAACAAAGAAGGACGTTCCCTGCTCAAAGGAGCTTACAATCTACATCTCAGTGAGGGAGGACGCATGACCGTGGTACGTGGATTAGTGGTATGTGGATTAGGGAGATCCAAGAAATTACAGGCCGGTGAATCAGACGTTCATACTGGGACAATTTTTTTCTGTCCGGAGCGTACTACCATAGCTGGTGGACTCCTATATTCAGAACTTTCTATATTCAGAACTTACCCAACTATGGAACGCCATAGAGATAGGGTTGGAGTTTGTAGCCCTATTTAACTGGTGTCCTTGGTCACCCTTCCTCTTCTCCTCAGGGTCCAGAGAATGGCTAGTTTTTTGCTTATGCATTAACCGGTCATTTTCAGCAGTATTCTCTCTTCCGTTCTTTTATAGATCTAAGAGGATGTTCATTGCGCTCTTAGGGTCATTTCATTCTTACCTAGACGACTGCCTAATTGGAGAAAGTCTTATCAGCAGAGTTCTCAGGTCACGCACCGGGTGTTGCATTTCTTACAGTCTCTAGGTTGGGTGGTGATTGTAGCCAGGCCTCTCATTTGATCTCTCATTTGATCTCTCATCAGATATCTCTGATTTTCTCTTTGTTTAGTCAGGTTGGCGCACAGTCTTTTGTCTCCTCTGCAAACATCCCAGTTTATATTTTTCTTGGTGACCTTGGGCCTTCGGCCATTTTCTCGCTCTATTCTGCAGAATGCAATTTTACTTTCTAATGCCCAAGAAGGAATTTTCCTTCATCCTATTGCGAATCTCAGGGTCATCAATCGCGCTATTTAAGTGTCATCTAGTTATCTCAAGAACCTTAGTTCTGTCATTGGGATGCTTCGTGCAGTACACTTTTTGGCAGAAGCTTGTTTTTATATATTTTTTTTCTGGGGGACCTCAGCAATTCGTTTTACCTTCGGGTGAATTTTGTTTTCCCTACTGACAAACAAGGCGGAGAGAGCTATGTTGGTCCTTGCCATGGCAATGGGTTATGTCATCCGCCAAGGAGGAGTTAAGAGTATACTCTTGAGTTTGTACTCATTTTTTCTTAGTTGTGTCACCCTGCGTTTAGGTGAATGGACTCTCATTTTTTCAGCCTTACTTCCTCACTGCGACACTTCAGGGCTATCTCTTTTTGCCTTCAGGCTCACGAACATTTCTTGCTTCTTCCGTTCAGCAACAGTCTTGACGGAGACAGGGACAGATGCCAACGTCCAGCAGGGGTTTTTCAACCTTCTTTATGCGTTTCTTCCATCATCTCACTAGGTGTTTACGCAGAACCAAGGCACCCTTCTACATCCGGACCCCCAGTCACTCAAACTTATGGCGTGGTTACTGGGTCTGCAACATCTTTGATATTTTCGCAGGAAGTACTTCAAGTTTTAATTGCTTCCAGACAGAAATCTACATTAAAGTCCTATGAATCAAAGTGGCGACGGTTCACTCTGTGGTACTCCTCTCGCCACTTCATTCCACAAACAGTATCCATTTTGCATGTTTTGGAATATCTTCTGCATCTTGCGAAATCTTGTCTGTCTTACTCATCCATTAGAGTTCATTTGGCAGCTCTATCAGTGATGCATGATACTGTTGACAACCGCACGCTTATGCAGCATCCACTGTCAAAGCGGTTTCTTAAAGGAGTCCTGCACCTGTACCTCCCGCTTCGTCCACCAGCTAGGTGAACTAGGTGAACAGACTCTTAAAGTTCTGTTTTCTAGTAGCCATAACTTTTTCTATAAAGTTTTCCTCTTCAAGCAGTATTTCCCAGTAGCCATTGCAGCAAGTAGATCTATGTGTGGAATACTTCTACAGTTGGTAACTTCTTTTCGGTCTGCTGTAGTTTAAAGTTTTCACCTTTCCCAATCGGTTTTTTCTTATTGGTTTTGTCCTTCTAGCCAGTAGGCGTAAAAGTTTTTCATTGTTTCTAACCCGCTATATCGCGAAGGATCAAGGAAATGAGAATGTCTATTTCTCTTCTCGCTGAGAGGGCAGTTCCACAGCGTATTACAACATATTCCACAACTTCAGAAGCGGGCTCTATTCTTACTACGGCGATTTTTGGTGCTCTCGGTGCACATTGGTAAGTTGGCAACTTAGTCCTAGTTTCATTTTATTTTGCTCATTGGGACACACTACATGTTAGTTGTCGCCAGGTGGTCTATGCAGCATGAACATTTCTCTGCAGTTTTCATAGGGTCCCTCCCTTCAGATTACTGCTTTGGTACTTCCCATCAGTCCAATCCTGGTCCGGTCCGGAGGGACGCTAAGGAAGGAGAAATTAGATCTTACCTGCTAATTTGCTTTCCTTTAGTCCCTCCGGACCGGACCAGGCCCCTCCCATGTTCTCTCTACTCTTTAGCTTCTTTTATTAAGTAGGAAGTGTATTCAGTAGGAAGTGTATTCATTCCTTTACGATTCGTGGAACAATACTATATATATACAGAACTTTACGTGGTCTATACCACATCTCTGGTGGTTGCTGGTGAGCTCAATTGCTGGAATCTATCTATAAAACCTTAAATACGCCATACCACTTCTCTGGTGAGAGTTGTGGCTGAGCTCAGTTGCTGGAATATCTATAAAACCTTAAATATGATTTACCACTTTTCTGGTGAGAGTTGCTGGTAAGCTCAGTTGATGGAATATATATAAAATCTTAAGTGGGCCATACCATTTCTCTGGTGAGAGTTGCTGGTGAGCTATAAGACAAGTGAGCCATACCACTTCTCTGGTGAGAGTTGCGGGTGAGCTATATTACATGTGAGCCATATCGCTTCTCTGGTGAGATTTGCTGGTGAGCTATAGTACAAGTGAGCCATACCACTTCTCTAGTGAGAGTTGCTGGTGAGCTGTAATACATATCGGGCCATACCACTTCTCTGGTGAGAGTTGCTGGTGAGCTCTGATACTTGGCGTTGCCGAGTGCTTTGTGGCTGCTAGGATTCCATACGGCACAGAAGGTCTTTCTTTCTTTCCTGCTTTGTTATTCAAATACTGAGGCTAAGGTCACATGGCCAGGGCTCCTATTGGCTCTCTAGAGTCAGAGTTTTTTCTCAGTCTCCACCTGCTGGTAGGCGAGCACAACCCATCAGTCCAATCCTGGTCCGGTCCGGAGGGACTAAAGGAAAGCAAATTAGCAGGTAAGATCTAATTTCTCCTTTATTTTCCTCCTCATCTTAGAAGAAAAAAAACATACACATTTTGAATATTTATATAGTACAAATCTGGTGCAACAGGAACATGTCACTGTGATGAGAAGAGTATAACAATTCTCCTTCTGTATATTGTTAGGCTGATTTTCAAAGAAAAAAGTGCTTAAGAAATGGTGATATCTGTGTGTATGTTCCTCTGAAAACTTTGGCGTTTGGTGTCTGACCAACACTAAATTTTCAGTACTCAGGAAGCCCAGTGGTAACATAATGGGGCAGGGTAACTCTTTTGATCTACTTATAGCATGCACTGGAAAGTAGGCTCCATGACTTCAGCTAGGATCTTCATGTTCACTTATGCACATGGGTTACCTGATAGTGGTACTTCTATGACTCAGCCTTCTACAATTCTTGTTTCTAGGTTTGGTGACAAATAAACTACTTCCTTTGTTTCATGGTTTATGAAACTAATAGTGTAAGCTTTTGATGGAATCTGTCTCTTACGCCATCCAGATGTGCATGTACTCCATTATGGTACAGAGGTTTAGTAGTCGTATCCTCCCTGGAGAAAGCTGTTTTCTAGGTTGTGATACCTTTTCTTGAACTCATTTTAGAATAATCCAGAAATATTATAGTGCATTAGTCTTCCAGACCTCCTTCAGGCAGACACAGGATTAGGGGCCCCTTTTACCAAGCTGTGGCAAAAGGGGGCCTGCACTGGCATCAGCACATGTTTTTCAAGCACTTGCCGTGCGGCCGTTTCAAGGGGGAGCCCTTACCGCCACCCATTGAGGTGGCGGTAGGAGCTCCCGTGCTAACCCGACAGTAACTGGGCAGTGCGCATCACTTCCTGATTACCACCAGGTACACCCTGGCGCTCTAGGGGCGGTAATTCCTGTTTAGCGAGTGGTAAGCCTGCATTGGGCTGCTTACTGCTACTTAGTAAAAGGGGCCTATATGTTTTAGTAATTGCTTAGGGCTACCAGGATTCTGTTTTCTCACCAAACTGTTGAATTTTCTAAAACAGAAACATCATCTTCCTGAATTATAACCTAATCCAACTGAATATGTGTTTTCTTTTCCATTAATGTAAGGATGGAAACAACAGAAAAAGGATTCCTTGTCCGTTAGATCCAAAACAGTAAGTTGTTACCCTGTAAATGTCATTACTTTGTATGTGTGCTTGAATATTACGCTATAGTTATTGGTCTCATTCTTATTTTTTTTTTTTTAGTACCGTGTATGAAGATCAACTAGAAAAACACCTGAAAAAATGTAATTCCAGAGAAAAGCCAAAACCGGTTAGTGCTGTTCACCTCCATGTGCTAGGGGTATGTTTACTAAGGCGCATTAGCGTTTTTAACGTGCCTGTAAAGTTAAGGCTCGTTAAACGTTAATGCGCCAATGCATTCCTATAGGCATGTTAGCATTTAATGTGCGTTAAAAACGCTAACGTGCCTATAGCGTGCCTTTGTAAACACAGGCGCTAGTCTTAAGGAAAGCAATAAATAAAGTTAAGAAGGGGGAGTTTATGGAAAAGATCAGTGCTTAATATGCAAATGTGCAACATAATTCCACAGAATGTTTCTGTTGCCTTAGAGACTACCATTAAGCTGTTGAAGAAAAACATGGAGACTTGCATAAAGGCATTAGGGGGTCAACCGCTATCATTACTTACTGGGCTGAACATTGTGAGAGTAAATGAGCATGGTACAACTTAATGTGGGGCATGTTTTTATTCTGTTGTCTTTTATTCTTCAGGTTTACTACATTCAAGATATTAATGCAGGTTTAAAAGAAACAGTAGAAACAGAGGAAAAAGTGAGTCCACACATTAATAGTACTTCTATAAATAATACTGAATGTGAGAAATGACTGTGTATCTCATCTGTATTCTGCAAAACCTGACCGATAAACTGATATGATGGTTAATATTGCCAAAATGTATGATCAAAAAGTATTAATCAGCTCTATTAAATTAATCTTAACATCCTTCTGTCTTTTTTTTTCCTTTTTAGCAAATATCTCTTTCTTCTCTTTCTGAGGAAGAAATAATGAATTTGATCAGAAAGCTAAGGAAAGCAAACAGTGGTGAGTCTGGTTAAAATTATAGTATAGTATTTAATTATTTATTTATAGTTTCAGACATTTTTTTACAAGTTAACACTTGCTAATAGAGATACAGATAGGAATAAAGGACAAGTAAAAGTGTGCACAGTCCTTCTTAGACCACTGTAAAAGGGGGAAGGGAGTTCATTCTGTTAAGATAAGGAGATCCAGTAGAGGAAAAACAAGTATATCAAAAGGCCATTACCATGCATAGTACCCCTGCCTTATACTTTAATTCTGCCATAAGGAAGTTAGAGAACACCAGTCACAATTTTCTCCATAGCAAGAAAGGCTCTCAGTTGTCCCGGCGAAAAGAATGCATATTTTATCCCCAGATATTTTACTACATGATTTCAAGGATAAGCTAATAGAAATGATGCACCCAATGCTAAAACTTAATATCTCATAGCCAAAAGGATTTTTATTCTCTCTTGAGTTTGCCTTGTTGCATCAGGATATATCCAGATCTCCCCCCCCCCCAAAAAAAAAAAGGAGTTTGGGATTTATGAAAAAAGAGTCTCATTATTGCATTTATATCCTGTTCAAAAACAGATGAGAGTAACAAAGTAGCCCTTTCAGAATTCTCAGATAAAAATGTCTCCAATATTTCAGATGTATTCAGCGCTTTATTTTTTGCCTCCTGAACTACAGTCCCCTGCGTCTCTTCTGAAGGTTTTTTAATAGGTATATAGCATATCTGATTTAATGGAAGGATTGCTTCAGAAGAGAAATTAAAAACTTATATCGGATATTTCTTAAAAGCTTCCAATGGTGAAATTCCCAGAGAGTTCTGTTCAATTGAATTTTTCTTCTTCTTTAGAAAACATACATCTCTGTTTTTTCCCTTCTCCTAGTGGTTTGAAATATAGTAAGCACTGGAGAGCTTCTTTTTCTATTTTTTTCTGTTTCTGCTTGGAATGATCTATCTTTAGCACTTAGGTTAGAGAGTTCCTGTTATTCTTTTAAGAAAAGACTAAAGATCATTTTTTGTGTAATTTTTATTATTATTATTTTGTAAATAGTAACTTTGTTTCATTTTTATACCTTTGATGTTGATTACATTCTGTATAGCAGGCTCATCTCCAGTGGTTGCCCTTGGCGAGGGGCAGCATGGCCTGGTGGCTATGTCCCACCAACCTGAGATGGGGGGGTGCACTTGGCCTCCCCCCAGTGGTTAGCGGTGTTGACGGATGCCAGCCTGTCGGGCTGGGGTGCTCATTGTCTTCGTCGTTATGCACAGGGCCTTTGGACAGCAGCGAAGACCCAGTGGCCAATCAACTGCCTGGAGCTCTGGGCAATAGCTCGTGCACTGAGGTTCTTCCAGTCTTTACTGGAGGGCAAGTCGGTTTGGGTCATCTCAGATAACACGACAATGGTGACCTATCTCAATCGGCAGGGCAACACTCGGAGTGTGTCTTTTGGTGGCAGAGGCTGAGATGCTCTTGCAGTGGGTGGAGCACCACCTGTTTTGCCTCTAGGTGGCGCACATTGCAGGCCATCTAAATGTACAGGTGGATTTCCTCTGCCGGCATGATCTGGACCAAGCGGAATGGGAACTGTCGGCAGAGGCCTTCCACCTGATCAAGCGGCAGTGGGGCATTCTAGCAATGGATCTCATGGCGACCCGAGCCAACACGAAGGTGTGCCGGTTTTTCAGCTGGAGGAGAGAGTCCAGGTCAGAGGGCTTTGGATGCGCTGGTTCAGCCTTGGCCATTGGGAAGGTGTACCAGGTCTGTTTGGATCCCAAATGTATAAGAGCAAGAAAACGCAGACTCACAAATGATAGACGCATAGCAATTGTAAAAGTAATACAGATATTTATTAGCAGATTAAATATACATCACCAAGCCCGGCTTCATTCTAGGCCATCTTCAGCTGGGGAGCCCTTTTGCTTGTGGACGACTCCACTATAGTCCATTGCTAAACAGCACATGACTAAACAGTATATGACTCATAATCAGGGCCCTTGACTCCTCATGTTATGCTCTTTCTTTGTAACTTTCCAGTTCCCATCCTGTTTTTTCCAGTCCCCAACTATCATTAACCACAGTACAGGCTGCATTCTCTGTCTTTTGTAAAGGTGCTACCTGCAGAGTCTGCAAGAGCTGGGCTAAGCTATATAATTTCTGCTAGATAGAGGTCACCTACAGGTCAGACTCCACACTGATCCTACCTTCACGCTCTTCACAGAGGGGGTGCTCTGCATCTTTCCCCCTTGGCCGTTTAGGCAGGGTCCTTCACAAGATCAGGTGTTATCAGGGCCTGGTCATGCTGGTGGCTCTGGATTGGCCTCTGCATCCATAGTACGTGGATTTGATTTGTCTTCTGGCAGATGCTCCGCTGCGGCTTCCCGAGTCTCCCAATATGCTCTGCCATGATCCGGTGTGGATGGAGGACGTCTCCTGCTTTGGTCTTACGGCTTGGCCCTTGAGAGGTCTAGACTGAAGAAGAAGGGTTATTCAGATTCAGTCATTGTGTTGCCCCTTTTCTTCTCCCCTAATTTATATATTGTAAACCGCTTAGATTTATATTTTGAAAATTTGCAGAATATCACATAAATTTGAACTTGAAATTGATTATACCTAGCTTGATGCAAGAGAATCAGATTGGCTTTATGCAAGGCCAGCACCCAGAACAAAACCTTAAGAAGATCCGGGCTTTTATGGAATTCCATCTGTGCTGATCAGCTTTGGTCCAGAAAAGGCAAGATACGTAAAATCAAGCTGATGACATGCGCCCTCTTGTTGACAAATAAAAGGATTCAAACCCAATAAGCGACGTAGGATGGCAAGGTCTCAGAACCCAAGGCCCAATCATCTTCTAATTCTAATCCCATGAAAGCAATAGGGCACCCTAGGGGGCACTGCAGTGGACTTCATAAAATGCTCCCAGGTACACATCTCACCATTGCTCCCTTATCTGATGAGCCCCCCAAAACCCACTACCCCCAACTGTACACCAATACCATAGCCCTTACGGGTGAAGAGGGCACCAATATGTGGGTACAGTGGGTTTCTGGTGAGTTTTGGAGGGCTCACAGTTTCCTCCACAAGTGTAACAGGTAGGGGGAGGTAGAAGCCTGGGTCCACCTGTCTGCAGTGTACTGCACCACTACTAGACTACTATTCTAATGGACCTGAGTATAACATCTGAGGCTGGCAAGTAATGTTTTTAATCACATTTTTTGGGGGTGGGAGGGGGTTAGTGACCACTGGGGGAGTAGAGGGAGGTCATCCCTGATTCCCTCCAGTGGTCATTTGGGGCACCTTTTTGTGCCTTATTCGTTATAAAAATAGGTCTAGCTCAAAATGTTTTAGTTTTAGTCCTGGATGGTTTTGTTTTGTTCCATTATGGCTCAAAAATGTCCAAGTGTTAGGAACGCCCAGATCCCACCCTTAACACGCCCCTGACATATCCCCTTATGATTTGAACGCACTTCTGACAGACTTCATAGAAAAACGTCTAGAAATTGGTTTTGAAAATACCAATTTGGACGTTTTTGTGAGAAAACGTTTAAATGCAGATTTATGCCACTTTTTATACATTTTTTGTTTTGAGAATGAGCTAAATTGTGAGTCAGGCTATAAGGAGGTGCTCCTGGAAGGTACCTCCATCATTTGCACTGATGCAGGCTATCTGAAAATGTTCCCCTTTATTAACAGAGAGACTGAGTGATGCCCTTGCCACCTAATACTTGTGTATGGTAAAGTTTTCAGGCAAGGACATACACAGTAGTGATCTACATTCCATGATTTGCACAGTGATTCTAGCATGTTTTCATTCTTCAATCTTTCTGGCACTAGAAGTGTGTTCTCCGAGGACAAGCAGGCTGGATTATACTCACAACTGGGTCGACGTCCGCGTCAGCCCGGAAACCAGTTGTGAGAATAATCAGCCTGCTGTCCTCGGAGAATACCTGCTACAGGTAAGTATCTTTGCTTTATGCAAGTGTAGATGGAGCAGTGTATTCTACCCAGGACAGACATGGAAGAAAACAGTGCTGTGGTCAATGGTTGCTTTTGATGCTCCCTTTTCATTTGGGGCTTATATACTCACAGGCTCTCAGACTGATTCAAAAGGGGGAATGTGGTTCCCTCCCATCTCCAGCTTGTCACTCAGAGTGATTACCTTTCGTGCCCATGCCTTGCAGCAACCCTGGTTTTACCTGACTTTGTTTTACCATTTTTAAAGCTTAATGTATGTGATAGTACAGCTGCTGTAAAAATCATCTCTGTGTGTTTATGAACAGGATTTGCTAAGACATTAGAGGACAGGACACTCTCACACCCAATACTGCATGAGGCTTTACATGACCCAAAGAATGGAGAGTCTGCTTTCAAGCACTTGAAGCAGCAGGTAGGGTGCTGAAATATATTCTGGTCCCTGTTTTCCAAATTCTTTGCGTTCATTATCAGGAGTCCTGGTGAATTACCCACCCTGTGGGTTAACATTTGTCGCAGTTGGTAAGCTTTAATGATGACACCTGTGTGTTGCCAGTCCAAGAGTTCACTGCTCTGTACAAAGCATGTCCTGCATCCCTTATGCTAAGGCTGGTGATTTGTCTCCTAAAGAGAAGACATATTTAAAATAGCTAATCAAAGAGCCAATAACGGTCTGTACTGAGATGCTGTGACTGCAGGCATCCTAGTGCTTACATTTACCAATATACAGTCTTCCACAGGGCAAACATATTTAAGAAAGTACTGTCTCCTGATTTATGTACAGGTGCATGTCAGGACATTCCAGGGGATGGCTAGGAAGTACCATATCTGGCAGAAAACAGGACATGATAAAACAGACCAACCAAAAAAAAAAAGTTATATACTTTAATTAAATGTTCCAAAATGAATAAATCATAAAAGGCCCAAAATTGTGGATTTTTGCCTCTCTGTGTACTTGCTTAGAAAACAGGACCTGTACAGGGCCTGTAAACTTCATTCCTCAGAAGAACATGTAGAAAAAGCATTCCAGAATCTGATGTTGTACAGTCTTTGAGTAATACTTATGATCTGTAAACTGCTTGTCCACCAAAATATTCTGTTATTTTTCAGCATGAAAACTAGAGAAAAGCTAACCTTAAATTATCTTTGCAACCAAAGAGAGAGAGCCTTATTTCAGACAGTTGGCATAGGGCATTTGTTCAGTACAACAACTGAAGTTAATGGTTTTGTGAAGTGTGGTAGTAGTGCAGAAATCTGTGCTGTCCCGTCCCCCCAACCCCCCCCCCCCCCCCCCAATAAAGTAGCTGTGTAGATCTGATAGAAGAGTTCTACTTTCACTATGGCTCACTGTGCTTTCCTTGGTGTGTAGGCTTCTATTTTAGGTAACCTGGATAAATTAGGTTTACTCAAGCCAAGAAGATGTTTTGTTGAATTTGGAGCTGGACGAGGGAAACTCTCTCATTGGATTGCAAAAGCCTTACAGGGTTCTGCAAGTACTCACTTCCTGCTTGTAGAAAGAGCAACAACAAGATTCAAGGTAGGGGACTGTTTGCAAAGAGAAGGAGCACCCTGTGGTTGGGTGTGTATTGTGTTTGGTTTACACTTGAGGTCAAATAAACATTTGTGACAAGTGTTATGGTGTAAAGTAGGAGAACATACAGACAGCTGAATAGAAAGGGAATTTTTGTTTTAAAACTATGCTTTGGAAAAATTGAAATAAATAATTAGCAGAAAAATAAAGGAAACTTAGGAATAAGATCAAAAGAAGACAAGTAAAACCAGGAACAAGGAAGTTCTTCTTCTGAAAACTCTAGCACTTGAGTTCCACAAAAAGACCCTGCTTTTAGCATTGCTAAATTATGTAAATTGAACTGGTTCTTGGTTCAAATATATGCAAATTGTCTCATGAATATTCATTATGGAAATCCTGAAAACTAGGCCTCATTCTTCAGTTAGAGGAGTCATTTTCTACTTCTTGAAAGCTGTCAGCTGATAATGTCTCCTGTTATTTCTCATTCACTATAAGATTCAAACTGGCAAAACTCAGGTGAACAGGTCAGTATTCCAGCGCCAAGCTGTGAACACCTCCAGGATTTGTGTTGTAGCTACATAATTCTCCCCATAGATTGAAATCAAAATAAGGTTAGCTTGTCCTAACGTGGGACTTTCCTGCACACTAAGCACATTTCTAGTGCGGCTGTAAAATAGCCATTGTACTGTTTTATTTCTGGTCACGTGCTAATGTTATCATTAGCCCGCAGCTATTAAATTAATTAATGCAGGAGCGCTTACTAAGGTTTCTTGCATTAAATCCGCATTAACCAGTTAGCATGAAGTAAGATCAGTGGTAAGCATTTTTCATCGCACTAAGCCTACATAAATTAGCAAATAAAATTAAGCACTTACACTCTGAGGTTTCCATTTAAAAAAATTAATCTTAGCCAGGGAAATAGCCATATCTTATTTGTAGGAGTCAGCAATTTTGTTCTTAGGAGGAATATCAAAGAATTAGTTTTCTCTACTTTTCCATTAAAAGATTTAAAATATATTTTTGCTGCACATTGCCTGTCTAATGGTAGGAGAATGTGCACCGACTGCATAATATCCCACTGATGGTTTTGTTTGCACAGGTAGATGGTAAACATACAAACACAGACTCGGTGTTCGAAAGGCTTCAGATTGATATCCAGCACTTATGTTTAAGTAAGTCCATTTGTCATCCGTAGCTGTACTTAAATGCAGGACGCTCAGAACGTGCATATTGAAACTACATGAAGCAGATCTCTTCTCCGTGTTCATGCAGTCCTTAGTTTGGCTGGGCCTATTTGAACTGTATGCTGTCCATGTGTTTACCCTGTGGCTTCCTTTATCAGATTTATTATTTATTGGAAGGCTGATAGTCAGAAAGATTTGTCAGGGTTGCTTTACGAGTTACCTGAACAAATCTTACGTATGGGAGGGGAGAGAGATGCTGGGGGTAACATTAGAATGATTTGGTTAAAATACCTGGCCTAAAATTAGCTGGCTAGTCGGCAGAGACTTAACTTTAGCAAGATATTTAAAAACTTGCCTGGAGAACTTATGTGCCTAACTTTAACTGGATATGCCATGGCTGAATATTGGCCCCCAGACTCATAATTTGCTTTTCCATGAAAGCAATAACACATTATGACCCTCATAGGATACAACTGATTGCATAGTACAAAAATTAATTCTCACAAATAAACAATCTGCAACGAGTGTGTAGTTATAACAAAGAAACTATCAAACACATCACTCCAATATAGTGTCACACTGGGGATTCAGATCTGAAGGATAAAATATATTAAATTTTAAAAAATAGCCTCAGTATAACAGGGAGCCTGACTTTTATGCTCCACTGTAAATATTACCATCACAGGCTTCCACCACCTTCCTAAAAAAAAAACACAGAGAAAAACTCCCAGAATATTTCAAAAATTCTAAAGTGGGAGAAAAGTCTGTTTTAAAAAAAAACAGAAGGGGGGATCACCTGACGCCATGAACAGGAGCGGCTGCTGAAACTCCCGCTCCTGCCGGATTACCCGCTAAACCCTCAAAAACTGGGGAATTAGCTTGCAACGAACCACCAAACCTACACCTCCAGCACAGGAACTTACGGTGAAGAAGTTAAGTTGTCCAAAACACGGCAAATTCTTATGGCGGCAAAGAGTCTTCGAAGAGACAAAGAGAAGACGCGAGGCGGCGAGGAGAAAATGGCGGCTCCGCCGAGCCCGCCCGCGCACACTGTGAGTTCGGTGTGGGTGGCGGAGGTGGTAGCGGAGGTGACGAACGCCATGGAACCGCTGCTGGATAAGCGCCTGGGGCCCATTGATAACAAATTGTCTCTGGTCCAAGAAAATTTGGGACAGTTAAACAAGGAACTGGCAGAATTTCAGCAGAGGCACGGGGCCCTGGAGGATAAGGTGCAGAAAATAGAGGAAGACAACAAGAAACTCAGAGCCCAAGTGGAAGCATACGAAGAGAAGCTGGAGGACCTTGAGAACAGGTCTCGCAGAAACAATCTAAGATTCGTGGGGTTGCCTGAGGCTATAGAAACTACTAATCTAAGAGTTTTCATGGAAACCTGGCTATCGGAACAGCTGCAACTCCCAGAGGAGCTCGGAGCCATTCAGGTGGAAAGAGCGCACCGGATGGGACCTAAGCACTCAGACAATACGAGGCCGAGAGTGGTGATTTGCCGTTTGCTGAATTTCGTACATAAAGAGGCCATAGTGCAGGCTTTAAGGAAGGACCGGGAGCTACGCTATGGAAACAAAAAAGTGCTATGCTTTCAGGATTATTCGGCGGCAGTGGCGATTCAACGAAGGAAGTTTTCTTCGATTTGCACGAAGCTGTTTGAAAAGAAGATCAGATTTGCCTTACAGTATCCGGCGAAGCTGCGTGTAACTTATCAGGCGGAGGTAAAGACTTTCACTGCCGCGGAACAAGCGCAGGCCTTTTTGAGCTCTCTTGAGGAGCGCTGATCGTGAAGATATAAATGACTTATACAGGAGCGAGGAAGGCCCAATAGCCTGCCAGGGCAAGGATTACAAATTGTTTCTGTTAAAAGTTGGATTACTATTGACTGTTTTAGAAGCAGAATAATGCATGTTAACTGTTGGTTCTAATATGCAGATTTAGCAGTTACTTATACATTAAGAGAGAGAGAGCAGTGCACCATTGAATACAGAGGACCCACCATAAGATCGTCTCCGGGAGGAGTTAGTATGGGAAACAAGAGTCATGAGGTGTCCATGACTAGACCTCGCCAAAGAGAGGGGACTGCCAGTTCTGTGGAGGGCAGATGAGATGACTATTGCTCAAGAATATGGGATCAGACAGTCTGAGACTGCTAGTGGAGACGCAGGATTTTCAAGATGCCCGAAGGAAATGATTGCTACACTACAGAACAGCGGAGATCTGCTGAGGACTCAGATGTAGAGGTTTTGTGGTTCATAAGTTGTTAATATATAAGTGATATGAGCACCTTTTTATCTTTATATGTCACTGTTATAACAGCAAAGGAATACTAAGGTTGGGTGGTGGAGGTGGTAATGGCTTACAAGAGGGGGAGGGGGTAAGGGGCGTTATATGTGATGGTCCCGTTTTGGGGCTGGGGAAGTTTAAAAGGGGGGTTGGGATTAATGGGGGGGGAGGGGGGTTGGGGGGTGGTAGGGACCTGGAGGTTTCAATTACTAAGGTTTTGGAAAAGAAGAAGATGGAACATGCTAGAACAGGGAGGGGGGTGGTGGCTGGGACACCCCTCTTCAAGACAAGAGAGGTATGGAGCTCAAGGGCTGGTATCTCATGTGAATTGGGCACCCTGAAAGTTGTGACGTGGAATGTAGGAGGGATCTCGTCTCCCGTTAAACGTACTAAAATACTACAACATTTGCAGAGACACAAAGTAGATATAGCTCTGCTGCAGGAAACCCACTTATCAGCTGTGGAGCATGCTAAATTGCGTACCTGGTGGGTGGGGGAGTGTGTCTCAGCAGAGGCTCAGGGGAAAAAAGGAGGGGTTGCCATTTTGTTCAGGAAGGGGATAATAGACAAATTGGAAGTGCGATTCACTGACCCGGGAGGGAGATTTTTGCTCTGTGAGGCTACTATAAACCGACAAACGGTGCTATTTGGGAATGTATATGCCCCAAACCAATATGACAGGAAGTTTTACAGGCTGCTAGCCTTAAGATTGCTACGACATAACTCACTGCCTATGATACTGGGTGGAGACTTTAACACTGTGATGGATCCTTTGATGGACAGTACAGGGACCCGGAGGCAGAATCTTGGCCAGGAGAATAGGGGGCTGCCTAATCTTTGTCGACAGATGGGGCTAGTGGATGTTTGGCGGACACTTGATCCACAGGGGAGAGACTATACGCATCTATCCCGAGTACATGGAACGCAAGCGCGAATTGATTATTTGCTGATCTCGGAGCAACTTTTTGGCTCCGTGGTGAGTTCGGTTATAGGCGCCACTGTGATCTCGGATCACGCCTGGGTGGAAATGGGCTGGGTACCCCGGGGGGAGCAGAGAGGATATGGTAGATGGGCGTTCCCAGTGGAGCTCTATCGGGATCCAGCTTTTAGGGCGTCCATACTTCAAAGTTGGCGGGATTATAAATTACATAACGAAATACACGCTGATGATCCAGTTCTCTACTGGGAGTCAGCCAAGGCAGTACTCCGTGGAGAAATCATCAGCTACATGGCACATAAACGTAAAGCCCGACTTAAGGAAATACTACGACTTAGTCAGCTAGTGTGCAAGGCTCGGAGATGTTATGGTCGCCAGCCCTCCCTAGAGAATAAACAACATTTATTGTCCCTGCAAACGGCATTAAACGAAGCCCTTCATCAAAAAGCTGTGAAATCACAGAATTATTATAAGTATCAGCTTTATAAGCATGGCAACAAAGGGGGGCGGCTATTAGCACGGTTGATAGCGACTAAGCAAGGGAAAGCTAGGGTTCTCACTATGAAGGGAGGGCAGGATACAAGAGTCTCCACGGATCAGGGAATTAGTGAGATCTTTTATAATTATTACAAAGAGCTATATAGAATCCCACCGGATGAGGGATTGTCGGGAGACATGTATTTAGAGCAGTTACAGCTGCCAAGTCTATCTCCACAAGAGGGGCAGAAGCTTAACAACCCCATCACATCGGAGGAGGTGCTGCTGGCCATTAATCAGAGCCAGTTGTTTAAAGCACCGGGGGTGGACGGTTTCCGGGGGGAATTCTACAAAATAATGGGGGAAGAAATATTAGACCCTTTAACTGCAATGCTCAACACTTTAATAGATCAAGAACAGGTGCCTCCAGATCTAAACACTGCCTGCATTATTGTAATCCCCAAGAAAGGAAGAGACCCGGAATTAGCAACATCATATAGGCCTATTTCACTTCTGAATTTTGAGATCAAACTAATGGCTAAGATCATGGCGAATAGATTAGCGAGAATTCTGCCCGAATTAATACATGATACCCAAGTAGGGTTTGTAAAGGGACGGACAACCGCAAAAAATGTTCGCAGAGTTTTGACCTCCTTAGAAGCTAGCAGTAGAGGGAACAAACATTCATTATTAATAAGCTTTGACGCAGAAAAAGCGTTCGATCGGGTCCATTGGGACTTCTTATACGCGGTCCTTCGAAAGTACGGGTTCTCAGGGAGATTCATGTCCGGGATTAAAGCATTATACTCGACACCAAGGGCCCGCATCTCGGTCAATGGGGTTGAAACATCAGATTTTGCAATAGGCAGGGGGACGCGACAGGGATGCCCTCTATCGCCCTTATTGTTTGTGCTAACGTTAGACCCCTTATTAAGAGACATAATGAGGCAGCCTGCAGTAACAGGAATGAAGATAGGAAAAGAGGAATTTAAGGTGGCGGCTTTTGCCGATGATATTCTGGTACATTTGACGAACCCGCAAGAATCTTTGAGTGCATTATTGGAGATCATTTCCGAATATGGAGACTATGCGGGGCTCCGGTTAAATCTTGATAAGTCAGAGGCTCTGGCCTCGTCAGAGGAGGTTTGGAGATGCTGGAGAGGTGAATTTCCGCTCAGAAAGGCGCAAACCGCTTTTAAATATTTAGGAATTTTGATGCCTATGGATACTTCTCGTTTACATGAGATAAATACTAAGTGGTTGCTGGAGGAGACCAGGAAGGTGCTACAGGGTTGGATGGATCTGCCACTATCACTGCTGGGTAGAATAAATCTCATAAAGATGGTACTATTTCCAAAGTGGCTCTATGTCTTGCAGACAATACCAATTTGGTTATACTGGAGGGATCTTCAGAGGTTTTATGCACTAGCATCGAGCTTCTGTTGGAAAGGTAGGAAACCACGGATACGATTCTCCCACCTTATTGGCAGGTGGAGCAGCGGTGGGATGGGAATGCCCGATTTAGCGTTATATAATCAGGCCTGTCAATTACGCCACCTGGGAGATTGGTTCCTAGGTACACAACGTTATACCCCTACTGCGCTAGAGAAGGCATATTTTGAACCTTACTGGCTTTTTTCATTGCTACATCATAAAGCTGGTAATATACCAGAAAGATTACGCAAAAGTGTGCTGTTGAGACCAATTCGAGAGGTGTGGAGAAGGCTTGTGCGAAGGCTTGGAGGAGACCCAACAGTGACAGACCAGCTGACTATATGTGGGAATAGTGAATTTTACCTGGGATGTCGAGCCGCCACTTTGCTGACTGGGTGAGTCGGGGGGTTACATGTCTGGCACACCTGATGGGCGAAGATGGGCAGCCCCTCTCAACTACAGACTTGTTAAATAAGGTGGGGGATTCCTGGGGCAATAGATTTGCCATAAGACAAGTACAACATTATATGGCTTCATTGCCGGGGGCTTCCTTATCTGGTCAATTGGGGGGCAAGATTCAAGAGTTTTTCAATTCGGTGGGCGAGGGAGAGGTCACTGTCTCCTTGCTTTGTAAGGCATTAACAAGATGGCAACCCCCCAGAGACTATAGTCCAATGAGGCGGGTGTGGGAGAGGGAGCTGGGCATGACACTGGAGTCTTGGAATATATCCAGGGCAGTGGCGCGCATACCCCTGTTGGTAACAGATGCCCGACTGAGAGAATGTGCATACCGATGTATCCATAGGGGGTATGTGTCAGCGACTCAATTAGCACACATGGGTGCGGATCATAGTTCAAATTGTCTCAAGTGTGGAATAAGTCCAGGTACGCTGCTACATATGTTCTGGAGTTGTCCTGCATTGCAAAGATTTTGGTCTCAGGTTCGAGGCTTCTGGGAAGGGCGACTGGGGATCAAGATTGTGGGAAATGTTGAACAATTAATCTTAGATCTTCCAGGGTCCTTTAGAGGTCAGAGTCGCTTTACAGTACTGATGCTTCGCAAGATGTGTTTATTAGCTAGGAAATGCATTTTACAATATTGGACGGTTAAAGACCCTCCCGCATATTGGCACTGGAGAAATCAGTTGCATCAGCTGGTTTCTTGGGAGGCTAGCGAGATTAGATTCTCGCAGAGAAAGAGAGTGGCGTTCCTGGCCCTCTGGGGTCCCTATCTACGCATCCTTAGCCCTAGAGGTCGGAGTCTACTCCTTAATACAGGGTGAGTTTCTACATGTTGATTAGGTTAAGATCCTTCAGGTCTCGGGATGGGGGGGGGGGAGGGATTAAGATGGGGGGAGGGAGAGGTAGGGGGGTTGGGTAGGGGGGGTTTAGAAGGGAGGAAGGGTCTTTGTTATAGGGAAGATTCACTTTGTATTCACTAGCAATTTGAATTTTCATTTTGGTACAATTGATAACTGGTGAAATTCTTGATATATCCTTCATAAAATGTTAGGAATTATAATTTGATGACATCATGTAATTACAAGAACACGCTAGATGTACTTAGTAGATGCACTTTTGTTATTACCAGAAGGTTGTATAATGTGACTATAATGTTTGTCATCAATAAAAACCGTTGAAATATATAAAAAACAGAAGGGAGGGTAACACAATTTAACGCAATACAGATCCAAATACCCACAACACTAAATCTCACTATGAATATAAATCACCCAAATAGACACTAATTAGCAATCCCTCACTAGACTAAAATCCTCATTCAAACAAAGAAGCCTTCCTGCAAGTAAAGAAAACTCAAAATAGAGCAAAAACTCTTATAACATTGCTAGAAATGCTTAAACTTCCATCCTTACTAATGAATGGATTCTAATTCTGACAAAAAGTAAACTTTACTTAGCTCAGAACATCCAAATTGTCCTGACAGAAGTGCAGCCTCATAGGATTTTCACAGTCTGTGGGGTTTCTCCAAAATTAAAGTGTCCAATTTATATTATCCTTCTGGCAAAAAATGTCCAATTTCCTTGTTTCTGTATTGTATTAAATTGTGTTACCCTCCCTTCTGTTTTTTAAACACGGACGTTTCTCCCGTTTCTTTAGAATTTTTGAAATATTCTGGGAGTTTTTCTCTGTGTTTTTTTTCGGAAGGTGGTGGAAGCCTGTGATGGTAATATTTACAGTGGAGCATAAAAGTCAGGCTCCCTGTTATACTGAGGCTATTTTTTAAAATTTAATATATTTTATCCTTCAGATCTGAATCCCCAGTGTGACACTATATTGAAGTGATGCATTTGATAGTTTCTTTGTTATAGTACAAAAATACCATGGTGAGAGTGATGCCAATTGGTTATTACAAACCATGTCAGATATTCTTGGAAGCACTGAAAGAAGTCTGTTGACATGAAAAGTACTGTTCCATGTTGTCCTGGGATACCCACATGAATTATTGTACTGTCTATCAAATAAATCCTATTAGTAATTTTTTGTTAGAAGGATCTGTACCCTAATAAAAGGGTATTGTATCCCAGTACTGAATTAACCAATTCCGGTGATAAATGTTACAACCTCTCTTTCAGATAGAGTTCCCATACTGATGAAGGAAAAGCTGCCAGTGGTAGGAACTGGAAAACATTTATGTGGTGCTGCAACAGGTAGGCGTGAGCTGTGTGTAGGGATACTAATGCAGACTGGTTGCGAGAAACTGGTAATATAAATGCAGTGCTTTTATGACCTCTATTTTCTGTTTGACTCCCTCAATATCCTGGGATGTATCCCATCCGGCCCCATAGCTTTGTCCACCTTTAGAGTCTCCAGCTGTTTATAAACTCTTTCTTCCGTAAACGGCACAGTATCCACTCCATTCCCAAATATTCCTTCAGCAGCCAACTGCGGTCCTTCACCGGGATTTTCCTCCGTGAACACCGAAGAGAAGTAATTGTTTAGCTCATTTGCTTTATCTTCCTCACTTTCCACATAACCATTCTCATTATCGTTCGGTCTTTCAATTCCATTCCTATCTTTTCTCCTTTCTCCAATATATCTGAAAAAGGTCTTGTCACCTCTCTTTACATCTTTAGCCATTTATTCTTGCACATTCGCTAGCCGTATTTCCCTGTTCACTTCTTTGAGTTTAATCTGATAATCTTTTTCGTGATCCTCTCGTTGCGTTCTTTTGTATTTCTTGAACAAAGCCTCTTTTGCTCTTATTTTTTCAGCTACTTGGTTGGAAAACCATATAGGTTTTCTGTTTCTCTTGGTTTTGTTTACTTTTCTCGCGTAAAGAACAGTCGCCATATTTATAGCAGCCTTCAGCTTTGACCACTGATGTTCCACTTCTCCTACGCCTTCCCACTTCAACAGCTCCTTTTTCAGGTATTCCCCCATTTTATCAAAATCAGTTCATCTGAAATCCAGTACTTTTAGTTTTGTGCGTCCATACTGCGCCTTCGCCCTTATATCAAACCATATGGTGTGATGATCACTATTACATAGGTGGGCACCCACCCGGATATTAGAAACACTTCCTCCATTCGTGAGCACTAGATCCAGCATCGACCCTTCCCTCGTGGGTTCCGTCACCATTTGTCTGAGCAAGGCACTTTGACAGGCGTCCACAATCTCCCTACTTCTTTCTGATTCCGCAGAGATTCCGCAGACGGAACGTTCCAATCCACATCAGACAAGTTGAAATCTCCCAACAGTAGCACCTCCCCTTTCATACCAATCTTTTGAATATCCTCTATCAGATCCTTGTCTAGCTTCTCTATTTGTGCCAGAGGTCTGTAGATAACCCCCGTGTGGATACAGGTTCCATCTTCTCTTTCCAGGACAATCCATAAAGCTGCTTCCTTTCCCCAGGTTCCCCACATTTCAGCCGCTCTGATATTGTCTCTCACATACAGCGCCACTCCTCCACCCCTTCAGCCCTCTCTATCCTTTCTAAAAAGATTATAGCCTGGTATAATCACATCCCATTCATGGGAATCATTGAACCACATCTCTGTAATAGCAACAATATCCAAATTTTCTTCAAACATCAGGGCTTGCAAGTCTTGAACCTTTTTACCTAGACTACGAGCATTTGTGCTCATTGCTTTCCATCTGCGTAGAGAGTTTAGGTGGTTTTCTGCCATCAAGTTTATTCTGGGGCTGACTTTCCGAATTCCCTTGTTTCCTTTTGTCACCCCTGCCTTCTAGTTTAAATGTCTAAATGTTTCTTCTCCTTCACACACCCATCTTCCTGTCTCTAACAGAACTGTAGCAGGCTAGGTTTAATGGAAGTGCACATGCCAAACAGCAGAACAGTATTATTTGGGGTAATAAACAAACTAGTAAACGGAGGGGTCCTTTTATTAAGCTGCAGTAAAAAGTGGCCTTACGCAGGATTTTCCCCACACGCTAAGGCCATTTTTACCATAGCAATAATATGGCCAATTTTCCATTTGTTGAATTAATGGTCATGCGCTAATGTTGCCATTAGTACACTGCCATTAAATTACAATATCACAAGAGCATTTACCAACAATTATTTTGTAGACGGTAAGGTCTCATGCGGTAATCCTGCACTACCCAGTTAGAGTGTGCTAATGTGGACACACTGATTAGCACAGGAACGCCCACTGCCCCCTGGCCTGCCCCCTCCAACAAATTTTAAAAATTTATTTATTTATCTTACATTTGTACCCCGCGCTTTCCCACTCATAGCAGGTTCAATGCGGCTTACATATTATATACAGGTACTTATTTGTACCTGGGGGCAATGGAGGGTTTTATTTATTTATTTATTTTTTGTTACATTTGTACCCCCGCGCTTTCCCACTCATGGCAGGCTCAATGCGGCTTACATGGGGCAATGGAGGGTTAAGTGACTTGCCCAGAGTCACAAGGAGCTGTCTGTTCCTGAAGTGGGAATCGAACTCAGTTCCCCAGGACCAAAGTCCACCACCCTAACCACTAGGCCACTCCTTAAGTGACTTGCCCAGACTCACAAGGAGCTGCCTGTGCCTGCAGTGGGAATCTAACCCAGTTCCCCAGGACCAAAGTCCACCACTCTAACCACTAGGCCACTCCTGCACTCCTACTTTCTAGCACACGCTGATTAAGAAATTACCGCAGGACACGATGGTATTATACTCATGTCAAACTGCATGCTATATTTCCCACGGTTTCCAACCTCTGTTGGCGCTATGGAAATGGTGTTGGTACATTTTTACATAGTTGGTGGTCATGTGATCAGATAAAACCCTTTTAGGAGAAGGTTGTTTCCAAGATTGCTACTCATGCTGCCATTTTCCTTGTGACCCGAAATGGTGTCTCTTGGGCTTTGGTAATAGGCGTGGTCTCAATTGGCAACGTCATCTTAAGAGAATGTGTTTAATGGCTGCTAAAAGCATTATTGCAGCACACTGGAAACAATCATTGGGACCTACTGAGTTTGATTGGACTTTAAACTTTCCTTTATTGGAGAAATGGAACAACTTACAGGTAAGAGATTGAGTCATTATGACCCCATTTCAGATCTATGGGCTCGCTTTGAACATTTAATTCAGAATTCTTAAAGGTCCTGTGGGATTGGAAGTGGGGAGGGGGGATTCCAGTTTTGGGGATGGGATATTTAGTACTTATGGTTGTACAATTGTTATGGTTCTGTGTACACTCTTTTTTGTGAGTTTGAAGGGTATTCTTTTGTAATTTATATTGGAAATAGCACAAAAACACATTTTTTTCAATAAAAATTTAATGTAAAAAAAAAAATTACTGTAGGATGCCTAAGCACATCCCATAGTAAGCCATTTTAAGCTGCGGTAAGCGCACGCTAGCACTTACCACAGCTTAGAAAAAGGGCCCCGAGATTGCAAAGGGTGATGCACTAGAAAGAAAATAGGGCTTGTAGATCTAAAGTTTGAAATCCGCCACTTTATATCCTACTAGCCATGGGACAAATTATCTGAGGTTTGTACTATGCCCACCTGATTTATGTCAGCTTTTCTGCCCATCCTAGTAGTCCTTCATGCAAAAGTCTAAAATACTAGAAGTAAAAAAATCAAAAATAAAATCCATAATATTTCAGTAGGAAAACAAGTAGGATTGTTACCCTTTAAGACAAATTTATAAGGAACTGATGAAGCAGAATGCCGATGCTTAAAAGAGCAGAGATTATAAGAAGGTGCCTATCATTTGGTTGTCCTTGGATCCTGTTTTGGAGGTCTTGAAGCTGAGATATTCTCTTGCATAACTAGTCAGGTATATAGAGACCGTGAAGGGGTCCTTTTACAAAGGCGCACTAGCATTTTTAGCACGTTAAAAATAAGCACACGCTAAACGCTAGAGATGCCCATATATTCCTGTGGGCGTCTAACATTTAGCGTGTGCTAATCATGCTAGCGTGCCTTTGTAAAAGACACCCTGATTTTGTTTTTTTTTCTTACCTATAGTTTTTCTTAGCATTTGCTGAGAGAAAGTTTTTTGAGAGAGTATAGTTTGAAACTTGCTCTGCTATTTTCTGATAGTGAATAGCATTGTTCATATTTACCATTTGACTTGAAATGTGCATTTTTGTTTAGAATAGCCCTGTCAATGGAAAACCTATGAGTGTCAGCGTTTAACAGTTTTTATTGATGACAAAGCGTAAACTCTTAAACAAGAGAAAAATGTAAAGTGTCAAAGATCCAAGTAGACATCAGCACAACAGAAGGCATACACCGTCATCAAACTTTTAACAACGTTAATCCCAAATCCGAACTCTACCCTTTTCCCAAGCACCCAATTCTCCCACCCTCCTCCCCGCCACCCTCACCCCAAAACCCAGGGCTCCTGCTATATAAGCTGCCATTCCTATTCCCAGTGAGTGAGGAAGGAGAAAGTCTGTTTCTCCCTCTCTATTCATTTTAACAGTGCTCGTCATTTAGGAAACTTGGCCACATCTCTTTTCATAGCCCAGTACACACATACTGAAGTGTCCGGGGCTCCTTCCATCCCAGAGACTTTATGTTTCAACGTTTTTATTGAAAACCAATACATAAATAAAACTCTTACAGATGAATCTACACCAAACAAAGGCATTTATTGTCTATGTTCATTATCATAGGCTAACATGTCCCCCCCCCTTTTTCCCCCGCCCCACCCTCCCCCCTCTTTCCCATGATGTTCTCAAACCTCTAGTGAAGATCCCTTAACATGGCTGTACTTCTCACCCACATCTTCGCCACATCCCAAAGACTTTAATTACTGCCTCCACGGTATACCAGGAGCCAGATCCTGGAGCAGAATCTGCTCCTCGTGCCTGGTAACCCACAATGCTACCTCTGCCCAAATATTTTTATAGTTATTGCAGGCTTAGAAGTCCTGCAGTGGGCATCACGAAACCCATTTCCCGCTATCCTAGTATTAGAATAAAATGTGAGTATTGTGTTAAACATGTATAATGCAGAGGGAAGAGACTGATTTGATAACCGTTTTGAAAATGAAAGTCTGTAAAGATAACTGTGATGTTCATTTCCATTAACACTTAACAGAAAGCTACCTGAGCAGTGCTTTTTCTAAGCATTTATTTCCTTCTTGTACACTGGGCACGCTATAATAACCTACTGCTACTTTTCTTCCACAATTGTTTGTGTACAGACCTTGCGCTTAGGTGTTTGGTTGAGACTTATGGATCCCAAGACGAAGAGCCATTACCAAAGCGGCTAAAGATGGAAGAAGTGGAAACAACTGAGAATGATGATGAGGACAAGGGAAAGACTATGCTGGAGGGCTGGCTCCCTGTCGCTGGCATTGTTATTGCGTTGTGTTGCCATCATAAGTGTGACTGGAAGCATTACGTAGGGCAGGAATTTTTTCGCACGCTTGGGCTTGGGGCAGAAGAATTCAATCTCTATCAGCGAATGTCAAGCTGGGCCACCTGTGGGATGAAAAAAACAGGAACCAAAGCACCCAGCGTCTGGAGTTCAGAACTCAGCTACGAGGCTGCTGAACATCATATCGAATATGAGAGTATGGAGGGCCTGTCTGATCAGCTACAAGGGTAGGTGTTAATTATTATTATTATTATTATTAAGGCTCACCTGCTCCCAGGAAGACCAAAGCTAGCAAACTGTTGTTTATATTGGAAAAGTGAAGATGCAGCATATATGATATGTATCCTTAGGTTTTAAACTGCAACATATCTGCATTAAACTTATGCAAACATAGGGGTGAAAGAGGACCAATCTGGTGGCTTAGTGGCAGTATTTTGGGTTGGATTCCTGATGGTTCTCCTTTTCCTGGGTCTGCTGGGGCAGGTGGGGGGAGGGGAGATGCTGTGAAGGCAATATTTATAGCCCTGGGTGGTGGGTAGAAGAGAGAAAGTCATTGTACAACAGTGGCAGCTGGTGACTGGAATTAGGGCCCATATAATCGCAGAGTTACAGAAGGAATTCTGGTGCATGGGCCCTGGCTGAGAATTGTCACAATGGCTGGAGGGGATATAAAATAGAGGAGAAAAAAAAGAATGATAGCAAATATTTGTCTACTTTATTATCACTTAGCACAGGTGGTACATTGCTTTTGTGCTCCTTTCAACAACTGTGGTCTGTTAAAAAAAAAAATTCCCACAAAATAAGACAGTTGCAGGGCACAAATTTCTTTAGATGTTTTTGTTTTAAATTCAGTGCATAATGTGCCAGTATTGATATCTCAGGTTACTTTATTACTGAAGGGAAGCATTGGCAAATAAGGGGAACATCATGGCTACAGTTTAATATTCTTGTTTGTTGTGTTTGGTTTTAACCAGGAAACTTCCAGCACAAGAGCGAGAAATGCTAGGTCGTCTCTGTAAGTTGCTGATTGATCATGGGCGGCTCTGGTACCTGAGACAGAAGGGGTACAATGCTGCGTTGTACTATTACACTGATACCCAGGTGTCCTTAGAAAATGTACTACTGACTGCCGTCCCATCTCAGGCCTCCTTACCTCAGCCCTAAGACTCTTGTAGTGGACAAAATGCTAGCTCTGTGCATCCTTTAAACCTGGCTGACAGATATGTGTTCAAGGCTGGGTCAGACCAAAGGTCCCTTGCTCGAGATCAGCATCCCGTCTACAACAGTGTCCAGTTCAGGTCACAAGCACCTCACAAAATCCTACAGAGTAGATCCTGTTTTTGTTGCTCACTCTCAGAGATAAGTGGTGACCTTCTGACGTCTGGTCCATGGATTTGTCAAAACCGTATTTAAATCCACCTGTGCCGACTGCCTTGACCTTGTCCTCAACAGCACATGCCACGGCTTAATGCAGAATTAAGTGAAAAAATGCTTTCTCTACGTATTTACTTTTCTGAATCTCTGTTCTCCTGGGACTACAAAAGGTATTAAATTCTACAGTCTCTGGCGTTATAAAGAGAGTCCGGTGTTTAGTATGGACCTTATTAATTGTTTCCTTTTTTTTTTTGGTCATAAATGTTTTGTTCTGTAACATCTTGTCATTAGCAGGGGTTAAGATATCATCTCCAAACTGCTAATGTATTTTAATTTAGCTCGTTAGCCTCTAAAGAAGCTGTGTATTCCTCATTGTTGATCGTGACGATTACATCAGCTGTAGCAGCATCTGTACTTCCTAAAAGAGAGACAACATCATGTTCATGTTAACTATTCATTCTGTACTTTTTTTTGAACATCATTTGTTTTGTTTATTTTTATATTGGACTTTTATTTATAAAGAAATACTATGCAAGCTGCATCCGGATTAAGAAAAGGTTCTATTAGGAGGTTTATTTGCATTTCTTTCCAGCTAATGTAGATTCCTTCTTTTAAGATCTGTATTTTTGGGTGAATCTGAGTTCACTATTCAAATTTGCTTAATATATAGAGGAATAAATCCCAAGAAGCCAGTATTTCTTACTTGTAGGATTACAGAACATTAAAGACCTTACAGAGACCTGCATCATCATACAGGTTGCATTACATATGTGTGTATATATTTATAATATTAGTGTAGATTTGGCAAAAAAAATTCTTTTCTAGGCCTCTGTGACTAGAAGTATCTCAATTGCTTGGCAGAATATTTTATCGATTGGTGAAAATGGTTAAAGTTCAAAAGCCAAAGTGCCTCTTCAATTGTGTATAATGTTTGTACAGTCTATTATGTCTCCATGATAGCATTATCGGGCTCAGGGTCCGTGAACCACAACTGGTATAGTATGAAATACATTCTGCCAAAGTGTCACTGGCCACAACTGACATTCATAAAAACATAAGAATAGCCGTACTGGGTCAGACCAATGATCCATCTAGCCCAGTAGCCTGCTTACAATAGTGGCCATTCCAGGTCACAAGTACCTGGCAGAAACCTAATTAATATAAACAGAAAAAAAAGTGGAAGAAAACACCAAGATAATACAATAGATCTTGCTCCACAAAAATTGTTGTATACCCAAGGGAACAAAGAACACTGTGACATATCACTAAAAAAGAGGAAAAAGGACCTAGAGGCATCAGATGTCCATCAGTGGCAAGGCTATTAGGTCTCCTATAGCACAAAGCTATTCCAAACCCCTGAGCCTACTACATGTATTCAATCATTTGCCTCCAAAGACAGGATGCTGGTCTTTATGGATGTTCGGCCCAGTATGCAATACTTAAGTACTTCTAAAATTGTTTATTGTCTTAAAAATATTGAACAATGAACAGAAAAACTGCAATCAGCAAATAATAACAGGTAACTGAAGTATGGATCAATTATAAAACTAAACATTTGTTTACTTTCTAAAAAGTACCTGGAGAGATCAGAAAATATGCTGCTTACAGATTATTAAATATAACTGATCACAGTTGCTTCAGCAAAGAGACCTTTCTTTCTCTTCCCCCTGGCTGAAATCGGGGGCAAAAGCCAGTACACTCCAAATGAAATTGAGCTCCTGGGCCAATCAGAGCCCGGCACAACAAGTTTGAAAGTATACTGTAGACTGCCTTTCCAAAAGGCTTAAACAAAGAAAACAGCCTTGGTTCTGCAGCAGCTTCAAAACATAAACATGCACCACCTGCTGGCCAAACTAGAGAAATACACTTCAGGAAATAAGACAGTTTTACAGGCTTAAAACATACTGTTCTGTCACAGACACTGACTATGGGAGGGGGAAAAAGGGGGATATGCTGACCATGGCAGGAGTGAGAAGAGAGAGAAGGCTGCTGCATTGTTGGGGAAGGAGAAGGGAGAGGGGACATGGAGATGTGAAGAAAGAGAGAGAGAGAAAGATACCAGTTTGGGGTGTGTGTGTGGGGGGGGGGGGGGTGGAATATTGGGGAAGAGATGCTGGACCCGATCATTTATAACACATTTTCATATTAATTTTCAAAAATAATGAATGGCAGGAGATGGGTAGGGCTTCACCATGGGGGGGGGGGGGGGGGGCACAGCCAATAGGGTTTGATCACCAAGGGGGGGGGGAGGTGCAGGACAATGAATGTTCACCTAGTCTGTCAGATACCCTCGGGGCAGCCCTGGTCAGGCCTAGTTTTTGAATTTATATCCCAGTGCACAGTGGCAGTTGTAGTCTATGCTTCTACATCAGCACTGTAAGTACCAGGATTAATGAGGATAGAGCTTTCACAAATCTACAACTGGCCTAAAATCTTCTTGAACTAAGCCACTTGGCATCCATAATACTTATCATGGACTATCTGATGTAAGCCAAATAAAGCAAAGAAGAAACTGGCAGTAAATCCATATCATCTCTCCCCATGCTGGATTATAGACAGCATGACTTATCTAGCCTTGCATACCCAGATCGAGCTAATGATGTACAATATTATTGCTTGTAGCTGATTTCACTCAGTTTGTTTAAAACCAGACCTTGCAGTGGACTACGTTGTCGGGGTAGTTTTGTGAAAGTGGTATTGAGATGATGTGGACTCTGGTCCTCGAAAGCTCATCCTCAAATAAACTGATTAATCTCTAAAATGTCAATTTTAGTATACATATTAAGAAAAAGTCTTTAGCTGTGTATTTGAAATATTCAGAGTAATGAAGCTGTTACCTTCTGTTAAGTTCTCTTCTGTAAATACTGGAATCATTTTTGTTTTCTGACATGGGAAACCAAGTGGTAAACAGCTACATGACTATGAAATCTGGATCAAGAAATGTACTTACGTTGCTCCATGGACTGTTGGATGTAGGCGTGCATGAACTCTATTCCGAACAGCTCCCGCTCCTCCTCCTCTTCGGGACTCTCACACGGAGGCAGTGACACTTGCAGTTCTAGTGGGTTATCCCTGAAGTTCACAAATCTGGAGAGCCAGCAGCAGAATACAGAACAAAGCTCTGTTAAATGTGTTTTCCCTTTTTACATTATTTACCTATTTCATATTCTGTCAGTGATACAAACCCTCTCCGGCTGTTTCCTACAGATATTTTCTCTGCTGTATGTTTTGCCATTAAAGAATATTAATTTTCTAATAGTTTATATAGTAGAGTTGCCAAAAGCTTTGGTCAACTCAACCAACAAAGAGGTCCTTTTACTAAGGTGCGCTGAAAAATGACCTGCACTGTTGTAGGCACATGTATTGGACGTGCGCAGGCCCATTTTTTAGTGTGCCTGCAAAAAAGGCCTTTTTTGGGGGGCCGCAAATGGACATGCGTCAAAATTTAAATTGGTGCATGTCCTTTTTGAGCCTGAGACCTTACCACCACTCATTGACTTAGCGGTAAGGTCTCACACGTTAATGGGGCGGTAATCATCAGAGCCACATACACTGCCGATTACCGCCCAGTTAGCGCCACGCAGTAGAAAATAACAAATATTTTCTGCCGTGTGTATCGGACGTGTGTAAAAAAATGGAATTACCACCTGGGGCTCGCAGTAGCCAGGCAGTAGTTCCAAATTGATGTGCCTAGGTGCCTACGCAACTTAGTAAAAGGGCCCCAAAGATATTGTTCCCTATTTTTTCCTCAGGTATTTTTTTAAATTTGTATGAAGAAATTTGTTTGAAAGTTTTCTAAGCACCCACCATAATGGAGCTAAATTGGGTTCTGTTGTTTTATTTGCCTGCTATCTGATGCCTACTTAGAGGAGCACAACACTAATAGAATAAGAAGATTGTATGCACACTTAGGGCAGGGGTCTTTGCTCTCAGCCTTTGAGAGCCACCAACAGGTCAGGTTTCAGGATATCCCTAATGAATATACAAGGTGAGATTTGCATGCAGATACTTCTCATGCATATTATGAAGCTCAGGCTTGGCTGAGCTGTTCAGTCCCAAGAAATGTAACAGTCATAGCCAAAGGGTAATGCTCAGGAAAGCTAGCCAGGAATTTCATTTCCCTCCATTCCTTGAGGGAGGATGTATTCCAATAGGGAATTCGAAGGCAGACTACATCTCTCAGTACCCCTTAGACCAGAGGTGGGCAAACTTTATATACAGAAGGCCGCATTAATGTCAGTACTATCCCCAGCAGGTCACAACATTACATAATGTCAGAACCAGAAATGCACAGTGCTTCATAGACCACCTGTGATAAATAAGTAAACATTTAACTAAAAATGATGGAAACAAACAGCTGGAGTAGCTACTCTGAAAATATATGTGAAACACAGTATTTAAAATCACCCAAACTCTGGTTAATGACAATTTCTATGTATAATTCAGTGGTGGGTTGCAGGTTGCCCACCCCTGCCTTAGACTGTGGCATAGGGAGAATTAATAAAACTACATTTCCATACATCCCTAGAGGCAGGAGAAGTTGCTAGAGGGAATTCAGGGATAGACGGGCCCTGTTGGAGGAAATCCTGAGATGGCGGGGCTTCCAACCAAGTGGAAGTTGCAGGATGGACAGCGTCAGGAGGAATTTGTAGTATCGCATCATACCTTATGCTATGAGTTTATCTTATTGGGCAGACTGGATGGACCATACAGGTCTTTATCTGCCGTCATCCACTCTGTTAGGAATGAAGTTCAAGTTGTGAGTCCATGGAAATGGAGGGACTTGGAAGAACTGGCCTACTAAATTTACAGGAGGAGGAAGGCATAGAAGTAGGACATGCACATGATAAAGATAATCTGGAATAAGATTTGTTTTGTGGATTTTCAGAAGGCGTTTGACAAAGTACCTCATAAAAGACTCCAGAGGAAATTGGAGAGTCATGGGATAGGAGGTAATGTTCTATTGTGGATTAAAAACTGGTTAAAAGATAGAAAACAGAGAGTAGGGTTAAATGGTCAGTATTCTCAATGGGGAAGGGTAGTTAGTGGGGTTCCTCAGGGGTCTGTGCTGGGACTGCTGCTTTTTAACATATTTATAAATGACCTAGAGATGGGAGTAACTAGTGAGGTAATTAAATTTGCTGATGACACAAAGTTACTCAAAGTCGTTAAATCGCGGGAGGATTGTGAAAAATTACATGAGGACCTTACGAGACTGGGCGACTGGGCATCTAAATGGCAGATGACATTTAATGTGAGCAAGTGCAAAGTGATGCATGTGGGAAAGAGGAACCCGAATTATAGCTACTTCATGCAAGATTCCACGTTAGGAGTCACAGACCAAGAAAAGGTGTCGTCGTTAATGATATGTTGAAACCTTCTGCTCAGTGTGCTGCTGCGGCTAAGAAACCAAATAGAATGTCAAGTATTATTAGGAAAGGAATGGAAAACAAAAATGAGGATGTTATAATGCCTTTGTATCACTCCATGGTGCGACTGCACCTCGAATATTATGTTCAATTCTGGTCACCGCATCTCAAAAAAAGATATAGTGGAATTAGAAAAGGGTCAGAGAAGGGCGACAAAAATGATAAAGGGATGAGACGACTTCCCTATGAGGAAAGTCTAAAGCGGCTAGGGCTCTTCAGTTTGGAGAAAAGGCGGCTGAAGGGAGATATGATAGAGGTCTATAAAGTAATGAGTGAAGTTGAATGGGTAGATGTGAAGCGTCTGTGTTTACTTTTTCCAAAAATAGTAGGACTAGGGGGCATGCGATGAAGCTACAATGTAGTACATTTAAAATGAATCGGAGAAAATATTTCTTCACTCAGCGTGTAATTAAACTCTAGAATTCGTTGCCAGAGAATGTGGTAAAGGCGGTTAGCTTAGCGGAGTTTAAAAAAGGTTTGGACAGCTTCCTAAAGAAAAAGTCCATAGACCATTATTAAATGGACTTGGTGAAAATCCACAATTTCTGGGATAAGCAGTATAGAATGTTTTGTACTTTTTTGGGATCTTGCCAGGTATTTGTGACCTGGATTGGCCACTGTTGGAAACAGGATGCTGGGCTTTATGGACCTTTGGTCTTTCCCAGTATGGCAATACTTATGTACTTATAAGTGATTGCAACCTAGCCTGTCTTCCTGAAAGGAATCTGTAAGGGCTGTATTTGGAGCTGGGACTACAGCCATAGGACTTGTACACTGACCTTTTAAATTGGAACTGATAGAAGTCACAAATGGGAAGGCTTGGAGTCCTAGACAACCCAGGGATTGTTAAAGGTATTCTGATGTGTAAAGCTGATGAAGTACTTGCATTTAAAGTGTACTAGTTACTGGAAGATAGTCTTCCTCTATAGTTTGTGGTGTAAATAATAGCAAAGGTTTTCCTATTAATGTTATCATGGGAGGTGGCCCAACGTTAACACAAAGCCTCTGTTAACGTTCAAGAGGAATTAACACTCAAAGGTTTGCTTATTTGTTCATTATGTTGGGATGCTAAAATTAGAGAGCTGAATAAGAAGAAAGAACTGGTGTTTGCCAGGGGGATAGATTCTGCAGGGTTAACTCAATGGAATAAGCAGACTTTTGGCAATGTCTATTTTGAGTGATTTGTGGACTTTATGATAACATTAAGTTGCTTCCTAATCAGAGAAAGGGAAATGGGACTTGATATACTGCCTTTCTGAGGTTTTTGCAACTACATTCAAAGCGGTTTACATATATTCAGGTACTTATTTTGTACCAGGGGCAATGGAGGGTTAAGTGACTTGCCCAGAGTCACAAGGAGCTGCAGTGGGAATTGAACTCAGTTCCCCAGGATCAAAGTCCACTGCACTAACCACTAGGCTACTCCTCGAGACCTCACAATATTCATTAGGAATAAACTGAAACCAAATCTGTTGACTTCACTCAAGAACTGGGAGTAAATAGCACTGACTTAGGGGCTGGTTTTGTAAAGTTGTTTTTTTTTTTAAGGCCTTTTACAAAATTGCATGGCCATAAATACAGAAAATGATAGAGTACCGGACAACAGGCTATTGCCTTACAGTTTGATCTTTTGTCATCCTTTGATGTCATTGAGCATTCCATCTTGTTGAATATGCTAAGTAAAATAGGTATAGCTGGAAGAGTATTTGCTTGACTAAAGGGTTTTTTTTTCTGAAAATAGAACCTATATAGTAAAATATCAAAATTTGCTATCTAATTCATGGAGGACTGTAAGTGGGGTCCCACAGAGGTCTTCTTTGCCCCCAATTCTATTCAGTGCTGTCATGAGCTCTCTGGATAAATTTCTGGTTAATCTGGAGGCCAACTATTATATATATGCCATTGATATTACTATGCTCATCCCCTAAAGTGTAAAACTTTAATTCTAACATGGCCAGGCTTGTATGGATGCTGTTGAATCGTCATCACAAAATAATCGTCTTAAGCTAAATGCTGATAAAACAAAATGGTGCTCTTCTTTACTTATGTTCAATCATTAAATAACCACTGCATGGTCCTGCCTGGACCCCGGGCAGCTCAGCTTAAGACTACGAGACATAGTGCTCTTTATTTTGTGGCTCCAGCTCTTTGGAATTCCTTACCTTTGCCTATTCACAGTGAACTGTCCATTAAGTGCTATAAATCTGCAATTGAAGGTTGGCTTTTTCAACAGGCGTATAAGAAACGTAGAAACATGATGGCAGATAAGGGCCAAATGGCCCATCCAGTCTGCCCATCCTCAGTAACCTCCTTTTCCTAAGGGATCCCATGTGCCTGTCCCACTCTTTTTAAAATTCTGACACAGTCTTTGTCTTCACTATCTCCATCAGGGGAGTCCATTCCATGCATCCACCACCCTTTCCGTGAAAGAGTATTTTCTTAGATTCCTTCTAAGCCTATTTCCTCTTAACTTCATCCTAAGCCCTCTCATTCCAGTGTTTTCCTTCATTTGAAAAAGGCTCACCTCCCGTACATTAATGCCACTGAGGTATTTAAACATCTCTATCATATCCCCTCTCTCCTGCCTGTCTTCCAGCATATACATGTTAAGGTTCATAAGCCTGTCCTTATATGTTTTATGACAGAGACCGCTTACCAGTTTTGTAGCTGCCCTCTGGACCGACTCCATCCTGTTTATATCTTTCTATAGGTGCGGTCTCCAGAATTGCATGCAGTACCCTAAATGGGACTTCACCAGAAACTTCTACAAGGGAACTATTACCTCTTTTTTTCCTGCTGGTCATCCCTCTCCTTATGTACCCAAGCATCCTTCTGGCTTTGACCATTGCCCTTTCTACCTGTTTGGCCACTTTAAGTTCATCAGACACAATCACTCCCAAGTCTCGTTCTTCTTCCGTACACAGAAGCACTTCACCCCCTATATTGTACCATTCCCTTGGATTATTATAACCCAAGTGCGTGACCCAGTATTTCTTAGTATTAAATGTTTGTTGCCAATTATTGGACCATTCTTCAAGCTTCGCTAGGTCCTTCCTCATGCCAGCCACACCCTCCGGGGAGTCCACCCTATTATAGAGTTTGGTATCATCCGCAAAGAGACAAACCTTACCAGACAGCCCTTCTGCAATATTGCTCACAAAGATGTTAAAGACAGCTGGCCCAAGGAACGATCCCTGCGGCACACCACTGATAACATCTCTTTATCAGAGCAAGTTTCATTTATCGCTACCCTCTTTCTCCTCCCACTTAACCAGTTTTTCACCCAGTGAGTCACTTTGAGGCATATTTTCAAAGCACATAGCCTTCCAAAGTTTCATAGAAACCTATGGAACTTTGGAAGGCTAAGTGCTTTGAAAATGAGCCCCCCTAGGTCCTATACCGAGGGCACTCAATTTATTTATCAGTCGCCTATGTGGAACCGTATCAAAGGCTTTGCTAAAATCCAAGTACACCACATCTAGTGCTCCTCCTACGTCCAACTGTTTGGTTACCCAGTCAAAGAAATCAATCAGATTTGTCTGACACGACCTGATTGGTTTGATTCCAAATATCACACCAGGTTAATGTCATTTGTTTGACTCTTATTTGATTCTGTTGGGATGCTTGGTTATCGTTTCTATCATTATTTATTGTAGTTCCTTTTTTTTATTGTTATTTTAGCCTGTAAACCCTGTGTTTCAGTTAAAGTGGTATATCAAGTTTCCTCTAAATAAGTACAAGTATAAGACATTGTGCCTTGGTGTTCTTGGGGATACAGTTTGAGTAGAGGTGGAGTTGTAACATACATGTGCATTTTATATAATACATGGAATCATGTGTAGATTACACACACATTTACACCTTTGTTGGAGCTATTATGCTTGTTCTGGGTGCTTATTATAAACAGTGCTTCTTAACTCTCCTGGAGGCCCAGCTAGACGGTCAGGGTTTCAGGATTACTCTAATGAATATGCATGAGTTGGATTTACATACAATGAATTCCCAATACAGGCAACTTTATCTCGTGCATATTCACATAGGTATTGATGTTGCCCTTATAAAACAGGTGTATAACAGATGCCTTTCCACATAGGCATCCTCTTATACAGCTATTCCCTTGGGTGATAATTCTTTAAGGAGGTCTTTTACAAAAATGCGTGCTAAATGCTACAGACAACCATAGCAATATATAGCTTTTAGCACACACATATTTAATGCACATGCTAAAAACGCTAGCACGCCTTTGTAAAAGGAACCCTAAAGTAGGCACTGACATTTGTGTACCAGTTACAGACATAAATGTTTAAGAGCACTATCATATTCGCACATATATGCCCATATTCTAAGAACATAAGAATAGCCATACTGGGTTAGACCAATGGTCCATCTAGCCAGGTATCCTGCTTCCAACAGTGGCCAATCCAGGTCACAAGTACCTGGCAGCAACCCAAATAGTAGCACCATTCCGTGCTACCAATCCCATGGTAAGCAGTGGCTTCTCCATGTCCATCTCAACAACAGACTATGGTCTTTTCCTCCAGGAACTTGTCCAAACCTTTTTTAAACCCAGATACCCTAACCACTGATACTAATATCACATCCTCTGGGAACACTTAAGTGCTCTTCTGTAACTATGCATATATCTTCAATAGCACATACACGGGGTGGGGACTGGTAGGAGTGTAGGCAGGGCCTACAGTTATGCACGTAACTTAAAATATTCTCTAAGTTCTGTACATGTGACTGGCACTTAGGTGCTCCATGGCTGGTGTAAGTGCTCCCACCTAAATTATAGGCATATCTCCCAAATTCTATAAAGGGTACCATAAGTTGTGCGTGCTAATTGGCCACATAGCCAAATTGCATGCAAAACTTAAGCCAATCAGTGCAAAAAAGGGGGCATGGAATGTGTGGGTTGTGGGCATTTCTCGCAGTGGAGGAGAGTGAACAGTGAAGTGCCGCAGTGATCTGTTATGGGACCGGTACTATTTAACATTTGTAAATGATATAGAAATCAGAACGACGAGTGAGGTGATCAAATTTGCAGATAATACAAAACTACTTAAGGTTGTTAAAAAAACGTGCGGACTGTGAAATATTGCAGGAAGACCTTAGGAAATTGGAAGACTGGGCATCCAAATGGCAGATGAAATTTAATGTGGACAAATGGAAGGTGATGTATATTGGAAAGAATAATCCGAGTCACAGGTACCTGATGCTAGGGTCCACCTTGGGAGTCAGTGCTCAAGAAAAAGATGGGTGGTGTTGTAGATAATACACTGAAATCTTCTGCTCAGTGTGTGGCGGCGGCCAAAAAAGCAAACAAGATGGTGAATAAGACCGAAAATACTATAATGTCTTTGTATCGCTCCATGGTGCGTCCACACCTTGAGTATTGCATTCAGTTCTGGTCGCTGTATCTCAAAAAAGATATAGCAGAATTAGAAAAGGTTCAAAGAAGAGCGACTAAAATGATAAAGTGAATAGAACTCCTCTCGTATGAGGAAAGGCTAAAGAGGTTAGGTCTCTTCAGTTTGGAAAAGAGACGGTTGAGGGGAGATATAATTGAGGTCTACAAAATCCTGAGTGGTGTAGAATGAGTAGAAGTAAATCAATTTTTTACTCATTCCCAAAAGTACAAAGACTAGGAGACACTCGAGGAAGTTACTTGGAAATACTTAAAAAAAAAATAGGAGCAAATATTTTTTCACTCAACGAATAGTTAAGCTCTGGAACTCTTTGCCAGAGGAGGTGGTAACAGCGGTTAGCACATCTGGTTTTTAAAAAAGTTTGGATACATTTCTGGAGGAAAAGTCCATAGTCTGCTATTGAGACAGACATGGGAAGCAACAGCTTGCCCTGGGATTTGTAGTATGGAGTGTTCCCACGATTTGGGTTTCTGGCAGGTACTTGTGACCTGGCTTGGCCACTGTTTGGAAAACAAGATACAGGGCTAGATGGACCATTGGTCTGACCCAGTATGGCTACTCTTATGTTCTTATGAATACACCTGATCTGCACCTAACTTAGGTGCAGGTATTTAGGCCTGGTTTTAGGTGGCCTAAATGGGTGCGCCTACATTTTAGTTGCAAGAACGGCACGTGAGCATATTCTATAAACTATGCCTAACTATAAGCATAGTTTATAGAATCACGCTTACCGCGTGTTGTTTTGGCACTGATTTTTAAGGTGCCATTTATAGAAATTGGCCCATAGTCTATTTTCCTGTTGCGCTAGTATTCTATGAAAGAAAAAAAGGTGCCTACATTCCTTTATAGAATAATCTCCTGCCAGGTACCCTCTAGTTGCCAACTTATAGGTGCACAGTTACAGAATTACCTCCTTAGAGGGTCATTTCTAAAACTTATTTACCTGGGTCAGTATTGATCTAGCTGGGCAAAAGGGCTGCCAGAGAACTGCCCACCCTTATCCCAGCCAAATGTACTTGTGGGGTTCTAAACACTTCTATATCTAGCCACATAAAGAGGTGCTGTTCATGGGGATGTGTTTAGCTTCAGGGAAGGAAGGAATGCACAAAGTTTGCACTTTTCATATATGCACACTTTCTTTTCCTGGAGGAAAAAACAGGTACAAATACCAGTGGCAATTTTCAAAAGTGGAATTACATGTAATGTATAATTTCCCTTAGAACGTAAGGTGCAAAGATGATAGGTAAAAATACCTGCAAAGTCTGCAGTATGTAGGTAATTTCAGAACTGCCTATAACATTTTGAAATATAGGGGCCCTTTTACTAAGCCGCAGTAGGCGCTATATGCGTGCAGCACACGCCCAAATGAGACTACCACCAGGCCAGTGTCAGGTTCTCAGGTTCAGAGCCCGCGGGGCCGGGCTCTGGAGCAAATGTGAGCCTTTGGGCTGCTGACGAGGAGCGACAGCAGCAGGCAAAACCCACCAACCAATGCTGGGCAAGCACACCGACACCGGCAGGGACTGCAGGCACCGCCCAGCGAGCTGGAACACACGGACTGGAACACTGGACTGGAATTCCCCGGACTGGAGGACACAGGACTGGAACCCTGGACTGGAATCCCCAGACTGGAACACGGGACTGGAATCCCCCGGACTGGAGGACACTGGACTGGAATTCCCCGGACTGGAAGACACAGGACTGGAACACTGGACTGGAGAACATCGGACTGGTCCACACAGCGTCACCTGCACTTAGCTACTAAGCCCCCCAGGAGTTGAGCTCCTGGGTTCGAGTAGCCGGCAGGACATACTGGACGACACAGGGACCAGGACTAGAACAAGCTGTAACTGAAGTGCGCCCAACTCCTAAACTGACCAAAAGTGTTCCTAAGCCCGGCACCAACAGAAGAGCTCCTAAGCCCTCCACTAACATTAGTGCTTACACTAAGAGAAGTGCAGGGAAGCCACCAGGGAAAAGGAAGGGAAGACAAATGCCAGACCTAACACTGGTGCTTCCTAAGCACCAAGCTGCAGCAGCTAAACATGGGTTCTCACCCCGGTGCTTCCTAAGCACCAAGCTACAGCAGCTAAACACAGGTCACGAGGAAAAGCGGGGAAGACACAAGGAAACAAGCAGGAAAGTCAAAAACCCAAACAACAAAAGGTGCTTCCTAAGCACTTACTAACAAGGGTGCTCCCAGCACCAAACTCCAGCACTGTACTAACAGCAGTGCTACTCACCGTAACAAAAGGGAAAGTAGGGGAGCCAAAGGGAAAAACAGGGAAGTCAAACACACAAGTCACAAGTGCACACTGCACTAAACTAACCTGGACCTAAAGCAAGTAGCCAGAAGCAAGCGTTGCGAAGGCCCTGAAGGAAAGAACACCACTTCCTTATCAAGGCCCTCCCAGATGATGTCACTCTCCCTAGAGCCAGGCAGAACACACTGAAACCCCAAGAGGCCCAACCCCAAGAGGCCCAACCCACATCAATGCAGCACCGAGAAGCTCTTGAAGCCAGTACACCCAGGGAGAGGTAGAGCAACTCAGTCCACACCCACAGCTGCAGTGAAGTGAGACAATTAGCCCCATGCTGGCAGCAGCCGGCACAGAGAGAGAGAGAGAGCTAGCTCAAACAGGACAGAAAAACGGAACAGAAGCCAGCTAAAAAGCTGACCCCCAGGCAAAAGGTAAGTTTGAGAGGGGTTCTGACCACGATCATAACAGCCAGCAAGCCCTCCTGGTGGAAATTTCAGATTTGGTGCGCACCCATAACGCATGGATGAATTATTTATTTATTTCCTCCTAATCAGTAATCAGTGCATGCCAACTGGTCAAGATGGGCGGGACAAATTGCTTGTTCTTTTGGCCGCTGTCGGTGACAGGGTGCTGGGCTCGATGGACCCTTGGTCTGTCCCAGCATGGTGATGCTTATGTACTTATGTACCCATTTTTAAAAAGCCATTTTTTATAGATGTGGTAAAAACTGGCCCGGTGCCTACACTACCGCAGGCCACATTTTACCGCGGCTTAGTAAAAAGACCCCATACTGTTTTATGATTCAAAAATGTTGCCTTTGGATAAATAAAAAAGATTGGGAGGGGAGAAATCTTTACAAGTAGCAATCTAAACACATAAGGGATAGTTTCAGGCTAGGAGATAGCACTGCTTGTGGACCCCCTTTATTTACCGTAGTACCTCAGATAGGGCATGTCCAGCAAGCACACAGGAATATCCCGCAGTTTGTTGCTGCTGAGGACGAAAGTGCTCAGGTTGCTCATGTTGCTGATGGTATGTGGTATATGTGTAATTTCATTCCTTGGCAACCAGAAGGTGTGCAAATTCTCCATTCTGTTGAGTTAAGAATGAGTACAGTTAGGCAAGTTTAAGCAAACAGGATTCTCTGTCCCCTGAAACATGAATCCCCTTACTGGACTTGATTGTTTAATAATTCTTAATTGGAGAGAAAAGCTACTTTAAGCTAAGATCGCTCAGAGTTAGTGTTTGAAAAATAACTATTTCTGATAACCTCAAAATCTTAGGTGTTATTATTGATAGCCATCTTACACTTGAGAGCCAAATTAACTCCATTATAAAAAAGATGTTTCATTCTATGTGGAAACGTAAATGTATAAGACCTTACTTCCCGAGGGAAATTTTCCATAACTTGATACAATCAATGGTTCTGAGCCACACAGATTACTGCAATGGATTATATACAGGATGTAAAGTACAGCTTATGAAGAAACTCCAGACAGCCCAAAACACAGCTGCCAGGCTGATATTCAATAAAACACGATTCGATAGCGCTAAACCTCTTCGATTAAAATTGCACTGGCTCCCAATCAAGGATCGCATTACCTTCAAAATCTGCTCTTTGGTCCACAAGGTTGTCTACGGTGATGCCCCAGGATATATGATTGACTTGATAGATCTTCCAACCAGAAACAGAACCAGAGCATCATGTACCTATTTGAACCTCCACTATCCAAGCTGCACTGGACTCAGATACAAATGCATCGAATTTTTCTTACTTAAGTACACAAATGTGGAATGCACTACCAAAGAGTGTGAAAACGATTCACGACATTCAAAACTTCAGGCGATCATTAAAGACCTATCTGTTTTGCAAGGCCTGTCCTACTGGCCCTACTTAAATGCCTCAACTCTGCAATGCATCAATACCTTACATTGCATTGGACATTATATATTCCTTTATTTCCTTGTCCCTTTTTGTACCTGTTTACTCTAACCTTACCTGACCCTTATTTTAAACTGTATTTGTTTAACATCTACCGGACTTGGTGATCGCCTTTACGGTATAATGTAAGCCACATTGAGCCTGTTAATAGTTGGGAAAATGTGGGATACAAATGTTACAAATAAATAAAACAGCAATAAGTCTACCAGCATTTGTTTATAACATTTTTATACCAGTTGGATAAGTGGCCTGAATCCTGTTTAAATTATGTGTTGTGATTTTTAACATTTTAGATGGTAATGCTCCATTTTATGTTAAAAATAATAGGTTTCCGGGGTCACGTGATGCACTAGAGAGTGAAGGACGTGGTTCTGTGCTCTCTTAGGCCCATTCGCCAATTTTATGCAATTTTCGATTGCAAAGTGCTGAAATCGAGCCCTAAAATCGATACTACAAGAAGCTGAGGGTCCAATGGATAAATTTGTGGAAGCGCAGGGTAAAGGCTTGCCAACCCGCAGCGGAAAACGAGAGAAAGAAAAGTTGAAAACTCCGAACGGAGAAGACGGGCCGGCAAAACGTGAAAGTTTCATCTTTACACCGGAACAATTAAAACAAATCACGGAAGCAGTGAGTCTAGCGCTGGAACCGAGACTCGCACAGCTGTCGGCACAAATCGCCACACTTACATCTTCTTTGTCCGAAACCACAGCACGGACTGGCGAAACAGAGCGTCGTGTTTCTGAGCTGGAAGACATGTGCGCTCCAATGGCGGCGCGGATAAAACAGCAAGAAACTACAATTGAAAATCTACTGACCAAAGTTGATGATCTGGAGAACAGATCACGGCGAGCAAATCTTCGCATTGTGGGGCTTCCAGAATCGGTGGGCGACAGAATCCTGGCCACGGAACTGGAGCAATGGCTTAAAAGAGAGTTTGCCCTCTCAGACAGCATGGGCCCGCTGTGTTTAGAGCGGGCACATCGAGTGGGCCGACTACAAGATGGCCGTCAGTCACCGCGAGTAGTTCTCATAAAAGTGCACAACTATATCCACAAGGACGAAATCCTGAGGGGGTATCGTCAGAAGAGAGAAACGACGAAATATGAAGGGAAGCTCATACGAATCTTCCAGGACTATTCAGCTGGCTTACAAGATAAAAGGAAAAAATTTAACCCAGCGTGTCAACGTCTGCATGCTTTACAAGTTAAATTTATGCTTCTTTACCCTGCAATTTTGAAAATCAAAAACGGCAATGGATGGAAGGTTTTTTCCAATGCTGCAGAGGCGGATGCCTATGTAAAAAAATTGGATGATGTTCAGCTAAATGCGGAAGGAGCAGATGCAGCCACTTGAAAGTCTGGGACTCAAAGAGAGTGCAGGACTAATACATTAATGTCTGTAACAGGTATTTGAATTGTTGTAAGCATTACCTGAGGTATGGGCTTGATTTTGGCATTACTTGTTTGTATATGGCGGGGGGGCCTTAGCATGGAAGTGACCCATTCCCGTGGTAAAAGACGGGAACGACTTGTGTAGGCAGGGTAGGGGGGGTTAGAAGGGTGGGAAGGGTAAGAAGGGGAGGGGGGGTAAATGGGGGGGGGGGGACAATAACCTCAGGAATATGGGTGGTTTACAATCGGATTGCAGCTGGAGTGTGTACCCGCGGACTGGAGACTTGATCTCCCCGGGGAGGAGGGCTGGGCTCCCGGGGGAGGACAAATGGTGTAACGTGGACATGCCTAGATACAGCGGGAAACTCTGATAGAACACGCGTGCGCTTGATGTCCTGGAACGTGTCGGGAATTTCATCCCCGATTAAGCGGGCCAAGATATTGGCGCAACTGAAGCGGCACAAGGTTTCTATTGCCTGTCTTCAGGAGACGAAACTGACTGATCTGGAGCATGAAAAGCTTAAGCGCCAATGGGTGGGAGAATGTTTTTGTTCTTCTTCGGGAGCCAAAAGAGGTGGAGTAGCGATTCTGATTAGGAAGGGGCTGCTTTGTGACCCCAGGTTGATATACAAAGACCAAGAGGGTAGGGTGATTCTTTTGCAGCTAACTCTATCGGGGCACAAATTGTATCTATGTGCTGTGTATGGCCCAAACTCCCACTCCCCAACATTTTTTAAATCTTTGATATCCCTGGGTCTGCGATACTCGGACGCCCCTTGGGTGTGGGCCGGGGATTTCAACCAGGTCATGGACCCAGGGGTGGATAGGACTGCCGGACGACAGCGGAGTGAGGCACGGGGGGGAGGGGCACTCCAATCCCTGAGTCGTTCCCTGGACTTGATTGACCCCTGGAGGTTACTTCACCCATCAGAAATTGATTATACTCATCAATCTAGAGTACACCAATCATGGTCGAGATTAGACTACATTCTGATGCACCACTCACTATTTACCAAAGTCACTCAAGCCGAGATAGGCCCCATGGAGATTACCGACCACTCGTTGATTTGGGTGGATATGAGGTTCCCGACCACGGGTGTGGGGGGTTCTGCTTGGAGATTTCCATCCTTTTTATATCAAGATCAAAAATTTAAAGAATATATCATAGCCCAATGGGAACAATATGTAGAATTTAACTTGGAGTCCTGTGAGTCCCCCTTAGTTTTTTGGGAAGCGTCAAAGGCAGTACTGAGGGGGGCTACGATAGCGTACATGAGTGCCAGAAATAAGAAACTTTCAATAGGTATAGTTCACTTAGAACGTCAGCTACGCCAGGCCAAAAAAGGGTATCTACTAAGACCCTCACCGGAGACCCGTGATCTTTGGTCTTCCACAAAGGTGGCCCTGGACTCCCTAATACACGAAAAAACTCAGAAAAGTTTCACAGCAAGAGGATTCAATTTCCGCAGATATGGAAATAAGCCGGGTAGGCTGCTGGCCCAGATGGTGAGAACCCGAGGGCGGAGAAAACTGATCGCGTCGGTGACATCCCCCGGGGGGGCCAGAGTTAGTACCACGGAGGGGATTGTAAAAGAATTCCACGCCTATTTTTCTAAATTATACTCTGGGAAGGGGGACACAACGGACATGTCAGTGGAGGACTATTTGAGGGACGCTGGGCTCCCCCGGCTTTCCATGCCGGCCAGAGAGGCGCTTTCAAAACCGCTACAGGCCCAAGAAGTGCAGAGAGTATTAAGAGCTTTACCTCTGGGATCGGCGCCGGGGCCCGATGGGTTCTCGGCCGAATACTATAAGATTCTCCCACCACAGTTTATAGGCCCTCTAATTGAATATTTTGAGGAGGTGATAGAACAAGGGGGGCTCCCAAGGGGAGGTAACGAGGCGCTAGTGACGTTAATTCCAAAGCCGGGCAAGCCGGGGGATAGGGTGGAGTCATACCGCCCTATCTCCCTTATTAACGTGGATCTTAAAATTCTGGCTCGAATCTTGGCGGATCGCCTCACACCCTACATGGGGACGTTGATTGGGGCACATCAGGTAGGCTTTATGAAAAACAGGAACTCAGTGATTAATGTACGGAAAGTACTTTTGGCCATTGCACACTGCCAAGCAAGGGATCGGGACCTCCTACTGGTTAGTTTAGATGCCGAAAAGGCGTTTGATAAAGTACAGTGGAGGTACCTATTCAAAGTATTAGACTACATAGGCGTGGGAGGATGGTTTCTAGATGCGGTAAAAATACTTTATAAGGACCCAGTAGCCAGAATTTTAGTCAATGAGTCGAAATCCCCTCCGATTCAGATAAAAGCGGGAACGAGACAGGGGTGTCCCCTTTCCCCCTTTTTATTTCTGCTGTATTTGGAGCCTTTGTTGAGGACCATCGAGGTCGACCCGGATATTGAGGGAGTCCAATTGCCAAACCACTCGGTAAAAGTTTTGTCCTTCGCGGACGACATATTTTTGACCCTGACTGACCCCCACAATTCTTTAAATAGAGTCTTAGCAGCTATTGACGAGTTTGGGCTATACTCGGGACTCTCGTTGAATTTAAAGAAATCTTTTGCCTTGCCCTCAGCGGAGAGGATACGAGGGACCTGGGGGGACTCTTTTCCGCTTCAGTGGGTGCAGGAGGAGGTGACGTATCTGGGTGTGAGGATTCCAATTGACCTGGGCTCTTTATACGAGAGAAACATGGTTCACTTAAAAAAGAGGGTGACACAATCGTTGGTGAGTTGGCAGGATTTGCCCATTTCTCTGATGGGCAGGGTAGCACTCTACAATATGGTATTGTTTCCTGTCTGGATTTATGCTTACCAAACTCTGCCCATGTTCCTGACCTCCAAAGATGATAAATGGCTGAGGTCAAAATTAAATGTGTTTTTGTGGCAGGGAAAAAGGGCACGCATGACAATCAACAGGGCAATTCTCCCAAGAGCACAGGGCGGGTTGGGATTGATGGATCTACGTATGTTTTCGGTGGCTAGTGGTATGCGCCACATTTCAGACTGGTTTCGGGCCACTGAACATTTTTCCCTCACGGCTGCTGAGACGAGCTGGGTTGAACCTTTGCATTTCTCCAGCTGGCTACATCAGGTGAGGGGGCAGAGCCCGAATTTGGGTGTGGCTTCGGCCATACTCGGTCCCTTGAGGCAGACGTGGAGGTGGCTCTGTAGGTTTTTCACACTGAATAAATCGGTGTCCCCATTGCTGCCTATAAGAGGTAATCCGGAATTCCCAGTGGGAGACTCCTCTGGGACTTTTAGAGACTGGAGGGCCAAGGGTGTCACTTATTTGAGACATGTGGTGTCGGAGCAGGGAGGGATGAAAACTATGTCTGATATCAGTGGAGAATTCCACCTGGGAAAGAGGGATCCTTTTGCATTTATGCAGTTAAGTCATTATGTTAACTCATTACCTAAGAATGATTTGTCTGTAAAAGTTTGGGAGTGTTTAAATGCAATGTTGGCACTTGAGGCACAGGGAAAGATTCTGCTGAAGTACTTTCACTCACTCCTAAGAGAGCACCTACAGTCCACAGACTTTACCCGGATGGCACAACAATGGACGAAGGAGCTGGCTTTTTCGGTGAACCCGGAGAGTATCAAAAATGTATTGATGGGCACATACAAACTGACAGAAAATGCCTGCTGGTGGGAATTACAGTATAAGTTTCTGTTCCGTCTTCATGTGTCGCCAAGAAGAGCGTTCCGAGCTACCTTGCGAGACTCAGATGTATGCCCTAAATGTGGGAAAGACAATGCAAATTTGGGCCACATGTTTTGGAACTGTATATGTATTCAGAAGTTTTGGAAGTCACTGGCGCTGCAAACCTCCTCGATGTGGGGCACAAAGTGGCGCATTTCTCCAGGCCAACTGTTTGGTATCTACAATATGCGGGGAGCGGCCAGGACAGGCTCTCGAGGCTTTTTGCACAGAGCTGTGTTGATGGCAAAAAAACTAATTTTACAACTGTGGTTGACCCCAGACATTCCAACAGTATCGCATTGGCGATCGGCGATGATTTACATGTGCTCATTTGAACGTAGTGGAATTACGGATCTGGCAGGGTCCAGGGGGGACAAATTCTGTTCTGTCTGGGCACCGTTCTGGGACACTTTAACTCCAGTGGCTCGCAGTAGAGTGTTGAATTCCTGAGGTTGAGGGGGGGGGGGGGGTAGGCGTTGGGGAGGGAAGGAAAGAGATGGGAGACGGGAGGAAAATGTTATAAAATGTTTAAGTTGGCGGTTTGGACTGAATAAGGATATGTGTGGCACTGTTTACATTGTATAATGGATCAGAACAATATCCTGGTTGGTGTATTATGTTCAATAAACATGAGATATAAAAAAAAAAAAAAAATAATAGGTTTCCCTAATCTCGGTAGGTTAGGGGTATCTAGGAACACTTTGGAGCCCTTTTAAATAGCATTGGCAAGCCCAACATGGGCTTACCGCTCACTAAAATGGTAGTATCACCAGGCTACTGCAGCATCCCAGCGGTAGTTCCCACCCCCAGTGCGTGCCATTTCCAGCGCTACAAATATATTTTAATTTTTGTAGTGCTGGTGTATACCCGGTGGTAATCAGGCAGTGGTGTGCACTGCCCGGTTACCGCCAGGTTAGTGCAGAACCTTTACCGCCACCTCAGTGGGTAGTGGTAAGTGCTCCTCCCCCTCCCCTGAAATAGGCGCACAGCAAGTGCTTCATTTGCCACACGTCCATTTCTTTAAAAAAAAAACCAAAGACCTGCCTTTTTCCTGCTGCGGTTAAAGGGGGCCTCAGCCTGCGTCAAAAACACGCACTGATGCCAGCAAGGCCCCCTTTTGCCGCAGGTTCATAAAAGGACCCTTTTGTTATTATAATACCCAAGTCCAAAGAAGGTTCGTCTGAAATTGGTATTTTCTTCTACTTTTCCATTCATAGCTGCACGTGTTTGAAACACTCTGGCCAGTCCAGATAAGAATTATGACTAGTTATTGCTTATTCAGAAAGTTTTTAAAAACATTTTTGTTAAATGGAAGCATCAGTGGAATAAAATGTGTATTAGGATTGAAGTGCATCACATAGGCAACAGGTAATTGACCCTTTGTTATACAGCAATTGTTCAACAGTTTCAAATGCCTAGTAGGGGGAGGGAATAGAGTTATAATGTTAAAAATGTCTTGGAAACAGATCGCAGCATGGGCTCTTCCATATGAAGGGGCATATGCTTGTCTTAAAGTGGAGGAATTGATATTATATGTATCTGCAACTGTTTTCAATAAAAAAACATTTGAAATTAAAACATTTTTGTTCAGGAAGTTTTTATTATGTTAATTGATGTCTGGTACTAGAATTGTGTTTGTAATTTTCCAGGAATTTTTTGGATTTCTTAATCTGTAATCCGCATAGGACTTTGCGGTTATTGCAGATTTAGGGGTCCTTTACTACTAAGCTGCACTTAAAAGTGGCTTGCTCTAGTTTGGATGTGTGAAATTGACGCATGCTGTGCTATTTTTTTTACTGCCGCAAGGAAAAAGGGCTTTCTTTATGGAGCAGTAAATGGCCATGCGCTAATATTAAAAGTAGTGCATGGCTATTTGCTGCCTGAGCACTTACCGCCACCCATTGACCTGGCGGAAAGGGCTCATGCGCTATTTGTTTAGTAATCAGGCAGCACGTGCCAATCTGACCACGCTGCCGATTACCGTCGGGAACAACCCCCGTGGTAGAAAACAGAAAAATATTTTCTACCCCAGGAAACAGTGCGCACCAGCCCCGCCTCCCACCACCGGCTCTGGCACAGACCGTATAAGTCTGCCCAGCACTATCCCCACTTCCCAACCACTAGCCCCGCCTCCCACCAACGGCTCTGCCACCCAATCTCGGCTAATAAATTGTATTGTATTGTATTGTAATTGGAAACCACTTATTGATGATTTGGACAACAGCCTCTGTGCATGATATGCTTAAAATGTAGTACCAGATATTTTGCTTTTGAGTGAAAATCCTGCAGTCTCTGATCCCATCCTATATAATGCATATCGTGAATATGCATCTGTAGTTCTAAGAAAGCACACATTATTTTAGGTTTTTTTTTAATGTCGTTTACAAAAAGGTGGTTCCGCTCTATTTTCTGTTTCATATCCATGCCTGATACTGTGTCTACACTGTATTTAAGCTGAACATAAAAATAAAACTTAAAGTGAAAAATATACAATTTTTATACCACTGTTTCTGACACTTATTCAGAGCGGTGTACAAGACAAGACAAGACAAAACAAATATTACAATGAGTTCACTGCAATGGCTTTTCAAAAAGAAATGCATCATGCAACACATTTTTAGCCTGTGTAGATGGCAGAGTATTATTTTAGAACAGACGTGTGAATTACTTATTATAGTGTGTCCAGGGGATTAGTGCAAATAATCTACACTGGCACAATAACAGTGTCAGAATGGAGGCAGGAGCTATTTGCAAGAATGTTTTAACTATGTATATATTATAGATTCAGGATTTGGGGTTCTTGGCAGCCCTTTTACTAATCTGCAGTAACGTGTTGCACTTACTGCACAGATGCAAAAAGCAACACGCAGTGGGCTAGATTTTATAAACGGCGCCTTAAAAATCTGCACGGAATGAATGTCTGCCTAAGCCAGTGGTTCCCAAACCTGATCCTGGAGGCACCTCAGCCAGTCATGTTTTCAGGATACCCACAATGAATATTCATGAGAGAGATTTGCATGTACTGCCTCCACTGCATGCAAATTTCTCTCACGAATATTCATTGTGGATATCCTGAAAACCTGACTGGCTAGGGTGCCTCCAGGACTAGGTTTGGGAACCACTGGCCTAAGTGTATTCTATAAGTGGCTCCTAGATTTAGGCATGGTATATAGAATGCGCGTAGTTGATATCCCAGTGCTTAAAACTACACGCATCCATTTAAACCAACAGAAACCTGACATAAATACCGTGCAGAGGGGCATATTCTATAACAGTGTGCCTATGGGCCTGATTTTTCCAAGACTTTCTCCACTGGCACAGAGCTGGAGAAAAATTAGGCCTTAAGGGTTGAAATTCAATGTATTGGGACTAACTACTGTGTATTTTGCTATTAAACGTAAATATGTTGTACCGCAGTTGCTTTTTTTCTGTCTAGTATATGGGCCTGATGCTCGTGAGCTCTATTAGAACGGACTGATCCACAATTCTAACACTTGGAGACTCGGAAGCCATTACAGTTATGCGCAGAACCATAACAAGCTATAGTTGCGCTGTGTGCAATTCGCCCACAAAAGTGTTCCCCTTGCCCAGCCTGCTTCACCATTGCCAGTGAGAGGAGATGGTGGACTGGGAACAGTATTTGCACCCCTCCATATTTGCACTTGTACAGCGCTGCTTGTGTGGAAAGGGGCAGTTTGTTTTGCTTTATTGCTGTTGCTTCTATCATCTCTTCTAACATAGTAGCAGGAAATATTGATAAATAAAGACCATTTCCTCAGAAGCAACCTTCTTCTTTATTTGAATTAATGTATCTATTTTCCATCCAAACCAGGTTTTCTTTTGTTAAACTGTACTTCAAAATAACTACTCTGAAAACAACTTTATTTTCCTTTCCCTTTCCGTTTCTCTGGATATTAACATCCTAAATCATCCTAAATGCATGCTTGTTAATTTACTGATTCATTACTCACGCCTTGCTCTTTCAAAAATCATTTTCACATCTGAATAATGCACACTTCAAATCTAGGGACAGGTGAAAGTACCTGCACATAAAGTGTGATTGTTCTCCACCTTGTACTTAATGGTTAAGCTGATTATAAATGCCAGAATTAGATTAAATATGCGATATCTTTCACTTTAGGTTAATTTTTCTAATTCTTTCCATGCAAGAAATGCTGCTTGTTTATCTCTCTATAGTACCTATCGATAGCTTCCGGCAGTTCTTGAAGTTTGTTGCTCCCCATGTCCAGCCATTCCAAGGCCGGCATGTTCAGGACAGCAGACGGGATAGTGGTAAACTGGTTCATACTCAGGTCCAGGTGGTAAAGCTTTTTTAAACTGCTGAGCTGGTGTACGAGAAAACAAAAATTAAAATACTAATCCCAGAATCTGGAGTGATAGAAGCATTTTCATGTCTGCTGATTAAGGAACTGTTTTTTGATGGTGGCCAGCAGGTTACTGCAACAGCTCAATTCAGAATTCACTCAAATTTATTTTTGGCCTCTGGAGAGCAAATAATTTCTAACTGAGGGCACCTTTTACTAAGCGGTGGTAAGCCCAATGACGGCGCACTAGGGGTGGGAAGCACTTCCGGGCTGCGGAAGTACTTCCTGTATAATTGGAAGTACTGCTGGGCTACCGCAGCAGCCCGGCAGTACTTCCCACCCCTAGTGCGCCGTCATTGCCAGCACTACAAAAAAGTTTTGTAGTGCTGAAATGTACCTGGTGGTAATCGGGCAGTGCCGCGCACTGCCCGGTTACCGCTGGATTAACATGGGAGCACTTATCGTCACCTCATTGGGTGGCGGTAAGGGCTCAGCCTCGAAATGGCCGTGGCCGCATGGCCATTTCCTGCAAGAAGGTGAGACTTCCCTTTTACCAGTTGTGGTTAAAAGGGGGCCTTGGCGCACGTGTAAAACACGTGCCGATGCCAGCGCTGGCCCCCTTTTGCCGTAGCTTGGTAAAAGGGGTCCTACGTTTTTAATACTGTCATAAAAGCTGATATTTTGGGAGTGTTTACTATGATCTTAATAACAATATTTTGGAGTAAGCAGACTGAGGCATTACCACAGAAGCTTGATTAACACCATCCATTCCTGCTTCACATCTATTTTTACACTCTTCTGCATTTAATAGTTACTGACTAGATTTCCATGCAGAAGCTCATTTTAAGACCAGTGATGATTTTTCCTGCCCAGATCTCAGTGTTGTCCTTCTCTGGCATACCTTTGCACCTACACTTCACTATACAATATTTGTACAGCTGCTAAGCTTTGTTTTCCTTTCCTTTATACATGTTTCACTTTACATGTTCTCTCAAACTCACAGACTCAAACTTGCACTGCACACCCTAGCTACATGCATGCAAAACCTTTTCCACATATGTAACCACTCCTTTTCTTTAACATACAGCACACAACCATGCTTCTCAAGAAAAACTTGGAGATCAAAGTACTGGGATGCTGCTCTTGGTACTGCTGCAGCACAGAGGATCATTATTACATCTAGTCATATCTGTAGAATAGAAAGCATTGCCCAACATTTCATTCATACTCCATGCCACTCAAAACCATCAACAAGTTCCACACTTACATTCTTTTAGGAATTAAGGTCACTTACTGCAAATCAAGAAACTATAGAAATTTTATATAGCAAGCCCTGCTAAGAAAAAATATGTATCTGACCTAGTATACACTAAGGAACCCTTTTTCTAAGCCGTGTAAGCCTCTACGTGCGCCAAAATGTACTTACCTCCTGGTTACCGTGTGGCTCTTGTGGTAATTTCATTTTTGGCACGCAGCCGATAAGCGTGGCTGAAAAATAATTTTATTTCGGATGCGCGTATCGGATGAGCACCAAGTGGCCTTTGACACGCGTAGGTCATTACCGCACGGTTATCACGTGAGACTTTACCGCTAGGTCAATGGCTGGTGGTAAGGTCGCAGACCCAAAATGGACACGTAGCAATTTTGGTTTTGCCACATGTCCATTTTTGGCAAAAATTTTAAAAAGGCCTTTTTTACATGTGCGCTAAAAAATGGATTGGTGCACACTCAAAACTCGCGCCTACACTACTGCAAGCCATTTTTCAGCGCTCATTAGTAAAAGGACCCTTAGGCAATAGAGCTTTGGAGGTGTACATGAAAACCATAAACACAGGAAATGCTTACTGACCTTCCATCACATATCCTGAAATCTTTACAGATTGCCTAAAACTCTGTTGCACGTTTAATTTCTCGTACAGAATTTGACTATATATCCTGAATGATGATATCTCTTCGTTGGTTTCCGATTGAGATGAGGATTCAGTTTAAAGTGATGACTCTTATCTTAAAATGTCAGGGGCCTCATTCTTAATGGCTTTAATCTGCTTCTCTCAGGTTGTATAAGCTGACATGAAATCTCCGGTCATAGGATAAATATTTACTTGACGTTCCCAGCTTTCAAACAGTTAGTCTTGGCCTTCGATCATCTACCTTTGAAGTTATTGGTCCAAAATTATGGAATTTGCTATCTTTAGATTTATGCAAAATTGACTCTCTTCTGCAATTTTGGAAACATCTTAAGACCAATTTCTTTCAGAAAGCATGCTTATGACGGCCTATTTAATTTAGCCTACAAGGAACCTGGTTGTGGAATCTATATAAAGCTCTCATGTTTTTTATGTGGTATTTTACATTGCTGTTCTTAATTGTGTATATTTTACTGTAATCCACTGTGAATGCATGGAATATATATTTTTTAAATAAATAAAATAAATAAATGTATTTGATAAGGAATCAAAAGTGAAACAGAGCAGTAGAATATACTCCTCCAGCCATGAAGAGTGCAATCATGTCCCCTTGGCCACACTAATTCAAAAAATGCTGACACATCCCTGCTGCCCAACCTTAAGCATCCAATTTGCTATTCCCTATTAGCATACTGGGGACAAGCCTGGAGAGCAATGTCTACACTCCCTCTCACTCAATGGCTGCAGACCTCTAGTAGTTGGCTTCACTAATATAGGCCCAGGGAGGGCCTACAGTTGATTGGGTGTGAAGGAGAGGCATGGGAGGGCGATTGCCGGGGGGGGGGGGGGGGGGGGGGGGGGAGAGGTTCAGTTTCAGCTGATAATGCACAGGCATTTTAACCCAAAACCTGAACACAGATATTGGGTCGATTTTTGTGCCGGATCCGAAATCAATAATCAGCCTGTGGCAGTGAGCATTTTAAAAGCCACTGACTGCCCCCTGCTGAATAAGACCCAGATATTGAATGTTGAGCCTAATCTGGGCACTGACATTTAATATCCTGATGTTGTACAGCCACCGCCAGTTATCCTGATGCCAGCCAGTATTCAGACTGGTGCCCAGATAACTTAGTGGATAAAGTTAGGACACTCTGTTTGCTGTCCTTACTGTATCCAGGCATTTATTTGGTTAACGGGCTAAAAATTGCTACTAACCAGCTAAGCCTTTGTTCTGTCCTGGCTCCGCCCCCAGCCACCTAAGCGCTATGAGACAGATTCTATAAAAGGCGCCTAAAAAATCTGCATGGTAAACATTTCCACCCAAGTGTATTCTATAAGCGGCACCTGGATTTAGGCGTGGTATATAGATCATGATAAGTTGATATCCCAGCATCTAAAACTACGTGCCTCCATTTATACCAACAAAAACACGGCATAAATCCCTGCGCATAGACTTATGTGCACTGGGCCATATTCTATAACTTCACGTGTAAATTTTGGAATGCCCATGAAATCCCCATTTCCCTGCCCATAGTCATGCCCCTTTTGAACTGTGCTCATTAGAATTTAGGCACAGTTCATTACAGAATACGCTTAACAAGTTGTGTGTGTAAATTATAATTATTACCAGTTAAGTGATTATTGCTTGTTAAGTGCTGTTATCAACACTGATTAGCTTGCTAAGCCAATTAAGTTATGCACATTCTTATAGAATACGCCTGGATTTTGGCGCAGACCCCTAGGTGCAATATAGAATCCGGGGGATAATTGGATAGTGTTGCAGCAGTCGCTGTTGATATTCAGCAGCACTGTCCGGTTAAATAGCACTGAATATCCATGACAGAGCTAGCCATGGCGATTTAACTGGGCAGGAGCGTGTCCAGTCCAGTTAAATCACTTTGAATATCTGCCCAGTGCTGATTTCAATATTCAGTATCTTCCAAGGTCTCTTTACTATGCCTGTTAAGGAATATCTCATCCCCAACCCTCAGGGAATGACAGGCCAAGAAATTTGCACATGTTTAAATAAATACATGGTGTCTGGAAAAAGTAAGACCCCTTACATAGTCTCAAAATACTTGCAATTGTTTAAACATTTAGTATGACCTTTGAAAATACATTAGTCCAACCTTTATTAGAAAACTCTCTTAGCAAATGCTTTGTACTATCCCCCAGATTCTAAATGTATTTATTTAATACATTTATATCCCACATTTTCCCACTAAATTGCAGGCTCAATGTGGCTTACACTAATCTGTAGGGAGGCTACAGTGCATGAAGTACAATTATACAGTTGATAGTAAGATAGTAAATATCATTTAAAACAACAATGTGTAAAAGATAGTAAAGATAATTAGTGTCCTTGAACCTTGTTAAGACTAAAAGTTGAACAAAATTATGTTGAACCTGGAGAATAAGCTTTTTTAAACAGTATGGCCTTCAATAATATAGTGCGCCTAAAGATCTGCGCCGAAATCCAAGTGTATTCTGGAGTGGAGGAGTGGCCTAGTGGTTAGAGCACTGGTCTTGACATCCAGAGGTGCCCATTTCAAATCCCACTGCTGCTCCTTGTGATCTTGGGCAAGTCACTTAACCCTCCATAGCCTCAGGTACAAACTTAGATTGTGAGCCCTCCAGGGACAGAGAAATACCCAGTGTACCTGAATGTAACTCACCTTGCGCTACTACTGAAAAAGGTGTGAGCAAAATCTAAACAAATAAATACACACAACTTAATTGGCTTAACCAATCAGCGTTGCTAACAGCATTTAACAAGCAATAATGAGCGCTCATTGGCAATAATTAGAATTTATGTGCACAACTCGCTAAGCGTATTCTGTAATGCACTGCACCTAACTTGTAATGCACGCAGACAAAAAGGGGCATGGTTATAGGCATGGAAATGGGTGTTTCATAGGCATTCCAAAATTTACACTCATAGTTGTAGAATATGGCCTAGTGTGCCTAAATCTACATACCAGGATTTACACCATGTTTTCATTGGCATAAATGGATGCACATAGGTTTAGGCGCAGGGATATCAACTAACCATATTCTATATACTGCACCTAAATCTAGGCACTGTTTATAGAATACGCTTAGGTGAAAATGCTTTCTACACAGATTTTTTTAGGCACCATATACAGTGGTGGAAATAAGTATTTGATCCCTTGCTGATTTTGTAAGTTTGCCCACTGACAAAGACATGAGCAGCCCATAATTGAAGGGTAGGTTATTGGTAACAGTGAGAGATAGCACATCACAAATTAAATCCGGAAAATCACATTGTGGAAAGTATATGAATTTATTTGCATTCTGCAGAGGGAAATAAGTATTTAATCCCTCTGGCAAACAAGACCTAATACTTGGTGGCAAAACCCTTGTTGGCAAGCACAGCGGTCAGACGTCTTCTGTAGTTGATGATGAGGTTTGCACACATGTCAGGAGGAATTTTGGTCCACTCCTCTTTGCAGATCATCTCTAAATCATTAAGAGTTCTGGGCTGTCGCTTGGCAACTCGCAGCTTCAGCTCCCTCCATAAGTTTTCAATGGGATTAAGGTCTGGTGACTGGCTAGGCCACTCCATGACCCTAATGTGCTTCTTCCTGAGCCACTCCTTTGTTGCCTTGGCTGTATGTTTTGGGTCATTGTCGTGCTGGAAGACCCAGCCACGACCCATTTTTAAGGCCCTGGCGGAGGGAAGGAGGTTGTCACTCAGAATTGTACGGTACATGGCCCCATCCATTCTCCCATTGATGCGGTGAAGTAGTCCTGTGCCCTTAGCAGAGAAACACCCCCAAAACATAACATTTCCACCTCCATGCTTGACAGTGGGGACGGTGTTCTTTGGGTCATAGGCAGCATTTCTCTTCCTCCAAACACGGCGAGTTGAGTTCATGCCAAAGAGCTCAATTTTTGTCTCATCTGACCACAGCACCTTCTCCCAATCACTCTCGGCATCATCCAGGTGTTCACTGGCAAACTTCAGACGGGCCGTCACATGTGCCTTCCGGAGCAGGGGGACCTTGCGGGCACTGCAGGATTGCAATCCGTTATGTCGTAATGTGTTACCAATGGTTTTCGTGGTGACAGTGGTCCCAGCTGCCTTGAGATCATTGACAAGTTCCCCCCTTGTAGTTGTAGGCTGATTTCTAACCTTCCTCATGATCAAGGATACCCCACGAGGTGAGATTTTGCGTGGAGCCCCAGATCTTTGTCGATTGACAGTCATTTTGTACTTCTTCCATTTTCTTACTATGGCACCAACAGTTGTCTCCTTCTCGCCCAGCGTCTTACTGATGGTTTTGTAGCCCATTCCAGCCTTGTGCAGGTGTATGATCTTGTCCCTGACATCCTTAGACAGCTCCTTGCTCTTGGCCATTTTGTAGAGGTTAGAGTCTGACTGATTCACTGAGTCTGTGGACAGGTGTCTTTCATACAGGTGACCATTGCCGACAGCTGTCTGTCATGCAGGTAACGAGTTGATTTGGAGCATCTACCTGGTCTGTAGGGGCCAGATCTCTTACTGGTTGGTGGGGGATCAAATACTTATTTCCCTCTGCAGAATGCAAATAAATTCATATACTTTCCACAATGTGATTTTCCGGATTTAATTTGTGATGTGCTATCTCTCACTGTTACCAATAACCTACCCTTCAATTATGGGCTGCTCATGTCTTTGTCAGTGGGCAAACTTACAAAATCAGCAAGGGATCAAATACTTATTTCCACCACTGTATAGAATCCCCTCTTATTTTTCACAAAAATGTAATCATGACTTTATCTTCTTCGCAAAACACCATTTTGCTAAAACAGTTCTTAATAGTCAGTTCCTGAATGATGTCCTTTTGAAAACAGGGTTCATCCAGGTTTTACAGCATCTTGCAATAATATCTGTCAATAATGGTAATAATTTTTTAATATTATTTTTGAGTTATTTGGAAAAATGTTGGGGGTCCCATTTTTCTGGACACTGTGTACATGCCTTAATTTTCCAAATTAGGTCAGTGCTCCTCAATTTTCTAGCTTGTAAAACAGCAAAGTGCATGATCGATATGTACCTGCTGTGGAAGGTCACGTATATCTCTGTTCACAGCCAGGTCCAGTTTCTCAAGGTTCTCACAGCTGCTGAGCTCTACTGGAATATCCTTAATTTTATTGTAACTAACAAGCAGTTCTTGGAGTTTAATCAGTTGTCCTGCAAGGGATGCAAACCAAAGTCATTATTAGAAGTTGATAGGCTGTCCCATGGGGCTGTGCAGAAAGTATTACTCAGGTTTAACCTAGTTTTATTGGCCAGGCAATACAGAAATGGTTTTTAACATGGCTAGATGTGGAAACCATCACCACACACCATATTAAAATGCATGGTAATGCAGGCATTAACAATTCTGCAGCTATGCCCAAAAATTGAAGTTGGCGATGTGTGTTGTCCACAGGAAACATTTTGCCAGGTCTGGGGGAGCGTAAAAGGGTAAGTTAAGAGGAGTAGGTGTCTAGCATCACCCTCTCTCTCCCTCCAGCCCGACCATCCTATCTGGACTGCTTTCTGCAAGAGACCCCCAGTAGCCCTCCCCTTTCCCCTTTATTTAAAAACAAACTTCCCCTGGTAGTCTAGTGGCCCCTCCCTCCCCCCCCCCCTCCTGCTTCTAAAAACGTCCCTGGTATCTAGCATCATCCATTCTTTGCCCCCTGAAAAAATATGGCACCCCTCCTCCCAGAGCATTTTTCTCTTGTATGGCAGCTGACTCCACTTGCTATATCCCAGGATGCATCCACTCGCTCCTGTCTCATTTTAAGTTCTGGAGTCGGGGGGGGGGGGGGGGGGTCCTACTAGATACCAGAGATTTCATTCTTTAGTTTGGTCAGGTTGAGGTGCCACTAGACATCAGGAATATTTTTCAGGGGTCAGGGAGGGATGGAGCTGTCATGTTACGGGAGGGGTGCTGCTAGACACCAGAGATATTTGGGGGGGGGGCAGTGAAGGAAGAGTGTAGGGATGAGAGTAGGTTTGACAGGTCATTGGGTTGGGGGGGTGAGGAGAGGTCAATACAAAATGCTGTTTGGCATGCTTTCGTGTGTGTTTTAAATGTCACCCTTCCTGTCAGTGCCTGATCCAACCACTACTCTGGCACAGACAGGAAAGGTGACATTTAGTAATGAGCTGTGGATTATTGCCGCAATTTTAACATGGCAGTACTTTGCATGTTCATTGCCTATAGCATGCTGCAATATTTGTATAGCACTAATTTTGCAGCAGAATGTGGGCTCTACCCCGAGACTTCCTGCATGGGCTGCCAAGTGACAGTCTCGCACACTGCCGTGCAGAGAGACTAGGGTTCCATTCCAGGCTCAAATGTTCTTTTCCCCAGATCAGCCAAGGCCAGGGATGCTGCAGAGGCAGTATTCACAGCCCCAGGGAGAGGAAGGAAGGATTTGAGAGATATGTTCATCATACAATGGAGAGCAAGTAGCCAAATGGATAGAGCAATGGGTGGAGAACCAGGGAAGCTGGGGTTCAAATCTTGTGTGTGCCACCAACATCTCTTGTGACCTTGGAAAAGTCATTATCCATTGCTTCTGGTACCTAATTAGATTGTAATCTCTTTGAGTCAGAGACATATCATGTATGAATATTTATCCCTATGGTACAGCACTGTGTATGTCCAGTAATGGTATAAAATAAGTAGTACTAGTAACATGCAGTGGCTGGATTTAGTGTCCATGAACTCAGGAATCTTGAAGGAGTTCTGGTGCACAAGCTCTGACCAAGGACTGTCGTAGAGAGGACAGGTGAAACTAATTAGGAGGTAATATTTGTGAATGAAAGCACATGGCACCAGATTCCAGTATGATGTTGATGGAACTCAAAGCCCAAAGAAGCAGGGGGAAATGGGCAGGTCCAAAAAAAAAAAATTAGGGAGTTAAAGAAGACCAACTCCTTCACAAGGGAAACCAGACAAGCAAAAAACAGTGGAAGATCCAAAACACCAAGTCACAAGATGGACCAAGAAGCGACCCTCTCTGTGATTTGCCTAAAACGCACCTTCCTTTCTTCAAGAAAGGAATCACTTTTAAGCGCTAGCAGTGTTGTCTACAGGACCCCTGAGGAAGGCTTCATAGCCGAAATACAGCCTGTGTTGGGTCATTTGCCTAAAACGCACCTTCCTTTCTTCAAGAAAGGAATCACTTTTAAGCGCTAGCAGTGTTGTCTACAGGACCCCTGAGGAAGGCTTCATAGCCAAAATACAGCCTGTGTTGGGTCATTTGTACCAACACATCCTGTTTTACCATTGAAGAATAAACTTTTATTATCTTGATCATCTTGTGACTCAGTGTTTTGGATCTTCCACTGTTTTTTACTTACCAAAAAAGATTTGAAATATTAAGTTATAAAATATTAATGTTACAGGTCTCTTCATGAGAACAAGCTTTGGAGCACTGTTAGATCTGCAATTAATACAACTAAGGAAAGCAACCAGCTCACAAAGAGGAATAATCAACTCACCGATTTCTCTGGGAATTTCTACAATTGAATTTCGGGACAAATCCAACACAAGAAGATTGCAAAATTTTCCAATGAACGTGGGAATCTTTATTAAATTTATTCGATGCAGTTGCCATTCCTGGAGATGAGTCAGTTTTGCTATGGCAGATGGCAATGTCTGAAATCAGAAAGGACAGAAGAGAGACCTTCAGATACAAAACGAGGAAGGAGACTACAACCTTCAGATGTAAATCTGGTAAGGAAAGCAGAGAAACCATCAGGGAAAGTCAGAATGATAAAGAAACATGCAAGAATGTATTTTTCTGAATGTTGTTATTACTGAAGTTTTCAAATGAACATGTAGGTACTTATTCACTAAGGAGTCAATATTTAGCAGTAACATAACATATAACATAACATAGTAAATGACGGCAGATAAAGACCTGTACAGAAATCCACTTAAATTGAACCTGATTACTAATCTGGTTAACTTTAAGTGGATTTCCAGACAATTTATCTGCTTAAGTCAGACTGTTGAATCTGCATTCCTAAATGTATCTCGCTAAATCTAAGAAAGCTAATTGTGCAGTTCTACTTAAGTGGATACCGGTAACGTGGTGGCACTGCTTAATGGCACCATCCAGTTATTTGTAAGCTCTGTTCCTGGAGCACCTCCAATCCCTCTCAGTTAAGTAGTTAAATTTTAACCAGTAGCAAGGTCTCAGGTTTTAATCACTCAAATGTCATACATTTTCAACGACAACAATTTCTGTGGCTAACTCCAACGCCAACTAGATAAATTGTTTTGAATATTGATCCCTAATGACTTTTTCTCCTGTGTCTTATTAGAAAAGAACATAATGAATTGGGTTCTCAGTGGTAAAGACACTACCAGCCTCATTTTAGACAGAACACAGAAATCAGAATTTCTGCATCCAGGTCGGGGCGTGTACAGTATAGACAGTATTTTAGAATTGGTTCTGCTGATGTAGATACTGTTCTAAAATACATACAAGAAAGCATATGGATGTGGCAGCATATGCAGCGGAAGTAACCGTTTCACAAAGAAAAACATGGAGAACATCAATAGAGGAAACATGACTACAAATGCATGTATGTGCCGACACTTGTAAGTTGTGAATGTGTAAATATCAGTATGTATATGTGTGTGTCAGCCATTTTATAAACTTACACATCTGAATGCCGCTAGTTACACACAGAGGCCACATTCAGTTTGGAGGAGTAAATAAACAATGGGGACTGGCCTAAATGTGCAATTTTGAAAAACATGTACATGTGACGAAGGCGGTGTAAATCCTGATATGCAAATTGTCCCCCTTTGTGAAACAGGGAATACAAATGTAAATTTTAACCCTGCCCACATCATATCCAAACCCTTGTAGTCTACACAAACCCTCAAATGCTATAAATAATGCCTAAAGTTAGGCACCCAGATGCGCACCCATTATAGAATATAGTCAGTGATGTGTGTAACATAGTTAGTTCATTCGTTTTAAAGTAGCTCTTAATTGGAGATAAGTATCAATCATTGGCCTTAATAAGCACTTGCGCATGGAACTGAGTTATGCCCCTATTCTGTATACTGAACACCTAACTTATCTCACATGTGAGTGCAGAGGAGGCCTGGGCATAGGCAGGTCAGGGGTGATGATATAGAATAAGGTCATTTCTGCACCTAAGATAGCCACTAGCATTACAAGGTTTTAGCAGGTGTAAATCTAACGCCCAAAGTTAGGTGCGAGATCTGTGCTAAGCCAGTATTCTGCAAGGGACACTCTTCGCAGTGCTCCCTTTGCAGAATAGTAGTTTAGCTCAGATCTTTTCAGCATCTAATTTTGGGTGCCATTTACTGAATCTCCCCCCTCCCCGTTCATATATTACACATGTAAATGCCATTATTTACATGTGTACATCACAAATTGGGTCTCTAAAATAAGGGCCTACATGTATAAAAGCATGTAGAAAAATCAATTTTTAACATTAGAAATGCAACTTGTTTGTTATAATTCATGAAAAATGGGCTTAAAAACTGCTTATTTGTTTGACCACGTTTCTGAATAGTTTCATAGTAACAGTGCATATGCTGGTAGACAAAAATCATTTGGCCCAACCAGTCTGCCAAGTTGCTTCCATCAATGCTACTCTAGTTTTGGTTATCATTCTTCCTTGCCTATACCATGAGATCTCAACTGTCAACCATATAATTTTGAGTGTTTGCTAGAGCTAATTTCTTATCCTTTATGTTATTCACTAGGGAATGTAGCCAAGCCATTGTGCTAGAAACATATAAACATGATGGCAGATAAAGGCCATATGACCCATCCAGTCTGCCCATCCTCTGTAACCCCTAATTCTTCCTGTTCCTAAGCAATCCCACATGCTTATCCCATGCCTTTTAAAATTCTGGAACAGTCTTCGACTCCACCACATCCACCGGAAGGCCATTCCACGCCTCCACCATCCTTTCTGTGAAATAATACTTCCTTAGGTTACTCCTAAGTCTATTATATATAAGCACATAAGCACTGCCACGCTGGGAAAAGACCAAAGGTCCATCAAGCCCAGCTCTCTGTCTCCGACAGCGGCCAATCCAGGCCCCAAGAACCTGGCAACCCTCTCAACTTTGTCGTATGCCCCCTCATTCCAGAGCTCTCCTTCATTTGAAAAAGGCTCTCTTCCTGTAAACGTTTCTATCATGTCTCCTCTCTCCCTCCTCTCTTCCAGCGTATACATGTTGAGGTTCATAAGCCTGTCCCTATAATTTTTGCATTCAAGACCGCTTACTAATTTCGTAGCCGCCCTCTGGACCAACTCCATCCTGTTTATATCTTTCCGTAGGTGCGGTCTCCAGAACTGCACGCAGTACTCCAAATGAGGCCTCACCAGAGACTTATACAACGGCACTATCACCTCCTTTCCTGCTGGTCATGCCTCTCTTTATGCACCCAAGCATCCTTCTGGCTTTGGACGTCGCTTTTTCTACCTGTTTGAAAGCTTTAAGGTCGTCAGACACAATCACCCCCAAGTCCCGCTCTTCCTTCTCACACTGAAGCACTACACCCCCTATACTGTACCGTTCCCTCGGATTTTTGCGACCCAAGTGCATGACCCTGCATTTTTTGGGATTAAATCTTAGTTGCCAAATATCGGTCCATTCCTCTAGCTTCGCTAGGTCCTTCCTCATGTCATTCACACCCTCCAGGGTGTCCACCCTGTTGCAGAGTTTACTATCATCCGCAAAGAGACAAACCTTACCAGACAGCCCTTCCGCAATATCGCTCACAAAGATGTTGTTTATGATAGGTGACCTGCCTTATCTAGCAATTGTATCTGAGAAAACATTACAACCTTACTCTCGAGAGCCAAGTAAACTCTGTAACAAAGAAAATGTTCTATTCAATGTCGAAGCTCAAATGATTAAAAACTTTCTTCCCAAGAGCAACCTTTCGAAACCTAATACAATCAATGGTCCTAAACCATGCAGATTATTGCAACGGAATCTACGCGGGTTGCAAAGAACAACTCATTAAAAAACTCCAGACCGTCCAAAATACAGCAGCCAGGCTGATATTCAGCAAAACACACTTCGAAAGTGCCAAACCCCTTCGAGAAAAATTACATTGGCTCCCAATCAAAGAACGGATCATCTTCAAAATCTGCACCTTAGTCCACAAAATCATATATGGCGTAGTCCCAGGATACATGATAGACCTTAGAGATCTACCAATAAGAAACAAAGTCAGATTGTCAAGATCTTACCTAAACCTACAATACCCAAATTGCAAAGGACTGAAATACAAAACAACTTATGCATCCGGCTTCTCCTACATAAGCGCACAACTATGGAATGGCCTCCCAAAAGCTGTGAAAACAATCCACAACCAACCTCTTCAAAAAGGCCTACCCCAACGACCCAACGTAAACCTCTTCACCCAGCAACACAGCATGACTATGATCGTACTGGACAACACGCAATCTTCATCCCTTCCGACCCTCCACATATACCCCATACGATCACTATACAACCTTGTATTTGTTATCAACCGACTGGGCAAACGCCTTTGACGGTACTATGTAAGCCACATTGAGCCTGCAAATAGGTGGGAAAATGTGGGGTACAAATGCAACTAATAAAATTACAGCCTACTGTGCACCATGCTAGTCAACCTTGCCATTTCTTTTTTTTTAATTTTTATGAAGTCTTTATTAAACATTTGTCAAGGCAACATCACAAAGTACAGCAAACCAGGACATGTACGCAATGGAATTGCTGGCCGATAATACCAAAATATCCAGCATTACAATACCCCAACAGTGTAAAGCAATAATATTTCTTGATATACAGAAAGATAACTGTAACTTCAAAGTATTTTAAGAGTTTTCTTACACCCATCCCCCCTAACCTATCCCCTTACCCTCCCTCACCATCACCTTACATCTCAATTAACTCCTGAACCCCCCCCCCCAACCCGCTTACTAGCACTACTACACAGGGTCCAGACACACCGCAAACCAGCTCAGTAGTAGTTCAGAAAGGGGTTCCAAACAACCTCCCATTTAGCAAGAGTATGACATTTAATTGCCCAAAGTCTTTCCATCTCACAAATATACCAGAGTTTGTTTAGCTATTTAATAATAGGGGGAAAAGAAGGTTGCTTCCAGTGTGCTGCTAATGTCACACGGGCAGCAGACATCGCATGTCGCACCAGCAAGGATTGGGACTTTGTTAGGCCTGGAGGCTTTTTGCAAAGCAGAAAGTAAAGCAGAGACCACCTAAGTGGTCTATCTATCCATCTTTGTAACCTATACTGTATTCCCTTCCAGTAAGCCCTAGCCTTTCCACGTCCAGCAGAGGTGACTCATAGTCCCCTTAGCCCCACAGCCCCTCCAGCATGACACTAATACTTCAGAATAAATTTGGTTAAGATGTACCGGCGTCAGGTACCACCTGTACAGCACCTTGAAACAATTTTCCTTTATAGGGACAGAGATAGAGACCTTTAGAGAAGCCCGCTCCAGTAGAGACCAATCATCCTCATCAATTTCAATCCCCAACTCATCCTGCCACTTTCTATGGTGTGCACAAGAAGGTTTAGCCAGGGATCTCAAATATTTATACAAGCAAGAAATCAAGCCCTTTGTGCTCCTAGAATCTTCACAAAAATCTTCCAGATATGGGTTTTCTGTAAGTATCTGAGTTTTGATTGTGGAAGAAGATAAAAAGTGTCTCAGCTGAGTGTAGGCATAGAACTCCTGCAGCAAACTAGAGAACTCTTTCACCATAGTGTCAAAAGATTTAAAGGCGTCCTCCTCATACAGTTGACCCCAAGTTGTGAGACCTAGAGAAGCCCATCGGGCAAAAGGCCCCAGACCCATGCCCGAAGGAAACATTGGATTCAGCCAAATTGGTGATATTTATTTATTTATTTTATTTCATAGCACCAATTTAGGCTTAGTAAATATGGCGTCCCAATAATATAGAGTGGACAAAATCGAAGGGCAAATGCTCAGAGATATTCTACTGTGTTTCTAGGGATCCACATGAGCCCACTAAGAAGAGAGGGAGCCACATCCCCCTGCTCTAGCTTAACCCAAAGCTTCTGAGGAGAATTCTGATACCATTCTAAAGCAGAGCGAGCCTGGGCCACCCGATAATACCAAACAACATTAGGTACTCCCAAACCACCCTTCCCCGGGTCCTGGTAGAGAAGGGAACACGGCAACCTAGGCCGTTTTTTATGCCAAATGAACAGGTTCAATCACCTGTGCACACCAGAAAGGAAGGATCAAGACATTCTCAAGGGAAGGACCTGAAATAGGTACATCAGCCTAGGAAGAATATTCATTTTTAAAGTAGCTATACGCCCAAACCAAGATAAATTCAACCAGTCCCAACGATCCAAGTCTCTATAAATGTCTTTCAGGAGAGGAGAGTAATTTGCAGAGAACAGAGCAACGAATTGAGGAGTAATAACAACATCTAAGTACTTCAGTCCTTTGGAAAGCCAGTGAAAAGGGAATTTACCTTGAAAAGATGTTAACAAATTTGGTGATATGCCTACTGGCATAGCCTCTGATTTACCCATATTAAGCTTAAAACCGAAGACCATTGAGTATTCCTTTAGAACTTGTAGTAGATTAGGGAATGAGATCAAGGGCTTGGTTAAAGAAAACAATATATTGCCCGCAAATAAAGACACTTTGTACTCATTTCCTCCCACTAAAATACCCGTTACGTTGAGATTGGAACACAACTGCTCGGCTAAAGGTTCCATTACTTGGGCAAAAAGCATCGGCAAAAGAGGACAGCCCTGACGTGTGCCTCTCCCAAGGGGAAACAACGAGGAGTTACCCCCATTGATCCACACACAAGCAGTCGGGGATGCATAGAGTGCCTGAATACAACCCCTGAAGTGAGAGCCAAACCCGAATTTTTCCAATACGTTATCCATAAAAGGCCAATGGACTCTGTCAAAGGCCTTTTCTTACCTTGTCATTTCTTACTGTAATCTTAACTCTGTTCCATCACTGCTCATGTAGGTAGATTTTTTAAAACTCCTACTTTGGCCTACTGCAATTCTGGGTAGTGTCCAAACACCAAATCCTAGGCCCCTTGTGTCTGTACCCTACTGACCCTCCTCACCTTTCCTTACCTCTGCTCTCTGTGCCAGAGGTTCTCAATCCAGTCCTTGTTATCTCCAGTCATTGATATCTCCAATGAATATGCATGAGCTAGATTTGTGTGCACTACTTTCATTATATGCAAATGGTTTAGTCTCCTGATGAGGCATATTTGGCAAAACATGCAGTCGTGTAGAGACTAATGCAGTCCACTTTTGATTGTGAACAGCGTTGAGTGGTGTCTAGCATGTGGTTCCTTTGCCTTATCAAGTTACCAGTAACTGAGTCAAGGTTTCTATAACTGATGGATCAAGATTGAAACAGGGAACTACAAACGGTGTTATTTGTGCCTATTGTTTTCAACACGGACATTGGTGAACTGTTAATAACTGAGAGGATCCTTTAGTGCTGGATTGTTAACAGGATCTCCTGTTTTGAACTGATTTCATACGTAGTACTAGAATTTTTACTTTTCATCTTATCGGGCAGAATCGACTCCAGCAGTGACACCTATCAGGCTTGATTTTAATGCTTTGTTATAGGGCAGTTCGTAATAGTGTTTATTTAAAGTTGTACTTGATATGAATAAAAATAATGTTCAATGATTAGTATTCACTGAGGATATCCTAAACACCAGACTGGTTAGGTGTGTCCCAAAGAGGGGTTGAGAACGAGAAGCCCTGCTCTAAACTAATCATGCTTGTACTCTGCAGTGGATTTGGCTACTGCCATCTCTTCTTTTAAGATATTCCAGACATCCATCACCCCTTTTAATATATTTCCTCATATTTCTCCTGAACTTTCCTTCCTCTGGCTTCATTCCTTGCAACCTTTATGTACTTTATTAAAGCCTCCTACATATTTGAATAGCTTATCAAAGATCCTCTTTCCTCCATGTTTTGTCCTTGCAAAGTATTCCTAACACTATGCTTGGCATTCAGTTTAAATCAGACTATAGAATATCACTATGAGAAAACTCAGAACTCTTTTGAACCAAAATCTTCTTTAGTGCAGTAATTAAACATGGAAAAATAACTTACAGTTCAGATGTGCTGGACAAGAGTTTTTGCGTTGAAAACTGGGAGTCTGTTCTCAACCAGCTCTCTCTCCATGCAAGAGAGAAGCTGGGAGTCAGGGTCCACTGAACCACAAGGCCTTTTTCAGATTTAGAAGGGGGGGGGGATCAGGGATCCACCGAACCACCAAGGCTTTTCCAGATTTAGAAGGGGGGTCCACCAGAGCACCAGGGCTTTTCTAGATTTAGAAATGGGGCTCAGGGGTCTACCAGACCAGGCCAGGTTTTTTATTTTATTTTATTTTATAGGAAAGGGGTTGGAACACCACAGCCTGCTCTTGTGCACATGCCCAGGCACAATCCTACCCCTTAATTCTCTAATGCTCAATGCTAACACACACCGATATATTTGCATCTCATTAACATTGAGCATTAGGGAGTTGTTCTGGGGCGCTGTTCAGTACAGCACTGGAGTTTTGAGCATTGGGACCTTGGTGTCTAGAATCTGTCTAGTGGCCTATACTTGTTGAACATGTTTGTGATAGAACATATGCTGGACTTGCAACTCTCTCTCACTTCACCAGAGGGTGTTAGCAGTGCTCATTACATTTGTAATTAGTTAAAAGCATTATCATTGCTAAAGGTAACAGCTGACAAATATTACCTTCCATTCTTCTTTTTCTATCTTTAAAATAAGTCTTCCATCTTCCTTGATAACCTTTGTTTTGAGTTTGGCTAAGCTGATCCTATCTTCCCAGGCATGTGCAAGTCTGGAAGGTAGACAAATCATTAACGCTGTTGTTTTCTAGCAGTGCAATTTGTCACCTGAGCAGCACTGGGGATGGCCTGCCTTTTCCACCTGGCACCATTAGAGCATGCTTTGGCAAGAAGCTTTGCACTAGTCAGGTAAGTATTTACTTTATTAACATGATAAATAATATCCATCATGGGCACTCTCCTGAGAGATTGGGAGAGGTGGAAACAAATAGTGCTAAAGTTTCCCTGGAACTTACTTAAATATCTTGCATTCAGTACTTGGATGTAATTTTTAAAAAATGTAACAAGGAAAATATGTTATCCCCAAGAAGGTTTGATGACAGGAGATGGCAGGAGCATACTTGGCCCATTATCTGGGCTAAAGCCAGGAGGCAGAGCTTGGCACTCTATCAATTACATTGTTTTGGATGTACCAAGATGGTGGCAGCTGCATCAGGGAGAATGAAAACCTCCTTGGGTGGACTGGCTTCAGTGTTGTGATGTCACGCCGTTTCCTGTTCATCAAACCTCCTTGTGTATCCCTAAGCATTCTGCCAAGCACACAACTCAGGACATTTGTAGAATGAGACCTAGAGGAAGGCCACTGAACAGGAAGCCACAGAGGCAGTATGATGTCACAAAATTCACAGAGAAAGCCAGCTGAGACATAAAGGGGGCAATAACGTACAGGCTGCCTAAAGTTAGGTACCTATATTGTGTGCGCGAGGCACAAATTCTATAATGGCAATTATTGTATTTATTTATTTATTTATTAGGATTTATTTACTGCCTTTTTGCAAGAATTCATTCAAGGTGATGTACAGTTGGGTGCTTAATTGCCACGATAAGAATACAAGTGTAAGGCTGCAGCTATGCACGTAACTTTAGGTGCAAACATTTACACTAGCTCTGTAAATGCTCACGCCTAAATGCAGCAGTTATGCACATAACTGGTTTACATGCCCCTCCCACACCCACACTTCTCTTGTTATACACTATAGAATTTAGACACTAACATTATAGAATAGTGCCTAACTGCAAATTAGGCCAATTAACTCCTATAATTGCCAATTATTGGTTGCTAGTGTCAATTATCTGGCACTGTTCTACAATCTGCATGCAATTTTCCACACTTAGCATGAAAATATATGTATAAGATTATAGAACAAGCGGGAAACTGTTGCTGTATGGCCTGATAAAAAAACCTTTAAGAGTGGACTAACACGGCTACCACACCTCTCTGCCTGATAAAAAAAAATCTGTAAAATGTATAAAAATAGACCTCAAGTAACAGAGATTAGACTAAAATAAACTCCAGAATGGGCTACTCTAGTAGACACTTATCTAAATGTATGATCTTCACAACAAAATGTTTCCATGGCCTTTAGACAAATAAGAACTTCTGGAAATTGCACACCATTAGATAAAGTTGAAGAATTTGTGCAAGGGTTTTAGGACAATGCTCTGTTAAATCCTATGGTACGCTATGTACAAATGCTTAGTTGAATGCTTAGTTAATTTTCCTCCAGTTCAATGTTGGTTCTGTAACTTACTTTGATACAGAAGCCTTCTGTCGGAGTTCTCGTTCTATCTTCAGCTCTTCTTTTTGCTTCTCTATTCTTTTCTCCCAAAGTGCCTTGACACTAGTAAAGGAACCAATGCAAACTGTGGTGGTATCCATGCTGCTTCCTCACTGCTGCATAGGGGCTTCTGCTTTCAGTAGAGTCGTGTCTTCATCTTCTTCTTTCTGGACCTAACAGCATTGAAGGAGATGAAACAGGTCTACCTATGCTTGCTAGTTAGTACAGACCCTAGCATGGATACCATTCAGCAGTGTAACATCTTACACCATTTCCCCAGTCTCAGTCTGGCACTGAGTCCTGTCATACTGTTATAAGCGGCTCTACTAACCCGCCTTGGGTGAATTTTTTTCCAAGAAGGTAACTAACTAAAAAGAGCATGAATATGATGGTATCCCAGCCTGGAAGACTGAAATTAGGACACACTTTCAGGATGTCTGTATATATTTATGCACTTGAATTTAGCAGTAGATATTAAAGTATAGCACAAGAGTGTCTAACCTCGGTCTTTGAGGACTGCAATCCAGTCAGGTTTTCAGGATTTCTCCTATGAATATACATAACTACTATCTATTTACAACTTGCGCTTACAATAGCGGAACAGGAGTGTCATAAAACCCAATTGGGGGAATATCATAACGAACACTGTGGAGTATTGAGGACTTTAAATGAGAGAGGACATGTGTCTTTAAAACTACAGAGACTAAGAGGAGTTAGCTGAATAATATCAAATTATATGTAGTTGAGCGAGACTGTGGACAAAAGCGGGAAATGCATTATATAGTTTTGATATTTACTTATGTATTCAAGGTTATTGAAGTGAGGTATGTGTGTAGTAAGAGTGGGAATGATTGTAGATTTGAGTGAAAGCAAACATAGGCAAATGCATAAGAATGCTTAGCAAGTGATAATCAAAGAAAAAGTGGAAAACAATAAAGGATTTTGCTGTAAAATTAGAGGCAGTTGTATTTATTGTAACAATGAATATACATGTATTTGCATGTGTGACAGAGATACCTCTCCCCCCCCCTCTCTGGTGTCAGGCCCCCCCCTCTCTCTCTCTGATGTCAGGCCCTCCCTCTCTCTCTCTGGTGTCTGAGTGTTACTGTGCAGGACGCTGAGCTCTGGCTGTGCTTCAAGAAACTGACCAATCCTATTTAATAGAATGCACCTCCAACATTCTGAAGCCAAGAAACCTCGTGTGGTTGGTCACTTCTGCTTGTGACGAACCCGGAAGTACATGATATCAATTCAGAAGATGAATACAGAGAGCAGGAATGCCTCAGCCATGCAGTCAGCTTCAGAATGTTGGGGTTGGGTTTTATTATATAGGATGAGACAACACAGGAAGGGGTGATGGATCTGGCACTTTAAAAATGGGGAGAATGTGTCCATGTCATCATGAGAGGTCCCCTGAAATTTACCTGATGTGTAGATCAGTATTAGAACATAGGCAGCAGACTTTTAAATGGGGGAGTACCTTAGTCATTAACTAAATGAGAAATGCTAGGGGACGCAGAAAAGCATTGTGCAAAGCTAAAAGGAAATATTATAAAGGCAACAAACCTTTTTGGAGAAAGTGGCCATTATCATTTTTAAAGAAGTAGCTAAAAAATGAGGAAGCAAACTGTTCATAAACCCGAGTTTGATATGGCAAGGATAAATCAAACTTGGGTATACGTATAGTATTACATACCATGTAAAATTAGTTTATCTTGTTGGGCAGACTGCATGGTCCATACAGGTCTTTATCTGCTGTCATTTACTACGTCACCACGTATGTTACTATGAAAGAGATGGCAGAAAGAGGAAGACAGGCTGATTATCTTGAGAATAAAGTGTCATGTTGTACTATACCCATTGTTGTTGGAACAGACTGAGGAATGCAGGGCCGGTCCTAGGGTCTCTGGCGCCCCCCTGCAGACTGAGTTGGCGCCCCCCTGCAGACTGAGTTGACGCCCGTGCGCGCCCCCACCAGCATCTCCTTTCTCTCTTCTCCCACCCTGCCCCTGTCCAGCGATTCTCCGCCCCCATCCCCCGCCATACCACGCTGCCCTTGGTGCTTTAAATCTTTAATTTACCTCCATTCCAGCAGCCACGTCATTTGAAAGCCCTGCCCCATCTCTAGCCTTCCCTCCCTTCGTGAGTTCGTTCCGAAGTCCCGCCCTTGAGGAAATGACATCAGAAGGCGGGACTGCGGAATGAACTCACGAAGGGAGGGAAGGCTAGAGACGGGGCAGGGCTTTCAAATGACGCCGCTGCTGGAACAGAGGTAAATTAAAGATTTAAAGCACCAAGAGCGGTGCGGTATGGTGCCGCAGCAGCGCCCTTGAAAGCAGGCGCCCCCCTGCAGCGCTTACCCCGCTTACTGGGTTTGACCGGCCCTGGAGGAATGTGTCTCACAGCAATAGAGTATGTTGACCCTTGTGGAGATTGAGGTTACTCAAGTATTCATGTCTTTGCATACAACAAACTTATCTCTTGACCCCTGCCCCACTGGTTGGATAAAATCAATTAAGGTTGAGATAGCAGACTTCTCAGTAAATCAGCTCTCTCTGGCAATTAGTGTAATTTCAGATTATTTAAAGTTAGCAAGTGATTTGTCATATCATAAAAACCTGACCTAGATGTTTTACAACACAAATAGAGAGGGTAACACAGCATACACAGAAAGTATACAAACAAAAAAAAAAGCAACACTGGGCCTTCAAGACTGGGACAAATAAAGTTCTTTATTAATGATGCAACATGTAGAAATAAATATGCATCACCTTCTCTATTTGCGTTACAACTGATTACTTATGGACTTTCCTCAGTAATCATGAACTACTGAACCCATCTGTGATAGAATTTGCAGTTTACTTAACAATCTGTAAATCAATGATGTTTGAAATTCATTGGTTTACACTAAACACATATATTTCTTTGAATATAATTATAACTACTTACCTGTGGGATGCTCTATGTTCTAATATGTCCAATTTATTATTTTAACTAGTATAGAAATATATATTGTTTTCTTTTATAGATTGTTCATATATTTTTGGTGTTTTATTTATTTTTATTTTTATTTTATTTTTTACCCATGTTAGAAATATGTTTTTGTACATTTATGTGGTTGTTTTTATTTCTGTATTTTATTATCAGACCCCTGAGGCAGGCGCTGTTTAGCGCCGAAACACGGCCCATGTCGGGTCCGGTCATCAATAAAGAACTTTATTTGTCTCAGTCAGTCTTGAAGGCCCAGTGTTGCTTTTTTTGTTTGTCTAGATGTTTTACAACCCAGCTCTTACCATTCAACATCTTTTGCCATTCTTGGCTAAAATAATTCAGCAGTCTGTCTTGAGACAGCTGCAGGAGTTCATTAGGTACTGAGCAACATGGTTTTCGAAAGTACCATAGTGTTGAGACACTGCTGCTTTCTGTTTGATACTCTGGTAAAGGATTTAGAGATAAGGGAAGGGATTAATTATGGGTTTTTCTGGATGTTATTGCTGCATTTGAATCTGCAATCACCTGGGTCCTGACACACAGGAGCAGGAGAGAGACAGAATGAGAGAGCAGAACCTTCTCCCTTCCTCCAGAAACCTTGCCAGCACGGGCTCCCCTTGGAGGCCAAGCCCGGGGAATCTTACCCTCTTGCCTTCCTGCCCTCCCCCCCCCCCAGAGGCCCTGAGCCTGTATACCACCTTGACCTGCCAGTCAGTAAAAAAGGCTGTATAGCAAATGTAAATAAACTATAAACTTTCTATATAATGACAAAGGATGCAGGTGGGAAGCAAAACATCTGCTTGGCCACAGGGTTCCACATTCTCAGCATTGTTTAATATCTACCTATATCTACAGGGTCCACAGTATGCACCTTCTGAATGATATAATGCAGTTACATGCTGGCTCATGGCACATGGTCTATCCAATAATAATAAAACAGAAGTTCTGTGCATCGTCAGAGACAAAACATGCCTCCCCTCCTCCCTCCAAAAGATAATTTCCAGAAACAATGCTGAGATTTCAGTTAAACCTGAAACTGTCTATTTAGAGTCATCTTTAGATCAACATTTGACCATGCACTTGCACATCTATGAGGCAGAACATTGAGGCAGAGGTAAAATAGTCAGAGAAGGCAGCAAAGATGGTTTGGGATATCCATTAACAACGTCAGGAGGAACAGAAATCCCGAATGAGGATCTTAAATCTGCAATCTTCCTTACAAAATATATCAAAAGAAGCTTCTATGTACCCCCAACTGGAAACTATTGCTCTATAATACTGATGCATACAAATTAGTTTTGCCTTAATTTTAGCTTGTCTTTTTCTACTTGACAGCAAAATAGAATTCAGACATCTATTAAGCATATTGCTCAAATGCTGATAGAAAATGCTGTGTAAAGCAAACTAAAGTGTAAGGCCCAGTTATTCTCCCACTGTGCAGAGAAAATCATTAACTTCAGAAATGGGGACCCCACCTTCCCATCTACTCACCCCCCCCCCCCTTCACTTCACCTACCCCTTGCTAATAAGGAGCCATCACAACTGTGTGGAGTAACAAAAAAGGCCGCCTCTTCTTTATTGTCAACAACTTACATGCAACTATATAACAAAACAAATTCAACAACCCCCCCTCCCCGAGCTACATCAAAAGTATCCAACAGTCATCATTTGTACCCCCAGGTCACTCGCCCTCTCACCAAGCAAGGGTCTGTGGTGCCAGTATGGTCCTCCACACATGATTTTAAATCAGGTCACTTGACCCCTTAATTACAATCCGGCTTAGCTCTCTAAGCCCGAGACCTTATAGCTCAGGCTACTGCCTGCTGTGACAAAAGCCTCACCCAGTTTGCCAACCTGCCCATAAACCGTGCCTGAACAAATGGGAGAGAAAGCGGGAAAAGCTGCCTTCGAGAAGCAGGAAAAGCCCTGAATCCCGGAGGCATTCCCTTAAATATCCCTGCCTTCCTTCTGCCCCATCTGGGACTTCCTCCTTGCTCCCACCAATCCTCCCAGCCCCTGGCCTGTTATACCTTCAAACAGCTCAATGGCAAGCCAAGCCCTCAAAGTTAGTAGCCCGATGACCCCTGGGCCTACCCCTCACCCCCAGACTTTTGTAATTGCCACTACCTTCCTACCTCCACCTCCAGAAAGGAGGGCCCCCATCCTTCAGTTAAGGGGTGCCCTCCAGACATGCTCTCAGGCAAGGCAATTCTAGTTCTTTGGAAAATCAGGTTTGATGGTGTCTTGATGGGAAGATGCTGTGACAGGCTCTGCTGAAATGTCTAAATGTAAAGGGAAAGTGCAAAAGAGTTTCCCTCCAAATCTCAGCACCAGACCTCTTACTGGCAGGTGACCATTTTGGAGCTAGTTCAGTGTACTACATCTCTTAGCTCACCCAAAGCTCCTGGGGTCCCAAAAAGAGCATCGGTCCCCATGGAACATGAAACATAGCTGTCACCAGGTGAGAGGTTGGCCCCACCTGTACCATCGGGGACATTTCAGGAGATGAAGGAAGCAGGGTAGCAAGTTTTGAACTTAAGCACACCATTCTCGGAGGGGGCTCCTTCTGGGTTGTCAAGATCACCAGGAAATCTAATGATTGTGCAGAAGAGAGCAGAGTCACTAACTCTGGACACTGAAGGCTGCTGGGAATGACCCAGGGGAGATTAGACCCTCCCAGGCAGGGCTGGAGGAGTTGTTTTGTGGCTCTGGGAGGTTTTCTATCCATCTTTCACAGTTAGAAAGGCTGCAACAAATTGCTCTTGATGTGCTATGGGAAGCATTGACTGGCTTACATAAATCAATTTCAGCGTTGGCACTGTTGCTTACAGATAGTTCTTCAAAGACAGTAGTGCATGCTGGAAAGGTCAAGAAGTGTCAGGAAAAGATTGGTAAACTGGAAGAAAGCACTAGTAAATTGTCTCAACCAAGGCTCACTTTGATAACTGATAAAAATTTAGTCCATCGAAAACTGGAGGCTTTAGAGCATGGGGCATGGTATTTGAATTTGAGGGTTTTAAGCTTTCCTAAATCTTCCCTTTTTGCTTCAAGAGATTTATTTAAGAAATATATACTTGAAATTTTGAAAATTCCCGAGACCGCACTTCCACCTATTAATAACTTATATTATAAACCAGCTAAACAGAGAGATTTATTAAACACCTGAATGTGACCCTGAGTTATCTGCTGATAGTTTGGGTATAACTGCAGTACTGGAACATTCTGATTTTGGAGAAATTAAGTGGGCAACTTTACTGGTGTCCTTTGACTTCCCACATGTATTAAATCTATTTTTCAATCACAGTTTCTTCATCTTTTGTGGTCTAGGATGATGGTAGATACTGAAAATAGTGGGACCATTATATTGTGTAAGATGTAGTCTCTCCTTTTTCCTTCTTTTTTCCTCCTTTTGGGGTCCTTTTACTAAGCTGCGGTATTAAATGGCCTTAGCGTGCCTCTTACGCGTGTTTGTCCCCCACACTAACCCCCAAATTCTATATATGGCACTTTAAGTTGTACACACTAATTGCAAGCACAACTTAATTGATTAAAATGCCAATCAGTGCTGATAATTTGTACTTAACCAATTAGCAGCACTAATTGGCTTTAATTAGAATTTACACTCACAACTTTCTAGGTGTATCCTATAACATGGTGTGCTTAAATTCTAATGCATACAGTCAAAAGGGGGCGTGGTCATGGGTGTGGAATGGGCGGGTTGTGAGCATTCCAAAAAACTATGCATACTATTATGGAATACACCTGATCTGTGCCTAACTTAGGTGCAGGTATTTAGGCCTGGTTTTAGGTGGCCTAAATGGGTGCACCTAAATTTTAGGTTCAAGAATGGCACGAGCGTATTCCATAAACTACGGATAACTTTAGGTGTAGTTGATAGAATCACACTAACTGCTGGTTTTATAGTGCCATATGTAGAATTTCCCCCCAAGCTCATTTTTACCACAGCCGTAAAATGGCTTATTTTCCCTTTTTTCCATTAATGGCCACACATTAATGTTGCCGTAAGTGCGCAGCCAAAAAAATAGCATGTGAGCACTTACAACATCTATTTTGTAGGTGGTAAGGGCTCATGCGCTAATCCTCTGCTAATCAGTTAGTATGCAGTAATGTAACTGCGCTGATTCACACAAAATGCCCACCCTCTGTCCCCAGACATGCAGTATACAAAGCATGTGGTTTACATGCACAGATCAGGAAATGACATAGGATGCTTGACTGCGTCCCACAATATATAAGAACATAAGCATTGCCATACTGGGATAGACTGAAGGTCCATCAAGCCCAGTATCCTATTTTCAACAGTGGCCAATCCAGGTTACCAGTATCTGGCAAGATCCCAAAACAGTGCAATACATTTAATGCTGCTTATCCTAGAAATAAGCAGTGGATTTTCCCAAGTCCACCTTAATAATGGCATATGGACTTTTCTTTTAGGAAGATATCCAAACTTTTTTAAAACCCTGCTAACCTAACTGCTTTTACCACATTCTCTGACAACGAACTCCAGAGTTTAACTACACGTTGAGTGAAGAAATATTTTCTCCAATTCATTTTAAATTTACTACTTTGTATCTTCTTTGCGTGTCCCCTAGTCCTAGTATTTTTGGAAAGAGTAAACAAGCGATTCACATCTACCCATTCCACTCCACTCCACTCATTATTTTACAGACCTCTATCATATCTCCCCTCAGCCATTTTTTTCTCCAAGCTGAAGAGCCGTGCCACTTAAGCCTTTCCTCATAGGAAAGTCATCCCATCCCCTTTATCATTTTCCTCACCCTTCTCTGTGCCTTTTCTAATTCCACTATATCTTTTTTGAGATGCGGTGACCAGAATTGTACACAGTATTCAAGATGCGGTCGCACCATGGAGCAATACAAAGGCATTATAACATCTTCACTCTTGTTTTCCATTCCTTTCCTAATAATACCTAACATTTTAAGCTGTGATAAGTGCACGCTAGCGCTTACTGCAGCCTAGTAAAAGGACCCCTTTTTTTTCTTATTTAATTCCAAATCTTGGGTTTTCTTCTTAGTTTACTCCCCCTTATGGCAGTAAATGTCACTGAGACTTAACAATGCTTGGGTAATTATTTTCTTGTAATTTTTCTTTTTCTATGTACATTTCTTTATCAAGTTGTTGTATATTGGTTTTGGATTTGATAAAAAGCTAAAGTATAAAAAACAAAAAAAGAAAATCAAGTTTGTCAGGTTTTGGCCAGTGGTATGACAAACCTCTTTGCAGGTACACAGTACAAGGAAGCTACGTGACTGAGGTGCACAGTGTGCAGGCCTAGCTCCAGTCTTACGGCATTTTTCTAGACACATGTCCAGCACTCTTGGCCTTCGACACCCCTCCTGACATGCTGTTTTCACTAGCACAAGCAGAACTCCAAATCCCACCCTGCAAGAGAGGCAGGTTCAAACAGCAAGAACTGACAATGTTTGTTCTTCCAGAATCTGTGTATCTTGCTGACTCCAAGATCTAGATAGCAATTTGCACTAGCCCACACAGATGAAAGGTATATTTCCACTCATCTACCTTAGATCTAATTGTAGCTGCTATTTTTGTGGGCCCACTAAACTATGGAGAGTATATGTGCCCCCCCCCCCAACCTACCCATTTTCCCCATTCCTAAATATGACCACTTCATGAAACCAGGAAGGTATGTTTAGCTGCTTAGTGGTGGCCAGTTTTCACAGCCTTTGATTTAGCCAAGTATCTCCTTAATTAACAAGCTAGCTGGATTCCTTTGAAAACTGTTCTCACAAACTTTTAGTTGAATGTAATGCTACACAACCTCCACAGCAGAAACCATTTAACAGAACAGGATGAGCAGAGTATTTGCAGCTTTTTTTTCCCCAGGGAAATCAGAGCCTGCACCCAAGAGTTGCTTTGGTGCCAGTGGGGCAGCCAGTAGATTGAACCTAGACACTGGTGAAGAATTCACTTATCTCAGGGGGGAAAAAAATCCAGTGCCTTTTACCCAGCTGCAGTTTTTCCTTCTGTTGCTGCTTCACAAAGTGATAGTGTTAATCCTGCATAGTTATTTTGTTTAAATCTGGTTTGAGGAGCGTTTTAATATGAAAGATTAAGCTCTTGTGTGCCCCATTGTTTCATTGAAGTAATTGCCCAACGCATGAGACAACAAATTCAGTTCTGATTTTCTGTGTCCCATCTGCAGGTTGTTTATTGGTGGGTTATTGTGTATGTAGATCTCTTGCCTCTCCGTACTATAGTTATAAAGGGATGAGATTTGATATACTGCCTTTCTGTGGTTGCAATCAAAGCAGTTACATATTACATACAGGTACTTATTTTGTACCTGGGGTAATGGAGGGTTAGGTGAGTTGCCCAGAGTCACAAGGAGCTGCATTGGGAATCAAAACATGCAGATACTCACCCAGTTTAGCGCCAGTATTCACTGATGCTTCCTTACATCTACAGGGACTGAATCTGCTGAGTGCTAAATAATGAAAACCACTAAAGACCCTCACTAAGGGCACATAAAAATGAAATGTGACGCCAGTGCAGTTCTAATTTTAAACTAGAACAGTGCTAGGAATAGCATGATGTGTCACATGGTCTGACCAAAGCCTTTCCACTGTGTAGACCTGGAGTTCACCCCAGATCTAGCTCCTGAGATCAGCAAGGAAATAGCATTAGTATAACAAAGAAAATAACGCAAAATGTGCCTGACATTTACTGTCATCTGTTCAATGAATCACACTGTCACTTAATGTATTTATATATTTAGATTTGGCTCCCGCCTTTTTTCAGTTGCAGCTCAAGATGAGTTACATTCAGGTACAGTTGGTATCTGTGGAAGAAGTGGACTTTTTTTTACATTGTGCTTTTCTCAGCAGTGAAGTGCGGTGGAAAAGTATCTGGGCTATACACCTGCTGACAAGGAGTCTTCTGGCATGTCCCATTCTTTTCATCTGGCAACATTAGAGTCCTCTGGTTTCTCTCTCTAGTTTTCTGTGCACATTCACAATGCTTCTCTCTACAGTACTGCCAAAATCCATCTCTTCCTCTCTGAGCACATTACCAAGATCTTCATATGATCTCTTATAACATCCAACTTAGAGTGCAATCTGTGCCTCATGGGTCTACCACTGAACAGGGCTGGGTTGAAAAGTCAGGTGCCATAGGCACTGGGGGAGGGGGCAAGAAGGGGGAAGAACAAGGCCCCTTCCCCTTCCCACCAAAATTTATCAGAGGATTGGTTCCACTAGGAATTACTAATGGGGGTTATGGGAAGGAAGCCCCCTTCTTCCCAAGTTCCCTCACCTCTATGTCTTCCTGTGCCACTTATCTTCAGGACCAGCAGCAGCTGCCACCATAATAGCTCGGAATAAGCTGAATGCAGGGCTTCATAGCCAACGTGCTGTTTCAGACTCAGTGGAAACCCTGTCCACTCCTCTATACGTGTTTCCTGTTACCAGATAGACCGGTGGAGGAGTGGAGCATCTGCTGGGCCTGAGACTGCACACTGTCAGGAATGGCACCCTTTTGAATGTATTCAGTCGGCCCCAATTGATGACATCACAAGGGCAGAGGCAGACCAACATTGCCTGCCTCTCACTGAGTGGACGTTTCCAGCACATGAAGCCTCTCCCCTCACAGGCAGCACCACAGCTCTTCTCTCCCAAATTCAGGGCAGGAATGGTGCACTTTTGAATGTATTTAGTCAACAGTGATTATGTCATGGGGGTTGACCAATGCTGCCTCTCACAGTGGAAGTTTCCAGCACAAGGAGCCTCTCCCTTCATAGGTACCACTGCAGCTCTTCTCTCTCCTATGCAGGGGATAAAGGAAGAAGGGTCAAATGCTGAACCCACAGTGGGAGAAAGAGCCAGATGTATAAAGGGAAGGGAAGAGAGAGGAAGAGAAGCTGGTTGGGGTGGGGTAAGAGGACAGAGATATATTGGTGTGAAGGAGGGAGAAAGGGGACATAGGGAGTGTACAAATACAGAAGGGAGACGATGGGCATTAGGTGGGGCATGGGGACAAAGACACAAATGTGAGATGTTATATGGGGATGGCATATGGGCACAGAGGGGTCATGCTTGTCATGGGGGTGGGGGGAAGGGGGATATGGAATAGAGATACAATGCTGGACACTGGAGAGGGGTGTATATGGACACAGAAGGGAGATACCAGACAAGGGGGAGAATAGGAACGCAGAAGGGAGATGTTGGGCATGGGGTGCATAGGTGCACAGCGGAATGATGATGTACAGCGCTGCGTAACCCTAGTAACGCTTTAGAAATGTTAAGTAGTAGTATATGAACACATGGGAGATATTGGAAAAGGAAATATAGGGAAACAGAGATGGGAAATGGATGAAGGACATGGAGAAAGAAGAAATGTCAAACCGACAGGAGACCCTGGCGAATGAGTTAAAAGAAGACAGAGGGAAGCAGAAACCAGAGACTGGGACCAATATGATTTGAAAAATAAAATGACCAGATAACAAAAAGGTACAAAAAAATTACTTTATTTTCTATGTTGTGAGGCCAAGTAGGAGAAATCCGCAGTTGCTCCTGCCCTCACTGGCATCAAGCTCAAAATGATGCCTGCTTCACCTGTGGCCATTGTACTCTAAGTCCATTCAATCTCAGAAGCTAAGCAAGTTTGAGCCTGATTAGTAGTTGGATGGGGAAGATAGTACTAGTGACCCTTTGTGGTACAATTAGGGGTCATGCTTTTTGCTGAGGTTATTTTACAAGCACATGGCTTACAGTGTGCATGCAGTGTTCACTGCAAGCCATGTTATAGTATTTACATAGTGATGAGCTGTTTTACATGTATTTGCATGTTTTGTTGCATGTGAATATAATATGTTGGATTTGGAATATACATTTTGCCAGAGTTGGTGTTAAACATGGCTGGGGCCCAGGGCAGAAATCTAGGAGAGGACCCCAAAGTCCATTACCAGGCTACGCCTTCTTCAGTTTCCAGCAGGCTTGGGGCTATCTCTGGACAGGAAACCAAGCACAATTGCACTAGTTGAACCCCCCTAACACCATCTCTGGCATGCGCCATCTTTATATTTTGCACAGGAGGAAATGCTGTTCTTTCTTTATTTTTGCACTGGTGTTGTACTACGTGCAAGGTCTGGTTCCTTGGCATTTCTGTTTATGTTTCTAGAGCTTGTGGTCACTTTATTCGGTATTTGTGTTTTCTGTGTGTGACTGAAGTATTTTGTTATCATGAATTTCTATGTAGCATTCTATAGTAATTTGACTTGTTCAGCTTTCCTGATAAATGTATTGGTATTTTAGGGCCCAACTATAATATTTAAGGCACTGCCTTTTCATAGGTAGGATCCTTGTTTTGGAAGTTAGTGCTGGCATGGTAGATTTGCTGTAGGTTCTGAGTGACCTTTTGTCTTATTTAATTACATTCTAATATGTCTGTTATTGAGATTACACTAGAAATCAACATTTCTTTGTATGGTGAGTTTTATGGGGAAATGCCCTTGCTCTGCTCTGTATCCATTGTTGATGGAGAACCAGGAGGTTCTCTGGATGTGGAAGTGTTTGGCTTTAATACCATATGTGTGTTGGAGGACCATGGCTCAATGGGGCTGAAGAGTGTAGTTTATTGTACTTCCCTTAGCTCTCAATTGGCCTGCAGCCATTAAAGCCTGCACTGCTACCCTCATTGAAGTTATTGGGAGTGAGGTAGAGGTCAAGCATGGAGTGGGGTAGGCACAGAGCATAGATGCATCAGGTTGCTGTTTTTTCTCTTTCAAAAAGCTGGCAACTCTAGTGCCCACCCATCCAACCTGTTGACCCATCCAAAAATTGCCTTCTGGCTACGCTACTGTCCCCTTATCCAGCATCTCTCTCCCTTCCCTCTAGCCCCTCTCAATCCCATAGGTCCAGCACCTCTCTCCCTTCGCTCCAGCCCTCCTTGCAAGTCCACATTTCTCTCCCTTCCCTGCAGCCCCCCTCCATGTCCAGCACCCCTCCCTTTCCTCCAGCTCCCCTGCATGTCCAGCACCTCTCCCCCTTCCCTTCAACACTCTGCATATCCAGCACCTCCCCCCTTTCCTCCAGCCCCCCTGTATATCCAACACCTCTCCCCTTTCCCTCCAACCTCCTGCATATCTAGCACCTCTACCCTTCCCTCCAACCCCCCCCCCCCTGCATATCCAGCATCTTTCTCCCTTCCCTCAAGCTCTCCTTGCGGGTCCACATCTCTATCCCTTCCTCCAGTCCTCCCCTGCATATCTAGCACCTCTCTTCCTTCCCTCCAACCCCCTCTGCCCTTCGCAAGTCCAGCACCTCTCCTTTCCCTTCAGCCTGCTTCCCTCCCTTCCCAGGGCTAGCACCTCCGTGTCTTCTTTCTTCCCCCGTGTCCAACACCTCTGTGTCTTCCTTAACCCCCCCCCCCCCCACACACACACACAAGTCCAGCACCTCTAGGTTTCCCTTACCCTCTGAGAGTCCAGCACCTCTGTGTTTTCCTTATCTCCCCCTCCCACAAGTACAGCAAGCACCTCTCCCTTTGCAGGGTCAGCACCCCACTGTCTTCCTCACCCTCTCTCATCCCCACCACAGCATTTGTATTTAATGCTATTGACAATGCCTCACAGCAACTCCACACATAGTAACATAAAAAAACATAGTAGATGATGGCAGAAAAAGACCTGCACAGTCCATCCAGTCTGCCCAACAAGATAAACTCATATGTGTACCTTACCTTGATTTGTACCTGTCTTTTTCAGGGCACAGACCGTATAAGTCTGCCCAGCACTATTCCCCGCCTCCCAACCACCAGTCCCGCCTCCCACCACTGGCTCTGGCACAGACCGTATAAGTCTGTGCACGGTGTCCTGCTCCAGGGCCTTACCTGTGCCATGTCCAGGCGCCCTGCGTAAACAGGAAGTTGCATCAGTGCGGCAGAGGGAAGGACTTGGAGCAGGATGCTGCATCTGTGTGGAGTTGATGTCAGGCAGCGCCGATAGTGTTATGTGCAAGCACTGCCACTGAGGCAGGGGTGGGAGAGGGTGAGAAAGACACACAGGTGTTGGAACTGCAGGAAGGAGGCTGGATGGATGGTAGATGCTGGCTCTCTGGGACGATTAGAGAGAGGAATAGGAGAGGTTTAGAGGAGAAGGGAGATGCTGGCCACCTGGGGCATGGGGGTTAGGGAGGAGAAGAGGAGATGTTGGCCACCTGGAGGATGGGGGTTAGGGAGGGGAAGGGCAGATGCTAGCCACAAGGAGAATGGGGTAGGGAGGGAAAGGGACGATGCTGGACTATGGAGGATAGGGAGGGAGGGGAAAGGAGATGCTGGACTATGGGGGAGGGTAGGATCTTGAGCTGCCCAATGGGGGAGAGGTTTTGCAGCTCTTAGAGCATCAGATACCCTTGGGCCAGCCCTGCACTGAAACACCATCATAGCATTTAATGGTGATTCTGTCCTAGAAAAGAATGCCATAATCCTTCCTGCATATTGACAACACCCAAATCAAATACTGAAATGAACACTAGACACAATATTTTACCATGATCAGAAATAACTCAAGGGCCTATAAATTAAAAGAGAAACGTACTAGGCCACTTGGTATATTGTCAGTTGGAGGACTGCGCACAATAAGGGCCCTTTTGTTACTCAGTGTATGACCTTTCAAAAACGCCAAACTGTTCTGGTCCTGTTTCAAGTATGGTCAGTTTTTCGTCTCCACTATTAAAAGGTGAACTTTATGGGGGTGCACTTATGGACAAAACCCCCACAGTTTTATTCCCCCTCAACTTTCCTGCCCTGCAGACCTGCCTTCCTTTAGCCAAAGTGACACACCAGCAAATCTCTTTTCAAAGCCCACTAGCCCCCCACCCCAATCTATGACACCTAAATATATGCACCATTTGTGTGCTAAAATGATAAAATACCAGCACTTATGTGCAGGAATGGTCCACTTATATACATGAGTGCAGGCTGGCCACTCAGCAGTATTCTATAACTTTAGCGCAGAACTCGCTTAGGCATAAATGCAAGGGGGTGTGCACAGGGGAAGGCGTATGGGCACACTCCACATTTATGTGCATAACTTAGAGAATATGGTTTATGACAGTGATTCCCAAATTTTTTACTATGGCAGAACCCCTAAAATATTCTTCAGCCTGCTTCTGCTCCCCTTCCCCCCCACCCCGAGTCCCATCTCTCTTCCCTCCTGCCCTCCTTCTTAGTCTAGAATCTTAGGTTCCCCCCCCTTGGGTCCAATGTCTCTCATTCTCTCTTATATCCTTTCCACCACCCCACCCTCTCCCTTATCTCCCCTTCTCTCTCAAACCCCCCTCACCTCACCCTCAATGCAACATCTTCCCCTCCCTAGACTACCTTTTGCTGTCTTTTGGGGGGGGCTACCTTTGCTTTAGTTTAGTCAAAGAGATGCGTGCCCTTACGGCCTGAGCAGCAAGAAAATTAGCAGCGTGATTCAGCCACCAATGCTGGCACTTTCGCACATGCTCCGTTCATGCTGAACGGAGCATGTGCGGGAGTGTCGGCGTCAGCAGCTGATGTACACTCGACTTCCTTGCTTGGGGAACTTCTGGAAAGTGGTCAGGGTACCCAGTTTGGGAATCACTGGTTTATAATTTACAATTTTTAGTTTTAGGCCGCTTTTATCCAAGGCAGAAAGACAAAGAAACATATATAATAAAAGCACAGACATATTTCTTTTTGCTGTGTTGCAAAGGTTCTTAAGTGTTTGACTATCAGCTTACAATGAGTCCATAGATTCAAAGGGCAGCAACATCAGGTAGGCACAAAAAATGCCAAACAAAACAAATAGTCTCTTAAATCCTTTTTAAAAGAAGCGAGTAGTGGTTCAACCTTTACTGACTCATAAGGGCAGCTTATTCCACTCCACTAGTGCTGCTACAGAAAATGCACCAGTTTTAGTCAAATCCAGTTGAAAACGTTAAAGAGCAGATACCACAGGATTGCACTGTTCCTGCGACCATTACACATGTCCTGGCACATACCACCTCCTGACCAGCTTCAAAAAAGTAGAGGAGTTATGATACAATGCGCAATGATACAAAAGGCGATTTCACAGGCAACCATTTAAAATGCTTGAGATGAACAGTCACATAATCTGACCTAGATAATCCAAATAACCACACTGCTGAATTTTGTGCTATTTGGAGTGAATGTACACAAAGATTTGGTAAACCCAACTAAATCACATTACAGTAGTCTAAACTTCCCAAAATCACAGCTTCAACTAACTTTTTTAAAATCATACCACGATAATAAGGGTGACCCACAGAGCAGTACATCATGTCTTTTTATTTTTTCAAGCTTTTTGTGAATCTTAGAAAATCTATAAATATAGTGTAAGTGTACTCATATATGTGCCACCAACCACCAGGGTCTTCTCAATGTCCACCACAGTATAATCATAGCACACTGAAAAATTCATCAATTTTCTCGTGCTTTCCAAAACTTTAACTGTGAAGAATAAAAAAAAAATAATCAGTCTCATGGGACAGAGAGAATAGGTGAGAAACCTTTACTGTCAATTAAAATGTTCTATTACGTATTGTGTTGACATTGTAAGTAGTATAATATTGAACTGTCAAAAATTCATAAATCTGCTCAAGAGCAACTTAACAAGAAACTAATCACACTATTTGCTCTAAATACTCGATCTTAGCCTCACATCTCTAAGGATAGTATTTCACTATTTAAATTGTAACAATTTTAGACAAATGAAGCCTCATAAGCCCAGGGTACCATACATTTGGACAACCCCTTAATGGGCACTCATCGGCTCCAGCTACCTCCGAAAACCACTGCAGAATAAAACAGCTCTCCTTGGAGAAAAAAGATCTGTAGCAAAAAAATAGAGGGAACTATCTGCTCTTACTCAATCCTAGAGGCATAAAGCTAATATCTCAAATACTCAAACTTCAAAAATTGGAAGAAGTCATCCAAAATATAAAACATGTGCACAGCAAAACGAATCTTGGTACTTAACTTCTCCACCCGGGTGGTAATGACTTCTATCCCACATCCAGGGAAGGATCACCCCTCAACTTTGCTCAAACTATGTGTCAGATGTATTTTCTCATTTCTTGACAAAGGAATACTTCTGTTTCACTACTTCATCAGGAGAAATAAAGACAAACACAGTCTTTCTCTTCCAAAGCCAAAGATACATGACTCCAAAATGGCTCCCACCTAAGTAGGCGCTAACTACAACCACTCCCTGGAACACCTGACATCATTTCCTGTTAGACCACCCCACTCAATACTCCTGTTTTTTCTTTAATATTCCCCCAATACTTCTACAGAACGCTTCCCATTCCAGCTGTCCATTTAATCCTTTAGGGGACATGGTCTGAAGTTTGCATATCCATTTTTGTTCTTTCTGATGCAAGCACCGATAACGGTAGGAAAGGAGATGTCCTTTGTAAGCAAGAAAGCCAATTAGGACTGTCTGAGTTTCCCCTTCCCAGCATAGCCGTCATCCCCGTTTACGCAAAACAAAGCAAGCAAACGAACCTATGAGCTGCTGCATCCACATTGTCCTTTTTTTAATTATTGGTCCATCTGTAACAAGTCTAAAGCTGTTTCAGTTGGATAGGCAGTGCCTTAAAAGGTGGGGTACAAAAAGTTTGGTTTTTTTTTTTTTAACTTATTGGACAGCTTTTGGGTTTATTTGAAAGCTTCCCAAATCTATATAAACTAGCCGTTAAGCCCGTTAAAAAGGGCGTTTTTTTTAAATTTCACCTCCATGTGCAGCAACTGTGCTCTGTCCCCTGCTCTTCCCCCATGTGCAGCCACCCTCCTCTGTCCCCTGCCCTCCCCTCCATCGATTAATGAAAAAAAGAAATTAAATAAGGGGGGAAAACATTTAATAATTGATTTTTACATTTGTCCGTGTATTTTGAAACAGTATGGTCCAAAACCTCTAGGGACATTCATTTTTGCTCCCACTGATACAAATGCTAATGCACTATTATATGATCGTATATTTTTCATAAATGTTTTTGAATCTGGATCTTGTGCAGTCATCAAGCTCTTAATGTATTCATTTGTAGTTATAGGCGGTAAATGTATAGACCCTTTATTGCAGCAAACATTAAACTTCTTATCTGTTGGTCTCTCATTTTTAAAGTGTTTTGCATGACAATGTTCACAGATTTCGCAAAAGTTGCCAAGGCTGCTACTGTTTATATTTTTTTCCTGAAACTCTTGTAATGTTCTTAAAGCTTTGTGTCTTGTCATTTGAAGGTCCACTAAGTGTTTGTTGATTCTTGATTGTTGACGTCTGTGTCTTTCTTCATGTTTTTGTAGTTCACTGCGATGTTTTCTGTAATTGCGTACTCTTTCTTTTTCTGCATGTTTTTGTGTTTCTGTTTTATTTTCATGTCTAATTCTATCTCTTTGAGCTTTCCTCCTCTTCAATTCTAAATCATGAGCTGCCTGCTCAGTTCCTATGGTGTCTAGTTTTCGTCGTGGCATATTAGTTGTTTTAGGTTGCTTTTTTAATAGTAGTGTTTCTGTTTTGTTACAGTCCTTTTCTTGTTCTGATTTGTCACAGTAGTTCAAATCAGTTGTAATGTTGTTGTAGCTGAGTGTGTGTGAGAGAGAGAGAAAGTGTGTGTCTGTGTGAGAGTGAGGTGGTAGTACTCCTTGTCACAGTGGAGGGTCAATGGTTTGATGTTTTTTTCTGTTGTCTGGCACCCCTCCTTGTAATATTTTTTGTGTGTGTGTGTGGTAGACAAAGTGTGCAGTGTGAAAGTGTGTGTGTGTGTGCGTCTGTGTGAGTGAGAGACAGAGCGTGTATGTGTATTAGAGAGTGAGTGTTAGTTGCTCCTTGTAGCCGGTGTTTGTGGGCTTTGAAAAGTGAGTTTGTGTGTGTCAGTGAGCTGCTAGGACTCCCTGTCACAGTGGAGGGGGTCATTGGCTCCTTATAGCGAGTTATTTTAGGGTACAAATTAGTGCTTTTTTTTCCACTTGCCTGCCCCCACCCCTTTTTGTAATATTGTGTGTGTGTGAGTCAGCGAGTGATAGATAAAGTGTGTCTCTCTGGGAAACAGACAGAGAGCATGAGAGTGAGGTGTCAGAGTGGAGTGGGTCAGTTGGTCCTTATGTTTTTTTTTTGTTTAGGTTAAAATCAGTGCTCCTTGTTGTTTCGCCTGCCCCCACCCCTTCTTCTAATATTGTGTGTGTGTGTGTGTGTGTGTGTGTGCTTGGGTGAGTGAGTGAGTGAGTGAGTGAGAGAGAAAGTGTGTCTTTCTGGGAAAGAGACAGAGCATGAGAGTGAGCTGTCACAGTGGTGGTGGTTAGTGGCTCCTTATATCCATTTGTTGCAAGGTGCAAATCAGGGTTTTGTTTTTATTTGCCTTCCCCCACCCCTTCGTTTAATATTGTGTGTGTGTGCCAGTGTGTGAGAATGAAAGAGAAAGTGTTTTTATGTGGCAAATTGACAGTGAGTGTGAGCTGCTAGTGTGTGTGTGTGTGTGTGTGTGTGAGTGAGACAGTGAGTGAGTGAGAGAGAGTGCTAGTGAGCTGTTAGTACTCCCTGTCTCAGTGGAGGTTCAGTGTCTCCTTGTAGGCAGTTGTTGGAGCAGTTTGAAAGGCAGGCTCATTTTGCAGTCCCGTGCAGGTCTCTTCCCCCCCCCCCCCCCCCATACATGTTGTTGTTGTTCCGCCCCTTCTGCTGACTGGTGCTGTTCAGTGAGCCAAAGGGCAGTCTCCCCCTCCCTACCCCCTCTGATGTCCACGCCCCCTCCTGTCCTGCCTCCTGCTCCGATTTCCATGCCCATGTCCAACAACAGACCTCCTTCCTGTTGTCTGAGTGAAAATAGTAGTGGTCCTGCTGTCCCTCCCTACAGCCTGCCATTTCCCAGCGATTTACACTGCTGCTCCCCCCCATGCGATTTCCACGGCTCCTCCCTCTGCTCCTATCCTTGTGCTTGTCCATCCTCCCTCCCTCCCTCCCCCAGGGATGTCCACGCCCCCTCCTTCGCCCCTCTCCCTCCGATTTCCACCAACTGTCCTCTGTTCCTGACTTGTTCTGTGTGTGTGTACTGCATCACCCTTGTCTCCCTCCCTCCTCCACCGTCCCTCCCGTTGCCGAGTTCCATGCCCTCCTCCGTAGTTGCAGATTTGTTGTGCACCTCTGATGTACATGGCTCCTCCCCCTCCATGCCATGTCGAACAGAGAGCCTGCCATTTGAGAGCGATTTCCACGGCTCCTCCCTCTGCTCCTATCCTTGTGCTTGTCCATCCTCCCTCCCTCCCCCACGGATGTCCACGCCCCCTCCTTCGCCCCTCTCCGTCCGATTTCCACCAACTGTCCTCTGTCCTGTGTTCCTGACTTGTTCTGTGTGTGTGTACTGCATCACCCTTGTCTTCCTCCCTCCATCCTGCGCCGTTTTGCACGCCTCCACCGTTCCTCCCATTGGCAAGTTCCATGCCCTCCTCCATAGTTGCAGATTTGTTGTGCACCTCCGATGTACATGGCTCCTCCCCCTCCGATTTCCACGCCCCCTCCTTCCCTCCCTATTGGCTGCATTACATCCAGAACAGGAGCTGCTGGTGGAGGCGGGGCTTGGAGTGTTGCTCCTTGAAAGTTCGGTCTCCACTGCGCATTTGCGGGTGAGTACGGTCACTCGCAATTTATATGTTTGATAATTCTCACCTGGAACATTCTGAAGCTCAGTCTGTCAGAGGGAAACACTGAAGTGTAGGCTGTCAGACACTCACTCTCACTCATATGCACCACTCACTGTCACTCCTAGTCCCGCCCTCAGCCACGCCCCTTCCGCACATAATTCGCTACCCCAACGTTCTAAATGAAGCCTCCAACCGGAAGTTGAGGCGTTGAGACCACTTTTTGCCCATTGCTGTGTGCCCCGCCCTCACGTCAGAACGTGATGACGCTGAGGGCAGAGCACTCACACTCCACAAAATGCCATCGACGATGGCGCAACACTGATGCTCCAGGAAACACGATCTCAACCGGCACACACCCAGCTGTCACTGCCCCCCCCCCCCAGCGCATAGAAACGGAACGCGAAAATGCTGCAAGTTCAACCAGCACTCACCCAGCTGTCACTGCCCCCCCCCCTTGGCGCATAGAAACGGAACGCGAAACTGCTGCGAGTGCTCCCACAGCACAGCCAATGCAGGAAATACTGATATGGGGAAACGGAGCTCAAACATCAAACGACAACGGTGCTGGTACAGCAAGGCTGGACGAGGAAGGTCACCGAGGCAACAGGGCTTCACTGATTGAAAGACTCTTCACTGCTGATCTGCACAGTACACCGCACAAACAGGAAGCAACTCCACCCCCTCTAACTGCTGCATGACAAACATGAATGCAAAGGTATCCGGTGCACAGGCATTAACAGCTGCAGGGTCACCAGGTTCAAAACTTGCCTTCTACCATGCTGGGATTTACAGCCTCACCAACTTTCACTTTTCCTTTCACAGCTGCCCTTCCATCCCTATTTGCTATTCACACCAGAAGAGGGGGTGCTCACACCATAGAGAGAGGAGAGGAAGGTATCTCTCTCTCTCATACACACACACTCACTCTGTCACACACACACACTCACACATTCACTCTCTCTCTCACACACTCACTATCACATACACTCTCTCTCAAACATACACACTCCCAGGAAAACCTTGCTAGCGCCCATTTCATTTCCCTCAGAAACGGGCCTTATTTACTAGTGTATATATAAATATCATGAAATAACAATTGAATATCACTAAAACAGCTTAAAATGATTATAGCTGGTAGAAACAGCAATTTTAAACTCTGTATTTTGTGCTAACTTTTCTACACTAAAAACTAAATAAATACACTGTTTACAATACAGATGGCCACATTTCAGTGAGGATATCCTGTTTCCTGATGGGTTCATCTTAAATGTTGTTGTAATCTGCCTTGGGAAGCATGGTGTTATAAAGATGATGGAATATATTGAAATTAAGTGGAAGTAAATTAAACTCTCCTTTCATTGGGGCACAAGTAATCACATCTTCATCTGTTTTGTAGAACTTTACCTTTTAGATACACAAATGGATTATTCTGTTGTTTGAGCATGTTTCAGGGACATGTGGTTTATAAGTCAAAATAATAAGAATATTTTCTGTCAAATAGACCTCTCATTTGTGGAAACATAACTAAATGGGCTATAAGCCCCTAATGCAGCCCATTGGTTTTCTTATATTTTGTTCTTGTGATGTTTCATACTGTGCTAAAACTGGAAATACAGTGAGACAGAATAATAGAATTCAGTAACATCCAAAACTTATTTTTTATGTTTTAATCATCTTTATTAAAAGCAAAACATGTTAGTTGATAAGCTTCATACAAAACAAGAAAAAACAGTAAACCATCCAACATGGCACAATAAAAACTTTTACTTTTACCCCAACAACCCTTCCCCTCCCATATCCCCTCCCTCCCTATAAGCCCACCTGACTGTTTCCACCTGCCAAAATAACACAACAGATGTACAGATCAGTAGGACTCAAAGCATTTCATAACAAGTAAAGTAATAAACAACACAGTTTATACCAAATTGTTTAACCACACTTTGATTTTGCCTTCAGGTTTAATAAGCAATACCATGTGCATGTAAGGTCTAGATAAACAAATGTAAACAATCTATGTTTAAGGCATATGCCCTAAATATGTAATACTTGGTAGCAATAATTAAACAGTGATGGAATATTCACATAGCAGGCAGCCAACAGATTTAATTTCCACTGAAAATAATCAACTTTGTATAAACTTGGCGACTAATACTGTGCTGCTTGCTATTTTCATTTTTAGAAATATTTTATTAAATTTTAATAACAGGGGTAGGAAATACAAATTACAAGAAACAATCAGGTAATCACACCAAAGAATATTAGTGGATGGGTAACAGAGGGAGGAAAAGGAGGGAGGTAGGGGGGAAGCAATTTGTGAATGCATTCAAAGCAAAATCTGCAATTTACACTCGAGTATTATGTAGAACGCTTGTTTAAAGAAAGATAGGTTGTTAAAGGCAGCCACACTTTATCAACATATAAGGTTATCAATAGAAATCAAACAAAATAAAACATGGAAAAGAAAATAAGATGATACCTTTTTTATTGGACATAACTTAATACATTTCTTGATTAGCTTTCGAAGGTTGCCCTTCTTCGTCAGATCGGAAATAAGCAAATGTGCTAGCTGACAGTGTATATAAGTGAAAAACATTCAAGCATTGCTATGACAGTCTGACAGGGTGGGAGGATGGGGGTGGGTAGGAAGTATGCATGGGGACATCAAAGTATATCATTGGTATTCTAACAGGGTGGGTGTGGACAGGTGAGGGGAGGGTGATCAACAGAGACATACAGCTTTATGGTTTATAATGGGCTAGGAACATATAAGGAATTTCGAACTTTGAGGGCTAAAGATAGCTCAAATTTGTGGATCTGTAAAACAGAATGCCACCAAAAGTGAGAATTAAGAAAGGAGTGCTGCTTGCTATTTTGTATTTTGGCGGTGTATTGTTTGCCTGCATAATACATTGCACTAGCAAATATTTTTCTGACACGGCTTTAATTAACAAAAGCTACCATAAGAGGCAGACACGGTCGTATAATTAACATTATAATTTTATTTGTATTTGGGTAATGACTGAGAAAAATGCTGTTAAAAATTATATTACAAAGCATGAAGTTGACTTGGTTAACTTCTGTTTTATATCAACCAGTACTAAATAATAGTAATAAACAATATTAAGTGCATTTTTATAATACACCACTGCATTCTTCAAAACAGAAGGAGCAAGTTCCCACAAACCATCTAGGCACAGGTAAAAAAAAAAAAAAAAGCTTTCAAATGTTCCCAAGTTTCAACCTAATACATGTTAAATGTGGGATATGAATGTCATAAATAAATAAATACATAAATAGAAACTCTGAATGTTAAGCACCTGATTCTCATAACATGATGTCTGTTTTAGTGGTGCCATTACCAGGAGAGAAAAAAATCTATGCACGAATATAACACGTGCTAGGGTGTCCCTGTAACCAGCCCCTCCAACTAACCACTGATTAAGATTTACAACAAATTAGCACTCTACCTATGAAAAGTTATCTCGTTTTTATGATTCCTCTGTGTACATCTGTATGCTGCACAAGCTGGCATGTTTGAAAATATAAGTGAGATTAAATAAAAATGTTACCAACAATAAAGAACGAAATAAAAATGTTACCAACAATAAAGAACGACAACGTAGATGCACCAGCTCATAGGTTTGCTTGCTTTGTTTTGAGTATACGGGGATGACGGCTGCGCAGGGAAGGGAAAACTCAGACCGACTTAATTGGTTTCAGCGTGTTGACGTCACTTCATCTCCTGTCTATTAAACCTCCTTGATTTAACCTCCTTAGTTGCGCTCTTCTCTGACGCAACTAAACTTCCTGTTTCCTTTGGCAATATGTAACGAAGTTGTGTGATGTATGTGTAGTGTATGTATCATTATCATAGGGGACGGGACGGGACACCGAAGAAGGAAAGCTGAGGGATTCTTAGTGGGCGATCTCAGGTATGAGTTTGATCGGGGGGAGGTGCTGTATCGCGGACAAGAAGGAAAGTGGAAGATAGATAAGAGGGAGAGATAGCAGATCATGCAGAGGGGAGGCTGAAACCCGAATGCGGGTGAGGAGGCCGTTCTTCCGATCCCTGAATTCGTGTGACGAGGGATGCTCGGCGTGTGATAGTGTGAGTACAGTCGACTTAGTGTATCTTTGCGGCACTTCGGTCGCTTAACTACAGGAGGGGCCCAATGCGGTGCATACGCAATTTAGCATGTTTAAATAGGGAAGAAGGTAAAACCCAGGTCCTTAGAATAACATTTTAAAAACGGATCACTTTTGTTTCGAGTGCAGCAGCCCTTCAAAGAAGGGAGGGAGCCTTCCTGCTCCAGCACTCATTTGCACTGTTGTCCCCCTGGATTCAGCACTTATTTCCCCCAGAAGAACTGCTTCCCCCTGGATTTAGCACTTTTTCCCCCCAGAAGGTTCCGATCCCCCTGGATCCAGCATTGTTTTCTCTCAGAATGGCTGCATTCCCCTGGATCCAGCACTTCTCCCCCCCCCCCCTCAGAAGGGCTGCATTCCCCAGGATCCAGCACTCCTCTCCCCCCCCCCCCCAAAGGGCTGAATCTACTTGGATCCAGAACATTTTTCTTCCAAAAGTGCTGCAGCTCAGCCTCCCCCCTCCCCGATCCAGCAATCCTTACCCCCCAAAAGGGCTGCACCCACCTGGATCCAGCACTAATAATTATCTTTAGAGGGGCTGCATCCTTCTGGATCTAGCACCAATTTGCTTTAGAAGGGTGCATCCTCCTGGGCACTAATTCTGTTTAGAAGGGCTGCAGCCACATGCACCCAGCACTCATGCCCCCCAAAAGGGCAAATTCCCCCAGGGGTGGCTGCATTCACTTGGATCCAGCATTGTTTTATCTAAGGGGAGTTTGCCCTTCTGGGGAATGAGTGCTGGATCCATGTGTTTGCAGCCCTTCTAAAAAGAATCAGTGCACAAGAGGGTGCACCCTTCTAAAGAATTTGGTACTGGATCCAGGAAGTCAGCAGCTCTTCTAAAGATGATTACTAATTGCTGCAGCCATACTGACCAAAAACAGTACTGGCTTCAGGTTGGCTGAAGCCCTACTGAGAAAAAAACAGTGCTGGACCCAGGTAGGGCAGCCCTTCTAGGATGGAATGAGTGCTGGATTCAGAGGGATAGAGCCCTTTGAACTTGGTGGAACTATCCCTTCTGAGAGAAAACAGTGCTAGATCTAGTTTATGATTCAGCCCTTCAGAGAGAAGACCGTGTCGGATGCTTCCCTCCTAGAGAAAACTGCGCTGGTTTCAGCTACATGCTTCATTTTTGGGAGTAAATGAGTGCTGGATCCAGGGGCATGCATTCCTTCTGAGAGAAAACAGTGCTGGATCCACGGAGATATAGAGCCCTTCTGAGGCGAAAAGAGTGCAGGATCTAGGTGAATGCAGCCCCACAGAGAAAACAGTTCCTGATCCAAGTAGATGCAAAAATGTTGGAGATGAATGAGTGCTGGATCCAGGTAGATGCTGCAGTTTTGGAAATGAATGAGTGCTGGATCCAGGTAGATGCTGCAGTTTTGGAAATGAATGAGTGCTGGATCCAAGTGGATGCAGCAGTTTTGGAAATGAATGAGTGCTGGATCCAAGTGGATGCAGCAGTTTTGGAGATGAATGAGTGCTGGATCCAGGTAGATGCTGCAGTTTTGGAAATGAATGAGTGCTGGATCCAGGGGGATGGGGCCCTCTGGCGGCGGGGGGGGGGGGGGGGGGGGGAATGAGTACTGGACCCAGGGGGATGCGGCCCTTCTGAGAGAAGACAATGCTGGTCCAAGATGGTTCTAGTCCTTTGCAGAAGAATGTTTGCTGGATACAGCACATTAGAGGGTTATGAAAATGAGTGTTGGAGCAGGAAGGCTCTCTCCCTTCTTTGGAGAAGAACTGCTGCACTGTAAACAAACTAATGATCCATTTTTAAGGTGGTACTTAGAAGATCTGGGTTTTACTCACATCCCTTAAATATTTTGTAGCTCACTGTCTATTTTTTTCTAATAAAAGTTATCATTTCAAACAATATGTCCTTGTTTTTTTTTCTACTACTACTAATCATTTCTATAGTGCTACTAGAAGTATGCAGCACTGTACACAAATGCAGGTACTTTCTCCTGTCCCTAAAGGACGCACAATCTTAAGTTTTTGTACCCAGGGCAATGGAGGGTTAAGTGACTTTCCCAAGGTCACAAGGAGCTGCAGTGGTAATCAAACCAACATAGCCAGGCTCAAAGCCCACTGCACTAACCCTTAGGCCACTCCTCCACTGACTCTGATTTTTGGGTGTCGTATTACTCTGGTAATGACCTACGTGCATTAAATGCCACTTGGTATGTGTCCATTACACGCACCCGAAAATAAAAAATATTTTTCAGGTGTGCATATTGGATGCGTGCCAAAAATAAAATTACCGTGGGTAGTTGGGCAGTAACTCCCATTTAGTTGTGCGTAGTAGACGCTTACGTGGCTTGGTAAAATGGCCCCATAGACTACACTACTTTAGGATGTAAGTTTAAAACCAAGGACTGGTGAAAAGTCTCCCTTCTGCAATCAGTAACTTGGCAGCTCTGTCAGTTGGGGGTGCTCAGCATTCACTGGCACCCACAGAACTGAGTTCTGTGCTGAGGCCTGCTGTACTCTACTGCTGCCACCATTTGAACAGTTCACTGAGACATACCTGAATGCTCAGTAGGGCAGGCTGCTTCTGGTTTGTGGGTGTATAAAGGCTGGACGATAAAAACTATTATGATGGTATTGAACTATATAGGGTATTTAATTGCTTGAAGAATTTGGGAAGCACAAATGTGTTGCTTGATGTATACCAGTACAGTAACACCATAATGCTGATTCCTCAATGTTTTTACCTTTATAGGTCTAAACCTTACAGGATTAGAATTCACTACGACATATGCTCTGAGAGCTTCTTACCAGGACAGCTGGTGTTACTGCACATTCATCATCACTTTCTGCTCAGGAGCAGTGTGGTTACTACACAAGCTGGACTGCCAGTAAGTTAGTGCTGCCCAAGATGTTGGCAGATGGCACTTATGAACCTGGCTTCGTGGGGATCCGTTTCTGCCAGGAATGGTGAGTTAATCCAAAAACTACAGCCGGCTACTACAGTACATACTTCAAACCAGCACTTGGTAGAGGTGGATAATTTAATTCAATAATTTATATTCTGCATTTTACAATTCAGTAGAGCAAAGTGGATTACAGCATAAATTATTTTATTTATTTGGGATTTTGCTCATAGCTTTTTCAGTAGTAGTTCAAGGTGAGTTACATTCAGGTACACTGGGTATTTTCCCTGTCGGGCTCATAATCTTAAGTTTGTACCTGAGGCAATGGAGGATTAAGTGGCTTGCCCAGGATCACAAGGAGCAGCAGTGGGATTTGAACCAGCCACCTCAGCATGATAATGCAGGTGCTCTAACCACTGGGCCACTCCTCCATGTTTTACAATAACAATACAGTCAACACTTGGGGCTCTGGGCAGTATCCCAGTAATGGACCTCAATACTTCAATTTACATACATCAGTTTTGTAATCTTGACCCATTGTTGTTCCATTTGTACCCTTGGAGGTGAGGAATTCAACCCCACCCCCAGTGTATCACTGGACCACCTTCCTGAATCAGAGCCAGTATTTATCTCCTCAACAGTCCTCACTCATCAGAGCCTTCACTTTGACCTTATCGAGTCCTCTCTGGCATTAATCACTTCATCAGCTGCCTCACAACACAAAGCCTCATTTCCCACCATAGTTCATTGTAGCCTTCAATCACAGCATCTGACCTCCCAAAAAAGCTGTTATTCCTTCTCCCTACCACTTGCCTCCTGATTCTATTAAGTGCCTCGTCACCCACTCTCCTCTGCCACAATCATTATTCATCTCACCACCCAAGCTGTTTAACATGAGAATCATATTTTTCTTTGAATATACTTTTATACTGTTTTATATTACTAATAAATTGGTTATGTTTGAATTTATTGTGCTGTTCTATTTATGTATTGTGCTGCTTTGATCATTTTACTGTAGTTACGCTGTTACTATAATGTAAAATGCCGGTCGTGTTACACCTGTTTTACACTGTTTTGGGTGAATCTTGTCATAAAGGTGGTTAATAAATCAGAATAAATAATAGCATGGCAGTATATTTGTAATTAAGGCTTCCAATTTTAAGTTATTACCAAAATACCCCCAAAATATTCCTAGTCTTAGGAGCTTTCATGATGAGATCTGCTGCTCATTTGCCCAAATGGAGATGGAATGTAGTGGCTGAATGATGTAATCAGAGTGTACTAGCTGGGAGCTGAAACCACACCAGTCAGAAGAGAAGCAGAGCTGGATGAAAATAGCAGTAGCAGGGAAGTTTAAGCCCACTGGCAACCTGTGGGGAGCAGAATAGAGGCTCTAATCTGAGTTTTCATGTTTAAAACCAGTAGTCGAGCTGCCTTCTCGGGGGCTGATCATGCTTTTAACATTCCAGTGCCAGGTTGTAGGGAAAGATGCAGCAACAAAGGTGCCTTGACTGATAGGTTTAAATTAGAAAATCGAGACGGTAGCTGGTGGGAAGGGGAAAGAAAAATTGCCCACTGTTCCAAGATAAGCTGTGGTTAGGCTCCTGCTGTTGAACTTCCTGCCTCTTTCTTGCAGCTTAACATCTGCTGGAAACATCTTTTCAACTGCTGGTCACTCTGTAGGTACAGAGCTTTCTGTGGTTCAGTCATCATCTGTCCAGTACAATAAAAACAGAAAAGCTGATTAAACTGCAAGTTTCCAAGTTTATTATTCATTTAATATACTGCCTCTCAGCAATGCCATCTAGGTGGCTTATAAACAAAATACATACAGAGTGCTTTCTAATCCAAAACCCAGCAAGGAAGCCATAGAAAACTAGGAGAGACTTGTACTGTGGGAGATAGAAGGTGTAGTTGAGCGACAGGTAATGGAGTGAAAAGTCAGCAAAGATGCTGCCAGGTATGCTGTTGGTGTTTGCAGAACCATTTGGTGAACAGATTTCAGGGAATTAGGAGGGTCTTGTAGCATCACTGTGTATGTATCTTGTATGATTTAGTGCTTTTTGATTATAATATGGAGTTCTTTTTTTATTATTTCTGGTTTTTAATTTTGTAACCACTGTGATTTGTGCAAACCAGGCGCTATTTTATAGTTTAATAATCACAAACATTAAGATGGTTAGTGTCTGGCAGGGCTTCCCCAGCCAGTCAAGGTTTCAGGGTATCCACGATGAATATACATGAGATAGATATGTATACCAAGGAGGCAGTGTATGTAAATCAATGAATGAATATTCATTGTGGATATCCTGAAAACCTGACTGGCTGAGGTTCCCTCAAGACAGGTTTGGGAATCACTAGTGTTGGGGAATAAGGAACCATTGTGAACAAGAGCCATCATGTGGTTGCTGGGAGTTGGCCTGTGACAAAGGCAGTGATTGAAGTTGCTGTTAACTAACAGAGAACAGAAGAAAGTAGCAGAGTAGAAGCCGCTAGTCTCAAGGAAAACAGTGGCAAAAGCTTGTATGTGTGAGGTACAGAAACGAGATTAACAAGTAGGAAAGCATGCAGAGCATAGATCATGGAATATTTTCCAGTAGCTATGTTGTCTCTGTGTGTGTCATTGACATTTAGAGAGGAGAGGTGCTTGATTGGTGTCATACCCAAACATTGTGTTTGGGTTTGGAAAGAATAGCAACATTAAATCAACTGTGATAATGAAACAGATGTGTATGACATGGTTTCAAAAGATGGATTTTACAGCCCAACTACGGGATGCCACTGTTCTATAGCCAAGGCTGGATTAATACTATATTGGGCCCTAGGCAAGCATACATTTGCAGGACCCATTTCTTTCCTTTCTCAAGACCTCCCTCAGCCCCATTCACTCTTTCCATGGCCCCTTTCCCTGTTGGATCTTTTTTTCTTGGCTTCTTCACATACTTCAGCTCTTCCATAAGTACCATAGTGCAAATCACAGGACCTAGTTCTGGGTGTGGCAGCTGCAAGTAGTGAGTGAGCATAGGGGACTGTGCAAGCATATGCTTTGAATGGCCTAGTGGTTAGTAGGGGTGTGTAGCCAGAACATTTTTGTTTTGTGATGTTTCCCTCATTTCTGGGAATGTTTGTTTTGTTCATGGTTTTGTTCGGAGCCACTGCAGATACAGTCGAGCAACGGAAGTGGTATCTGCAGATTCTCTGATACCACTTCTGTCGCTCAGCTAAACTCCTGTCTTTCTCAAGTTTCTCCATGGCTTAAATCCAATCTCCTGTTTCTCAACTCTTCAAAGTGTGCATCTGTACTTTCCTCTTATTCTGCTGAAGTTCATGTCCCTTCGCATTCAATGAATAGTTCTCCTCTCCTCTTTAAGGACTCGATTAAAATTCTTGGGGTGATCTTTGATTCAGTACAAATTAATGCCTTTCTTCATTCCTCCTTTTTTTGCTTTCCAACACGTACGTTTTGCTTGCTCCTTCCCACTGCTTCACTCCATTCCCTTATCTTGACTCTTGTCATTTCATACGTTGATTATTGTAATTCTCTTTATGCTGATCTTCCAGTACATTCACTCAAACTTCTGCAGCTTGTTCAATCCACCACAGTCAAACTACTCTATAATGCCCATAGATTTGATAATGTGACACATCTACTCAGCTCAGAATACTGGCTTCCTTTATATGCTCAAATACAGTTCCAAATTCTTGCACTTGCCTTTAAGAGGCAGATGCAGCAACCAAACGTAAAAAAATCTAAATCGTTAAAGTCCCTAACGATTTTAAAATAACGAAAAATGCACCAAAAAAAAAAGTCACACATGCTGAGATCGGTATTGAAACGTACAATGTATCAAAGAATCACAATACACATCGTTAATCGGCCCCCAAATCATGCGCAGAGCAGCCAAGCGTTATGTTAGCTGCTCTGCGCATGCCACAAACAGTCAAAACACAGTCAAATCACAAGCACATGGCTCCCAAATCAAAACAAAAATAAAAAAAAAAAGGGTCGGGAGGGGGCAAGGGCGCTCATCAGGAGCGTCCTGTACGGACGGCCTTGCCCGCTCCCCACTTTCCGCCGCTCCCCCCCCCCCCCCCCCGAAAAAGCAAAATTCTAGCAGCCCCTGCCCCCCTCCCTTCCTCACTACTCTGTCTCACCTCAGCTCCGCCTCCCGACATCCTCCGCCCTGTGCCCCGCCCCCTGTTGGGGTCGTCGCCGCCATTCCCCTCCTCCATCGGGCCCCCCTCCCTCTTACCGGGCCCGTGCAGCGCCTCTCTCCTCTGTCTGAAGGCGCTGCACGGGCAAGAAGAAAGCTGATGCCTGCCTTCGCCCAGCTTCGGTCGCGCGTCTCTCTCCTCCTGGGCCCGCCCCTGTCTGACGTCGGTAACCTACGTAGGTTACTGACGTCAGACAGGGGCGGGCGCAGCAGGAGAGAGACGCGCGACCGAAGCTGGGCGAAGGCAGGCATCAGCTTTCTTCTTGCCCGTGCAGCGCCTTCGGACAGAGGAGAGAGGCGCTGCACGGGCCCGGTAAGAGGGAGGGGGGCCCGATGGAGGCGGGGAATGGCGGCGACGACCCCAACAGGGGGCGGGGCACAGGGCGGGGGATGTCGGGAGGCGGAGCGGAGGTGAGACAGAGTAGTGAGGAAGGGAGGGGGGCAGGGGCTGCTAGAATTTTGCTTTTTCGGGGTGGGGGGAACGGCGGAAAGTGGGGAGCAGCGGGGGGGGGGGGGGCAAGGCCGTCCGTACAGGACGCTCCTGATGAGCGCCCTTGCCCCCTCCCGATCCTTTTTTATTTTTATTTTTTTATGTGTTTTCTGACGTCCTTTGGACCAATCACAGCGCTTTTAGCTCTGCTAATGCGCTGGGATTGGCTCAAAGTTTGTTTATTTTTTCACTTAATGATTTTTCCTGGCACAGAGCTGTCCTAACGAGAGGTCCAGACCTCTCGTTAGATTTCCTGCCTTTTTCCTGCGTAAAGGCAATCGGAAAAGGTTAGTGCATGTCGTTTCAATGGGGTTTTCACACTAATTGCTCATCTCCATTCCGTTTTCGTTAGCTGCTGGCTTCCTCGGTAAAAGCCCTTTGATGCATGCAACGGATCAAATTTTCCTCGTTGGAGAGTCATTAAAGGCTCATTTAGCTTTAGTGCATCTGCCTCTAAGTCCAGACTTTTCTCTGTTCCTTCATCTACTATAATAAAACTCACCCTCAACATTCTGAAGACAACATTCTGAAGTCACTCAGTCACTCCCTGAAGGGTTCGTCAGTTCATGGTGGTGAAGCCACAACTCTGACCATGTCTCTCTGCCCCGCCCTCGCTTGACAGACCAATCAGAAAAAACACCCTCAACGTTCTGAAACACAAAGGACCATCACAAAACCGTTCCCAGGCAACGCTAGGCAACGTAACATGGACCTATCAGAAGAAACTACGTGGCAATAAGGGAGGAGCATTCATCAGCAGAACGGCTCATTATCTGTGCAGCACCACCGCTTGAACGAGAGAAGAATATTCCTGCTGTGGGTATGTGCAAAAATAGACTGGGGGGGGGGGAGAAATTTTTAAATGCCTAATGCCGGTACTGAAGAGTGCTGGAGGGCCTATAGCACAGCCTATATTTGGGTTCGCTTGACGTGGAGTCGGTGGAGCCGGAGAACAGCGTGCCCCACAATACAACAGAAACACACCCTCAAAGCCACACACCAATCCATCCCACTTTGCCAGCACAGCACATCCCCCAACCCCCCAAGCAAAAAACAAAAAAAAAGACACACATCAACAACCTGCACACACACACCCCACCCTCACACTCACACACACACACACACACAGAAAAAAAAAGCCACATGCTAACGCCCGTTTCATTGGTTTTGGAAACGGGCCTTTTTTAATAGTATCTCCATAAACGTCTTATTCCCTACACTCCATTACACTTCCTTCGTTCCGCAGACCACAACCTTCTGACCCTTCCTACTTCTTCACAGATCTGCAGGACCACCATCCATGACTCAGCCTTCCGCTATCTTGGCCCCAAATTGTGGAACAATCTCCCACTCACCGTAAGAAATCAGTCCTCTTTCCCTGCCTTCAAGCAAGCCCTGAAAATCTATCTACTATGGCTTTCCCTCCCCCTACCTGAGATCTTCACTAGCCTTTTATTCTTTCTTCCTGATCTCCTGATCATTCCTCCCTCTTACTCTCATCTTTTGCTTTTAATTTGAATTCTGTATTTTATTTTATATTGCTGCATTGTAAACTGCTTAATGCTTATTTTAGGCCATAGCGGTGTATGAAATATGCTGAAATAAATAAAATCTGTTCTACTTCTTGCATAATGCTTTGACGTCACAGTACTGGTTGGACCAGGCTACCATCAGAGGTGTTGCACTGTTCTGGCTGACCTGGTTTTGCCAAACAAACTAGGAAGCAAGGCAGTTTTTCTGATGTATTTTATGCTGACTCATGGAGTGAAGTTTCTCAGTGCTGATGCTTTTTTATTATCCATATTTATGATCATTTTGTTGGCTTTATAAGAACCCCTGAAGAAGGCTTGGGGGTCAAAACGCAACCCGTGTTGGGTTCAGTTTGTCAACATAAATGTTTTTTTTTTAATCATCTTGAAAATTGTGGTTGGCTTCTTCCACTCTTGTGGACTGACCTGGTTTTGTAACATTGAGCAACCCTGGCATATTTCTTGGACTGTCTAGTCCGTCTATATCTTGCTTTATCTAAACCCACTTGTGTGCCTGACTCACTCCTGCTTGGTAGTGGAAAAAGCATTGTGTCTCACCTGTACCAAAATGTTTTTCATAGCGTGGTTGAACAGGCACACAATCTCTCCCACCTCCCAGAGAGTTGCATGCCTTCTTGTGCTGTGGAACTAACTCGGATGACTGCTGTTCACAGGAAGGGTTGCGCACGCTCAGCACTTTACACTAGGAAGAGCTGTTCTGTCCCAATGGCATCACCCACTTTTGTGCCTGCTCAGTCCTGCTGTCTGTGGAAAATGTATTGTTTCTCACCTGTATTAACTTCTGTTCTGTTCTTTCCTTTTCAAGCAATAACATGTTGTACCCCAAAGAAGATAAAGAAAACAGAATCCTGCTGTATGCTGTAAGTTCTGCTTTGGAAATAAGGCTGCTTTGGCCTGGTTATTCTGCACAACATTTCCCCTGGGGCTGGGAGCCCCCTAAATCTCTGGCTAAAATGGAAGAAATCTTAAACATACCTTCAGCCATAACAATTTAGAGGGTAATTTTTTAATAGTGCATTTTAGGTTGTAGAGGGCATTTAGATGCATCTGTTGCATTTAGGCCTATATAAAATTTACTCCCCTAAAGCTTCCACTCAGTCACACCTTGTTTGAGTCAGGCATAATTTTTCTGTTTACATTTGTGCAGATAAACATATGTCTTTAAAATATATACATGTCTGGCAAATTTCACTCCAGTTCCACCCAATATCTGCTCCTGATAATGCCTGTACATGTACTTTATTAAAAGATGTGCCGTGCAAAGATGCGCCCCATACTTAGGGCAATTGTGTAAAGCCTATTTCTGCAAAGCAGGCTTATAAAAACTATTCCGTAAGACACCAGGATTTAGACCTGCTGTTTTGGATGGCCCAGGTTTCAGGCTTCACTTCACCACTTGCTGCTGAATATGAGTGCTAGGTGGAAAATGTTGCCCGGTTTCAAACAAGTCTAAAGCCCTCTTTCTTGCCTTATTTCATCCACACATTGAGACTTCTGTCCTACATGTGGAATGGGAGTATTTGTGAGAATGAAATCTAGAATTTCCAAGGAGGAAAAACATACTTTTCAAACCTCCCCTATTGCACCTTCCTGTGTTGCTGGAACCCATGTTTACCATGATAGCTGGCTTCTATGCTATATGTGGGTACAAATGACATAGGACCCCGTTTACTAAGCAGTGTTATAGGCGCATTAACATTTTTAATGCACGTTAACCATGTATGTGCCTACAATATCCCTAAGTGTAGGCACGCTAAAAACACTAACACACCTTAGTAAATAGGGCTCATAGGAAGATATATTGCATATCATGTAAATGAGATGTGCTTCTTTCTTTCTCTGCTTCCTTTGTAGCTGACTCTTGAGAGTCCAAGTATAATCTGTCAATAAAACCATCTTTTGGATTTTCCTCATTCTGGTTTTCTCTTCATTGCCAACATCTGCTATATTAATACAAATTTTGGCAGGTGGCCATTTTTCCCAGCCTTTCTACTTGACTGTGCCACTGCACTGGCATAGCTGAGGACATTTTCTAGCTATCAGCAAAACCATTGTACCCTTATAGAGCAGATTATGCCCTCTCCTTTTGTGCTTTCCTGGGCACTGAAGCCATGCTATCCTACTGCCCATCTTAGAAGCCATTTCAACTTTGATTATACCTGAGAATACAGAGAAACTCTGCCACTGCTGAATGTTGGTGATAGAAACTTAGGAAAATAGAAAATGAAGGCAGATAAAGACCATATGGTCTATCCACTCTGCTCATCCATGTCATCTACTATCCGTTTCTCTTTTGTAGAGATTCTGTGTACTTGTCCCAAGCTTTCTTGAATTCATATACAGTTTTTGTCTTCACAAATTTACTACCCTTTCCGTGAAGAAGTATTTTCTTAGATTTCTGAGTCTCTTTTATCTCCTTTCACCTTCACCCTATGCCTCTTCATTCCAGAGCTTCCTTTCAGTTGTGTACATTTATGCTGCAGAGGTATTTAAACATATCTATCATATCTCCCTCCCCTGCCTTTCTTCCAGGGTATAGATATTGAGATCTTTGTCTGTCCCCACATGTTTTATGATGATGATCATTTTAGTAGCTGGACTGACTCCATCCTGTTTATATCTTTTTGAAGGTGCGGTCTCCAGAATTGTATTCTAAATGAAGACTCGCCAGAGTTTTATACAGAGGCATCATCACCTCCTGTTTCATACTGGCCATTCCTCTCCCTATGCACCCCAAGCATCCTTCCAGCTTTCCTCATGTCCTTTTCTACCTGTTTGGCCACCTTAAGATCATCACGTATGATCACACACAAGTACCCCTCCTCCTCCTCCTGTGTGCACTAAAGTTCTTCACCTCCTAAACTGTACCATACCCTCAGGTTGTTGCAACCCTGCATTTTTTTAGCATTAAACCATAGCTGCCAAATTCCAGACCATTCTTCAAGCTTTGCTAGGTCCTTCCTCATGTTATCTCACCATCAGGGGTGTCTACCGTATTGTAGATTTTGGTGTCATCCACAAAGAGGCAAACCTTACCAGATAGTCCTTCAGGAATATCACATACAAAAATGTTAAACAGAACCGGCCCAAGAACCAAACCTTGTGGCACACCACTGGTAACATCTCTTTCCTCAGAGTGAGCTACCCTCTGTCGCTTTCTACTCAACCAGTTCCTAACCTAGTCAGTCACTTTAGGGCCCATACCGAGGGCACTCATTAGTCCTCTATGGGGAACCATTTCAAATGCTTTGCTAAAATCTAAGTACACCACATCTAGCGCTGTCCCTCGATTCAGCTCTCTGGTCATCCAATCAAAGAAATTAGTCAGGTTTGTCTGATCTTGCCTGTCTAAGAACATGCAATATGCTTTATTGAGGACTAATCCAAGTATTGATAACCAACTAAACAAAAAGCAACCAAAATGACCCAAAAAGAAATCTCTCTTTGGAATTCTGCATTATCAGAAAAAATATATAGGTGAGATCTGATGTATATTATAAAATGTATAAAGATATAATGTAAAACAGAGGAACCTCAGTATCAAACTGGGCCACTAGTCAATTCCTGTGGCTTACAAGGGCATCTATGTAAATGATTGAACGCATTTTTGGAAGTGTTCTCATTTCCTGCCCAGAATGCCATCATCGGTTCCTCTTTAGTGAATAGAAAGGAGCAGTGGTCAAATTGTGAAACAAGTCTGTTCTCTGGTTCAACAGGCATGTGAAGCACAAGATAAGGAAACAATGAGAAATGACCACTTATTGCGTGCTTCACATTCCCGACGCAGAAGACAAAACAGGATCCTCATTGAACCAGAGGCATCTAACGTTTTTCGTCATTGTTAAGTCTTATGGATTTTGGAAAAGTGCACAAGGTAACCAGTCATTTCTCATTGTTGTTCCATTATTAGATATGAAGAATTGAAATGTGAAAATGATTGTTTCATATTGAGCTGGTTCCAGCATTATCAAGGTAGTGATCATAATTTTTATGAAGTTTAGAAGGAGAACTAACAGATTTGTTTCACAGTTTGCACTATTGCACGTTTCTGTTCACTAAAGTGGAACCGAGCAGGAAACGATTGACTGCCTGTTTGGCAACACATGTATACCATTGTAAGCCACAGGCATTGGTTAGTGACCCAGTTTGATAGAAGTGAGATCTGATATGATATGTTCTAATTTTGTGAGAACCCAGAATTTCAAAGAGATTTCTTTTAGGTCATAAGCCATATTGAGTCAGACCAAGGTTCATTGATCCCAGCATTCTTATCTTGACACATCTGTACCTTTGCTTTATGCAAGTCTGCTTTTTCATCTTCAGTTTTTTGGCTTTCTGCAATTCTAGATAGATTAGCACATATGCTTCCATATATATGTTATCACCCTGTCAGTCCCCTACATCTGCATTAACTGTTGTTCTCTATAGCTGGTCAGCTTTCACTGTTTGCCTGTGCTTTAGTGGGAAGAAGTTGGATCTGAATGATGGCTTTGAAATGAATGTGCTCCTTCATGATTTAATATTCTCTCTCCCAGTGCCGTAACTGTGACTATCAACAGGAAGCTGACAACAGTTGTATCTACGTCAATAAGATCACGCACGAAGTTGAGTAAGTGGAGCATTTTTAAAGTTTTTATTTTAGGGAGTCCTGAATGGTACTGCTCATACTTACAATTTATTGGATTTGCTAAACCCCTCTAGCTGCCAGAGCAGAGCAGTGTACTTAACTAAAACGTAAAGAAAAAGAAAAGGAACTCCAGATGTTGACATACAATCACACAGAAGAAAATCAGGGAGAGCCCAGTCAAATAGAAAAGAAATGCATTCACATGAAGGAAAGCTTAAGGCACACCATCTAAAACAAGGGTTGGCTCCCAGATTTCGTTGTTATGTAAGGCGAGAGCTGTAGGTAAACGGGTCATTATGAGTGTTTGGGTAGGGGAGTTGGCCCCATCCTTTTGGGCTTGGAGAAATCGTTTACATTATATGATGTTATTGGAAAAGAGGTATGCAAGATATTCTTCGAAACGCTGGAAGGTCTTTTTAGCAGTTTGGGAGGTGTATATTGGATCTCTTCCGCATAGGGCTAGGAGTTCGATTTTGAACACCCCTTGACAGGACCATTCTGTTGCTAGCTAGCCAGGTGAACTGCTGGAATGCCCCAAGGTCATTTTGCTTGGATAGGCTGAAATTGTGGCGCGCACACCTTGCCCTGGGAGATAGCTCAGGGTGTTCTTTTTGGTCCACCCCCCCCCCCCATTTTTTTTTTTGTTGCTGTGCTACAGGGTTGGGGTTTGAGGTGAATATAGAGAACAGATGTTGGCTTATTCTCAGGGTTGTTATGAAGTTGCCACTGATACTGAGTTGGTGGGATGTTTTATGGCATAATCACCACATTTGGAATGGAGGGAGGGGAGGGGGGAAGTTCAATCAGTTAAAATTTGATGGCATCATGTAATATACAGGAGCACTCAAGGTGTTATTTTTTGGACTATTTTCTGCATTGCCAAATGGTTGTATAATTTCTTTGTGTTGCTTTGTCATCAATAAAAATTGTTAAAACATAAAACAAGGGTTGGTTCGTCTAACCAACTGGTATCGGCTTTGGTAAATTAAAGAGTAGCAAATTGCCTGGACAGGATGGTGTATATCCTAGAGTACTGATAAAACTGAAAAATGAATTTGCAGAGCTATTGTTAGTAATAAGTAATTTATCTTTAAAAATAAGCACGGTACCAGAAAGTCAGAGTAGCCAGTGTAATATCAATTTTTAAAAAGGGTTCCAGAGGTGATCTGGGAAGTTACAGACTGGTGAGCCTGACCTCGGTGCTGGACAAAATGGTAGAGACTATTATAAAGCACAAAATTACTGAACATGGATTAATAAGTCAACATGGATTTAGTCAAGAGAAATCTTGCCTTACCAATCTACTATGTTTCTTTAAAGGGGTCAAGAAACGTGGCTAAAGGTGAGCCAGTCATTATTGTTTATCTAGATTTTCAAAAGGCATTTGACAAAGTACCTCATGGAGAGGAAATTAGAAAGTCATGGGATAGGAGGTAGTATTCTATTGTGGATTAAGAACTGGTTAAAAGATAGAAAACAGAGAGTAGGATTTAATGGTCAGTATTTTCAATGGATAAGGATAGATAGTGGGTTCCACAGGAGTCTGTGCTGGGGCGGCTGCTTTTTAACATATTTATAAATGTCCTAGAGATGGGAATGACAAGTGAGGTAATTAAATTTGCCAGTGATACAAAGTTATTCAAAGTTGTTATATCTCCTTAAGAATTTTCTGGTACAGTGCAGAATTTGTGGTTTCTTCAATAATGGCAGGTTTTCCAGGTCCTGAGGCAACCAAGCATCCCCACACCATCACCACCATGTTTGGCTGTTGGTATGACGTTCTTATTGTGGAATACTGTGTTTGCTTTTCACCAGATAATGAATTCCACTTTTGACTCATTTATCCATAGAACATTCTCTGAAAAGATTTGGGGGTCATCCAGATGTGTTTTTGCAAATGTGAGAGAAGCATTGATGTTATTCTTGGACAGCAGCAGTTTCTACCTTGCTTCTCTCCCATGAATCCAGATTTTCTTATTGTGGAGTCATGAACACTGACCTTATCTGAGGCTGCAGTTTTTTGGATGTTCTTGTTTTCTGAATCTAAATCTCACTACATATTGAACCAGTAGGGCAGGCTTCAATCAAGCTTGACTGTTCAATCAGCTGAATCTAATTATCAATTAAATTTGATCGATTAAAGGCCAGTTACTTTCTCACATAGGTGATATGGGTGTTGGATAACTTTGTTCAGTTTCTACATTATGTCATTTATTGATGTGATTAGTCTGCTTCCCTTTGTCTAATACATGTTTAAAAATCAAACTATTCAGTGTGACATATATGCAATCATAAGGGAAATCAGGAAGGGGGTAAAATCATCTTCAGATCACTGTAGCTTATGTCATGTGTCATAAAGTCATGTGGATTGCAATTTTCTTATATTCAAGCTGGCCTTACAGAATTTAAAGGGGGTTTGGACAGATTCCTGAGGGAAAAGTCCATTGAACATTATCAATTTTTTTTTTTTTTTTTTTTTGGGGGGGGGGGGGGTTGCCGGGTTCTTGAAGCCTGGATTGGCCGCTGTCGGAGACAGGATGCTGGGCTTGATGGACCCTTGGTCTTTTCCCAGTGTGGCGGTACTTATGTACTTATTCCTCACCTTAGATTTATTCTATTGTAGTGAGTTGACCCAGATCATTGCTGATGTCTCC